>NC_140504.1:124950916-125283416 GCF_964339955.1 Pipistrellus hanaki | reverse complement strand
ATTATCAAAGTCTCTTCCAAGAAAGCGTATACGAGTGGCCTTGTCTGCTGAGTTTGGAAGGTAAAAAAAACCTCGCCATGTGAAATGCATATTTGCTATGCTCAGAGAAAAGTGATTTCCTTCCAACAACTGCTTTGTCTTTGTCTATGTGGACTCAGAGTCCTTGATGTTGTTTGGGCTGTGGCCATCCATCCAGACAGGAGGAAGAAGCTGCTTATCTGGCCTCATTTTTCCTAATCTTCTCTCCTCCCTCCACCACACACATCCTTGCACTAAATTCCTTTCCCTTTTGCCCTTTCAAAACTCCTCCCTCCCTTAGAAAAGCTAAAAATAATAGTCATGCTTTCCAGTGATCCTCCCTTATTAGTATCTCAGATGCAGGCTTCAGGGAATAAGGAAACCCTGCATGATTGACCCTGCTCAGACCTGCATGTTTACAAATCTTGACTCACCCCAAGATTTTCAGATGAAAATCTCATCTTAGATTTTCCACTCTCAGAACATGCCAGTGTGCTTGGGGAGTGCCTGCTGTCTCTAGGTGACACAGACCCATTGCTCCCCAGAGGTAGGTCCATAGACGTGAAGACATACCTGGGTCCTCTAGCTGTCAGTAGGGGGAGTCTCAAATGATTGTGGCTACTCTCCAGATTTTTAAATCCTCAAATATTATTTATTAGAGCATATAGACCCATTCTTGTGTTCCCAGGAGTGAGCTGACCTGCAGACAAGGGCCCTCGGAAGCGGGGAAGCCTGGAGGTGGAGTCCAGTCTTTGAGCAGAGTCCGCAATTGTGTGGAATCTGCACCATAACTTGGCCAGCCTGCCTGGACAGCTGGCTCCGGTTACTGTGGGAACAGTGCAAGGAAGGCCGTTGTCACATTCCTCTGGGGTCAAAAGCACAATCTTCCAACGCACTCAGCCCCTGCTAGCAGAGGGGAAGATGGGGAGCCTGGAAACAGAGGCTCGGGGAATGCGAACAACTTTAGAAATCCATTAACTCCGCTGTGTGATTGATTGAGAAACGGAGACTCAGAGAAGTCCTGGCACTTGCGCAGGCCCATCAGCACGTCCACAGCAGACCCAGGACTGGGATTTTTCTTACTCATGCTCCAATATCCTAATGCTTTTCTAAAAACCGTGAATATTTCAGACTCCTGGTGAAAAGGAATTGTTGGTAAAGACGTTGTATTTTGTTACGTTTTCACATGCGGTAATTGAATCAGGTTCAGGAGTGAAAACCTCCGTGCTTTGGGCCCAGCACCTTTAATCACCTCCAGGAAAAGTCTGCCCCGCACACAGCATCTCCAGTGACCCGGGGGGAAGTCCTTGGCTTCTGTCCCCGAACCCAGAAGTTAGAGTTAATTTTTAAGTGCACATCTTTCACTGGAGCAAGGAGCTCTAAAAGCACTCAAGTGGCGATGCTTGAAAACATCGGAATTCCTCTGAGCTCTGACCACACTTGAACTCTCCCTTTAGAAAATTGCTGAAATCATGGTGGTTAGGACACAGGAAAACAGAATTACTGGGTGGAATTTGTCACATAGGCCCTGGTTCCAGGGACATTTAGGAGTTCAATTGATAGATAATGGATGATTCTTTTTTCTTTCAGCATGTTTTCCTGCAAAGACCCTATGTGACCTTCCTGTAGCATATGGGGAAGCCCTTAGATTTTCATTTAAGATTTTTACTATTTTAAAAATACATACAGAGGAGGATGAAACTGTTGTATCTCAGAGTGAAAAGACTTTGCACATAAACTTCTAGATGATGATATCAATTTTCCTCTCACAGGAAAAGGCTCCTTAAATTACTCTCAGCAGGAAGTGGTTCTCGGAAAACCTGCTGCTTCCCCCACAGAAGGCATTGTGGCCTTGGTGGGAAGGAAGGAGCAGACTGGCTGTGGCTGGTGGGCGTGGCCTCCCTAATTTCCGAACTCCCTGTCTGGTCATTCCCTGTCATTTGTGGACTTGCTGTGTTTTAGAGTTTCACCTTCTGCAAAGAACTTGTTTTTTTTATTACACAGCAAACTTTTCCAGGTTCAGACACATGGTTGTAGCTTCTTTTAAAAGATTGTAGTCTTTTTTTCTACTTGTGGGTTCTATTTGGCTGCTGCGAAGGCATTTGAGCTCACCTAGAACAGGACTTACAGGGGCTCCTGCAACACTTGGGAGTATTGAGAGCTACCTTATTTCCCTCCACCAAGAGGCCTGATGTGGAAAACCATGTTTTCTGAGTCCTGGGCAGGATCCAGGGAGGGGTTTGTTGCAGGGAGGGAGAGAGGATGAAAATGCCGTACATCTCTTACTGTGATCACCTCTCTTTCCCCTCACAGAAGCGCAGTGCTCTCTGCTATTTGAAGAGAGCAATTTAGGTTTATAATAAGGAATGAATAAATAGGATGCAGTGATGAAATCTCATCTGGAACGAATGCAAATTGGGAATGCTAATGACTGTGAGGCTGTGTCTCACGTTGGAGCAGAAGCAGGAGCCCACGGGCGCTTCTCCTGTCCCTCCACCCTTGGCTGCTAGATGTTCTAGAGCACCTTGGGAGGTGGGGCAAGGCTACTCTTTCTTAAATGTCTCTCAGTATCACACCTTGCCTTATAGGGCCTTAAAGCACTTAACTAGCCTTCAGGTCATTCGTGGTAGTGGATTCTGTTCCCCCAGGGCCGTGGTCGGCAAACTGCAGTTCTCGAGCCACATGCAGCTCTTTGGCCCCTCGAGTGTGGCTCTTCCACAAAATACCACAGCCTGGACGAGTCTATTTTGAAGAAGTTTAAGTTTAAAAAATTTGGCTCTCAAAAGAAATTTTAATTGTTGTACTGTTGATATTTGGCTCTGTTGACTAATGAGTTTGCTGACCGCTGCCCCAGGAGATCTTTTTACACCGATGAGAATGTGCGTTCAGTCAGAACCTGAGCGTTGTACTGTCTTGCATCATTTGACCTGGAGAGAAAGTCCTTTGGGTTCATTCTGCAGTTCACATCCTGCTTTTTCTTAGAGGACTGTCCATGTGTGGCTCTGATCAAGTCACCTTGTGGGGGTGAAACTCCCCTGTTCTTTGAATGGGGGGATTAGACTGGAGACTCTTGCACGTGCCGCCAGCTCTCACATTCTGCTCTGAACTATCCAGGGCTGGCGGCCTGCTGAAATCTGCATGATAGGATGCGGGTCCAACCACAGTGCCATTCTGGTAAACTGCTCCCTCTCCCTGACAGTCTTTTTCCACTATCGTGGCTGAAGCCTGCCACTCTGAAGGGTCCCGGATTTGGCCGAATGTGTTCAGTCCTTGGGGGCAGCTTGCAATGACCTTGGCGCACTCTGTCCTCTCTTTCTCTGTGTGGTAATGAAAAGGACGTCACTGGAGGTTGCCCCCTTTCTAGTTTTCGGGAGCGGAAACCCCCAGGGATGAAAAAGGAACAGATACAGAACAGCTTTGGAGAAAGAAATGGAGATACCTGAGAAAGGAGGCTGAGAACTGGTGTCTCTGAGCCTCATCTCTACTGAGAGGGCAAGAAACCGGAGCCCTGATGGTTACCAGAAGGAAGGCCATCCTGTACCCCTCCCAGGGGTCTGGATCCGTGGGACTCTGGCATTTTTGGGGCCCTTTGGGGCAGAGTCCCCTCTGTGCTCCTACTTTGCTCTGAGTCTGTCCCAGAGGTGCTGTGTGGTGCTGCAGTGGTTCCCCACCGGCGTTCTCTGAGCCCTCCGGCTCCGGGGAAACATGGGTCCTGGACTGGCCCCTGCCTCTCTCCCGCCAGAGCAGCTCCTCCTCTACTGCTATTAAATTCTGAGGTTATATAACAGATGTTATGTTTGTTTTTTAAAAGTGTCCCATGGTTTAAAAAGTGATTTTAAAACCACTGGTACGCCATGGAAGAGCTTCTATTCCAAGTAATAGAAGTCATTTGACTTCCCTGACCCTCAGCTTCCTTACCCGGAAACTGGGTTAATCGTATGTTCTCAGTCTGCCCCACAGAGTGATTGAAGGATTAGTTAGAGGCAATTATTCACGTCTTCATTCCACAAACATGTATGGAACACCTCCCCTGGGAAGGCTCTGTTGGGAGAGACCTTCGTAAATAAATGTGTGGGAAGATTATTGCAAGAAGAGGGATAAAGCATGTGTAAACTCACAAGGGTAAATTGTCGCTTCTATTGCTAACCAGGCTGTGTGATGTCGTGGCTCCAGAGCCTCACTGTTGGGTTGAAATACCCCACTCCAGTCACTTACCAGGGTGACTGCAAGCACCTTTACCTAACCTCCTTGTGCCTCCGTGTCCCCGTATGTGCAGTTGGGGTAATAATAGAACATAGTTCCTTGGGTTGCTGGGAGGGCTAAACGAGTTAGGATTTCTAAATTAATTAGAAAGATGACTAGTAAGTACATAGCAACCACTCTCCAGTGTTTATTACTGTTCTGGGTATTGAGTGTTTCTCCAGTGCGTTGTGAAGTTGGTGCTTAGGGCAAGTTCTTCATGGGAATGTCAGATGCATCGTTTTGGTCCTCAGCATTGCAGTCCCTTGAAAGCATACTTCCGTTTTTGTCTTCCCCCTGCCAGTGTGTCCAGGAGATGCGTCCTGCATTTGAGGGGGAGGCCGGGGAAATTCCATGTCACAGAGTGAGTGCCAAACAGCACTCTATTTCTGCTGCGTGGATGCTCTCCTCTCCCTTTTCTCGTTCCAAACAAAGACTCTGCTTTGCAGAAAGGATCTTTCTGTGTCCCATGTGTCATCTGCCTTTAAGGGTGCAATTTGTTTCTGAGGTATGCAGGACGCTCCCCGGAGCAGGCTTTGTGGCTGGTGTGCAGAGGCCTCCTGTATTGATCGGCGATGTAGCGGTTCTACAGTGGTTGAATGAGGTAATTCTCATAGTGTTACTCAAGTCTGTGACCTTGAGGCTGATCAGATGACTAAGCCACATAGGTGCATTCCTGGTTACAGAATGTCCTTGTGCAAAGGTAAATTGGTGTGAGGGTGACTAATAGTTTTATAGAGATGTCTGAAAGCAAATTGCCTGTCCCTTGATGAGAGGCAATCTATATTAATAAGCTCTAATACCCTTCACCCCAGGCCTTGGGTAGACTGTTGGGGCTGATTTTCAAGAGTTTCTTTATCTGTGCTCTTCTCTTCTCTTTTCTCATTAGATTCCAATTCTCTGTTAAACTGCCATGACAGTGTATAATATGGTCAGTGTGACATTCACACAAAATACTTAGGCCTCTGAACTAGTGGCTAGATTGCTTTTCTTTCCTTTTTAAAAATTCAGCAGTGGGGTGGGACAGAGCAGAAGAGGAGAAGAATTTTAAGGCAAGAAATGAGAGGGAATAAGCATGATGATAAAATCTGCATGGGGGAAGTCCTTGTTAAAAAAGAAATGAACTGTATCATTAGCTGTACATTTAATTTGGATATACATGTTAGCCTTGGAATTAAGAGGTTTGGTCTCCCAGCATGCCTGCTGTTGCTGACCAGGACATATCACATTAGAATAGGCACAGGTCTGTAATAAACAGACTTTGAGTGGGTGGGCAGTTGAGGGGGTCTGGGGAGAAGATAGGTTGAATAGGTATTTGGGAATTATTGGGGTAGCAATTGGCTGTTTTGATATTTGGCCATAATGTGTACATAATACTATGTGCCAATACTGTTTTCAATATTTTTAAAAATAGTACAGTGTCTGAGCACAATGAGGTTAAGACATTTGTTCAAGGTCATTTGAACCCAAACATTGGTTCCAGAGTTGATGCTCTTATCACTTAGAGTCTCTCATTGTCAGAGGGAGTCAGGGTCCTGGAGGGTGCAGAGAAAAAGGGAATTCCTGTCCTCAGGGAGCATAGTTATAATACAGGTAGAAGGAATTTAGTTATTTCAAAGGATACTCATCTGGCAAGTTGCCAGGAAGCTTGCCATGATCATGCTGGGAGACTGTATCTGTTACCCCTCAGAAGTATGAAGCCTCTTTTTGCCTGTGCCATGGTTGTGTCTGACTGGAATGTCATTTCCAATAATGTACAGCTATTCATGCACAAGAGCCCTTCTCGGAGGGTAAGCAGGGAGCTGCTCTCGCCCTGGGTGGCATCACTTGGCAGAATAGAATCACTTTTCCTGTGGCAGTTGGCGAGGCCATTGATTTGCAGGGTGGGAGAGCAGGGAAATGCTCTAGACAGCTTTAACATTTGCTGGTGCTAATGAATTTGTCAACATCTAAACTCAGGATGACAGACGACTAAAAGGATCCGGAATAGATTTTAACTTTTATAAAAGATAATAGCATTCTGATATTGGAATCAGAAGAAGCACGTTTTTCCTAAATATTTTAATGAACTTATATCTCAAGAACAACCTTATGTTAAACAAATTTTTAAAAAAGATCCTAATAGAAGTAGGTATCTTATAAATGCACTATTTAATGAAGATATTTATTGACTAGAACAATAATGATGTGTTTTTCATCTACGATAAGTACTCTTGTTGAAAGCCATCCAAGCCACAAAAATGATCGGAAGGTCAATGTGGAATATAAAGGTCTGTGAAGTCCAGAGCTCATATCCTATATGGCTTCTTGCTAATTAATAAACATTGGCCTCATGTCGGTTGCCTCACAGCCTTAATTGTAGCATATTGACAAAAGTGCTCTCCTTCACTCCTGAGGGGAGAAGTTTTCTGTAAAAGAGTTTAAAGGAGAAATCGGGAAACTATTTTTTTAAAATGAGTTGCCAAAAAATAATTAGATACATATATACTTAGGTCAAATGAGCAATTCCTGAGAAACCTTTTTATGATGACCATGCAGAGTTGTTCACAAGAGACTTTGCCCAACATTTTGTTAAGAATAATTTCAAACACGCACAGAAGTTGAAACAGTGGTACAGTTAACACCCATATACCCATTTATTTAACCTCCTTATGTGTCAGTGTTTCTATCAGTTCAATGGGAATAATAATAAAACTCTTTCATTGGGATGTTAGGAAGATTAAATGAGTTAATATTTGTAAACTAATTGATGCTCTATAATGTTTATCAATTTATTACTGTTATCAATTATTTTACCAGCTGTGCAACCCTGTAATTAACCAGCTGGACATCCCTAGTAGCTTCCCTAGCCCTCTCTGTGCTTCGGTTTCCTCACCTGGAAGGGAAATAATAATAGTGCTACTTGCTTCATTGAGTTGTGAGGATTAATGAGTTAAAACTTCTAAAGCACTTAGAACAGTTCAACATAGTTTCAACTTGAATTTAACCAACTACTAACCTGTCATCTTGGACAAAAGAGTTCCACCTTTATTGTCCTCCTCTATAAAATGGGAATGAAACTATTTTTTAGGATGGGGGATTAAGCAAAATAATATATGAAAGACACTTAATAGAGTACCTGGCAGAATCTTAATACTATGATAATCTTAATAATTATTAACTAGAGTTCCTACTTTACTAAGATTTCCTTAGTTTTTGCCTAATGTCCTTTTTCTATCCCAGAATCTCATCCAGGATGCCACGTCACCTTTAGACATCAAGTCTCCTTAGGCTCCTCTAGAATGTGACGATTGTTTTGATGACCTTGACAAACCCCAACTGAGGGACATGTGACAAAATGACTGATCAGTACCCTCAACAGTGGTAAATTGCTATTTTTACCACATCATATATATCAAAGAGACATACTATCCATGTATTCCTGATAGTGTAGACCTTGATCACCAGGCTGAGGTAGTGTTTGTTGGGGCTCCTCACTGTAAAGTTACTCCTGTCACACACGCCTCTCCCTCATCCCCATACCGCACTCTTTGGAGGAAAGCCACATCTAAGGAGTGGGAGCTGTGTTCTGCGTCCTTGAGGGTCGTGTGTCTGCATGAGTTATTCAGAGTTCTGCACAGAAGATTCATCTGTTTCTCCACCTATTTATTTATTCAGTCATTTCTTCATATCAGTGAGAATCCCTGCATGTTTCCTTTAGACTTTGGGTTATCCGGTATTATGCTTACTTGTTTTGTTTCTTCGATGGTTCCAGTTTGGACCATTGGCTGCTCTTTCAGAAATATTAGGAACATTGTCTCCTGTTTTCCTTTGATAGGCCTCCATCATTGTGTGTTTTTTGTTTTGTTTTTTAACTATATTTTTATTCATTTCAGAGAGGACAGGAGAGGAAGAGAAAGATATAAACATCAATGATGAGAGAGAATTATTGATTGGCTGCCTCATGCGCTTCCCCAAGGAGGATCCAGCCTGCAACCCGAGCATGTGCCCTTGACTGGAATAAACCTGGGACCCTTCAGTCCACAGATCGATGCTCTTTCCACTAAGCCAGACGGGCTAGGGCTGTGTTTTTTGTTTTGTTTTGTTTTTGAGCATTTCTTTCATGCTCATTTTGAATATTCCCTGCTTTAATCTTAGTATCAGCTGCTTCTCCAAGGAGCCTTGCTTCTTTGTATTAAGAAATAGTATTAGAAACCAAGACCTGGGCACTTGGGCTTACAGAAGTCTTATGCTCAACAAATAGTTCTCTCTCTTCTTTTTGTGGAAGTGTGAGCTCCCTTGTGCATACTCCTTACTGCACATCGTCGGTCACTGCCTGGTCCTGGCTGATGAGCCGGGCTCACTGGAGCTGACTGGACAGAAGTCATCCCAACCAGTCATGTCAGCAGATTCAATCAGCTCAGCTCAGGTAAAACTCCATGCTGTGCTCAGTGCCCTGAGAACTTTCCCCATGGAATCCCCCCCCCCCTCTAGAATTTAGGTGTCCCCTAAAATGTATATACACTTTAGCAGCTGATAGCTCAATTTTGAAAATGAAATGTATTTCAACAAACACTGCCTTTTTAAAAGTGTGTGTATACATTTTGGGGGAACACCCTATGTAAGTGCTGTAAAAATTCAGAGTAAAGAGAGGATGATGCAATCTGAGTGTGTGGAGAAAACTGGTCATGTAAGACTGGACTTGAGCAAGGTTTATTTCAGATGAGGAGGCTAGGTGTAGAAATGAGAAGGACAGGTGTAGAAATATGATCATATACCTTTTTAGTCGATAAAAAGAGACCTGAAGTTAATAAAGGACTTTAGGTTTGGGGTTTATTTTAAATGTGAAACTGGGTCTATTGATATTGGTGGGATGAAGGAAATGAACTTCTGCCAGGTTGCTCCTGCTCTCATGAGTCAGTTGTTAACTTTTCAGGAATTTTGAGAATAGTTGGCATTAGTTGCTAGCTTGACATCAGCCATGGTGGGAGTGGATACACTGCAGAAATCGGCAAATGCTATAAGTCACTCTCTTCTCTGCCTCCTGATGGGTATTGAATATTTCCTTGCACACCACTGGCTTTAGCTACTTAAAAATCTGGTATTAACCCTGACTCTTAGTGTATTTTTTCCACTAGAATTTTTTTGTATGTACATTCCTTTAATGCTTTGCATTTTCTGACAAAAATTGTTAAGAAATACAAAAGCGTACAATGAAATGTATACCCTTGAATGAAAATTGCACTTTACTACATATTGGTTAAAACTCTGGCAGTCAGAAAATGTTAGAGTTAAATAGGATATTTGGGACCCTCTAATAGCCATCCTACCTAATAAAAGAGTAATATGCAAATTAACCACCACTCTGCTACACCAACAAGCCATGCCCAATCAGACCGAGTATGCAAATAAACCCAATCAAGATGGCTACAGCCACAGAGAGCAGGAGGGAGGCTTGGGTTTCCCAGGCAACAGAGGAAGCCAAGCTTTCTTCCTGTCCTTGCTGGCTTAAGCCTCCACTCAAGGCTACAAAGTTTCAATTATAGAAGGTAAACAAATTCTAAACAGAAATGGCTGCTGGCCACAGAGCAAGCAGGAGGCTTGGCTCCACTCCAGGCTACAAAGTTTCAATTGTAGAAGGTAAATAAATTCAGATACCAGGGCCTCTGCTTGGGTTGCCAAGGGGCGTGGCTGGCCTGCAAACCAGGACAGGCACCCTGGCTCAGGCTGCCCCACAACCCAAGGGAACCCCCACCCTGATCCAGGACACCCTTCAGGGCAAACCAGCTTGCCTCTACCCGTGCACCAGGCCTCTATCCTATCTAATAAAAGAGTAATATGCAGATTTACCATCACTCCAACACACAATAGCTGCCCCCATGTGGACACAAGATGGCCAGCAGGGGAGGGCAGTTGGGAGGCACCAGACCTGCAAGGGAGGGCAGTGAGAGGGACCAGGTCTGCAAAGAAGGGCAGTAGGAGGCGATCAACCCTGCAGGGGAGGGCAGTTAGGAGTGACCAGGCCGGCAGAGGAGGGAAGTTAGGGGCAAACAGTGGCAGGGGAGCAATTAGACATCAATCAGGCTGGCATGGGAGTGGTTAAGGGGTGATCAGTCTGGCAGGTGGAAGTGGGAGGCTTGGGTTTAGGCCCAATTGGGCATAAACGGGCAGTCGGACATCCCTCGAGGGGTCCCAGATAGGATAGGTTGCAGGCTGGGCTGAGGGATTCCCCACACACAGGCCCCATGCACAAATTTCATGCACCGGGCCTCTAGTTCAGTATAAGTCAGTTGGAGATGTGCAACCTAGTCTCCTACCTTGTTTTGACTATGTAAGAAGATTTGTCATTCACCCAAGGGTGGTCATTAGTGTCATAAGCAACATGGCCATAGGCCTTTCTTCCTCCATTATGGTTGGGTTGGCTTGGGCTATCTTTCTCTTTCTTATCAAGATTAAGGTGGTTCAGCTGGTTGTAGCGCCAATTCATACTCCAAAAGGCTGCGGTTCGATTCTTGGTCCAGGTGTGTATGGGAGGCAAATGATAGATTTTTATCTCTTATATCTATGTTTCTCCCTGCCCCCCATTTCCATTTTCATTTCCATATTCATTCTCTCTCTCCCTCCCTCTCTCTCTCCCCCTCTCCCTCCCTCTCTCTCTCCCTCTCTTCCTCTCTCCCTCTCTCCCCCTCTCTCTCCTCTTCTAAATTGATGAAAACATATCCTTTGGTGAGGATTAAAAAAAAAAAAAAAGATTATAGGGGAAACATGGTATCATCTTCCTTCAGCTGAGAAGCCATGACTCAGCATCACCCTGCCTGCAGTAGGTAATGAGGCCCTATATTAGCTAGATTTTTGTAAGAGTGATACCTGAGTAATCCATAGACTAGTGCTATGCAAATGTGGACAGTGTTCATGAGGTCACCTCTTGTGCATGATATTTGGTATTAAGTGTTATGCAGAATTAGACTCAGAGGAGTTACATTTTAGAAGAGTCAACTAAAAGTGGCCACACGTGTGAGCAAGGAAAACAGGGTTAGAGAGAGAAAGGCTGTGAGTTTTCACTGTCATCAGTGCTGTTTCCTATGTCCCCCCATCATGATTGGTAAACTGCCCTACTTTTCATACCTGCCATTGGCTTCACTCTTATCCATTGACTCCCCAAGGTTGTAGCACTTGGAAGAGAACATGACAGGTATTCTGGTCATATCACAGATCTTAGGTGCAGAGTTCACTTTGAATCACAGAAACCTTGTATTCTATTTATCTGAGAGATCTCTAGATGTGGAGGCTCTCAGTCTTTAGCTGGTTTCTTGGTACCCTCAGGCAGATTGCAATTCCTCAGCTGCCTGCTGTAGACCAGCCTTCCCAGTCATGACTGACATGGATCTCTTTGAGACATCCTGATCCAACCAGAACACCTAGACTCTTCTTAGAGAGTCAAGTGATCACAAGTCTATTTTTCTTTAAATTGTGGTAATCCTATCTAATAAGAGTAATATGCAGATTGACCATCACTCCAACACACAAGATGGCTGCCTCCATGTGGACACAAGATGGCCAGCAGGGGAGGGCAGTTGGGAGGCACCAGACCTGCAAGGGAGGGGAGTTGTGGGGGATCAAGCCTTCAGGGGAGGGCAGTTAGGGGCAAACAGGCTGGCAAGGGAGCAGTTAGGCATCAATCAGGCTGGCAGGGAAGTGGTTAGGGGGTGATCAGGCTGGCAGGCAGAAATGCAGTTAAGGGCAATCAGGAAGGCAGGCAAGCAGTTGGGAGCCAGCAGTCCTGGATTGTGAGAGGAATACCAGATTAGAGGGGGTGCAGGCTGGGCTGAGGGACAACCCCCACCCCCCATCCCATGCATGAATTTCATGCACTAGGCCTCTAGTAGATATATAATATAAAATTTACTATTTTAAAATGTATACAGTTCACTGACACTAAGCACATTCACATTATTGTGTAATTATCAGCACCACCTCTCTCCAGAATGCTTTTCATCTTTCAAACTGAAACTTGATATACATGAAACAATAACTTTCTATTCCCCCCTTCCCTCAGCCCTTGATAACTACCATTCTACTTTCTGTGTCTTGCATTCAGCTACTCTAGGCATCTATATACTATATAATTGGAATCATATAGAATTTGTCCTTTTGTGACTGGCATATTTCACTTAGCATAATGTCTTCAAGTTTCATCCACATTGTAGCATATGTCAGAATGTCCTTCCTTTTTATGGCTAAGCAATATTGCATTGTATGTATATATTATATCTTGTGTATTTACACTTGGGTTGCTTCCACCTTTCAGTTGTTGTTAGTAATGCCACCATGAACATGGTGCCCAGTCGGTGTGGCTCTGTGGTTGAGCATTCAATTCCTGGTCCGGGCATATGCTTGGGTTGCAGGCTTGATCCAAAGGAGGGGGCATGCAGGAAGCAGCTGATCAATTATTCTCTTTCATTATTGATGTTTCTATCTCTCACCCTCTCCCTTCCTCTCTGTAAAATCAATAAAAATATATATTTTTAAAAAGACTAATGCTGCTATGAAAAATAGGTTTACAAATATCTGTTCAAGTCTCTGCTTTCAATTCTTTTGGGTACAGAAGTGGAATTTCTGGATTATATAGTATTTCTATTTTTATTTTTTTGAGGGTCTGCCATACTGTTTTACATACTAGTAGTTGCACCATTTTGTAGTCCCAACAATAATACATAAGGATTACATTTTCTCTATGTTCTGGCCAACGTGTTATTTGCTGTGTGTGTGTGTGTGTGTGTGTGTGTGTGTGTGTGTTTTTAAGATATTTTATTGATTTTTTACAGAGAGGAAGGGAGAGGGAGTTAGAAACATCAATGAGAATGAGAGAGAAACATCAATCAGCTGCCTTCTGCACATGCCCTACTGGGGATGTGCCCGCAACCAAGATACATGCCCTTGACCAGAATCAAACCTGGGACCCTTCAGCCCAAAGGCTGAAGCTCTGTCCACTGAGCCAAACTGATTAGGGCTTGCTGCGTTTTTTTAAATTTGTTATTTGTTGTTGTTGCTTATTATAACCATCTTAAGGGTGTGATTTTGTTTTGCATTTCCCTAGTGATTAGTGACATTAAGCATTTTTTCATGTGCACTTTGTTCATTTGTAAATCTTTTTTAGAGAAAGATAGTCCTTTGCCCATATTTACTAGTAATCAGATGGTGTGTTTTTGTTGCACAGGGGTCTTCCTGCTTGCCTAGATAGTGCATTACTTCAAGAGGCTGTGAGTGTTTATCCAGGGTTCTGAGGGACAGCTTTTGCACATATATAATGCAGAGATGAATGCACAGTGACCCGCCCTTTGGATAGCTTCACCTGGCATGGGAAGATTTGCCCTTGCTGCTATTGCAAAGGATTTCAGTGGTGGATGGATGCTGCAGAAATAAGCCATTTGCTGCTTCTGGATACTGTGTGATATTGTCAACTGACTTTTTACTAAGTAAAAATATAGTCTATTTGGGGGGAAAGTAGGAAGCAGAGAAATGTGTCTCAAAATTTCCCAATAGACGAAAGACTGACAAATACTGACCCATGACCCATATCCCACCCCATCTGTTTTTGCAAATAAAGTTTTGTTTGCACATGGCCACGTCCATTTGTGTACTATTCTCATGGCTGCTTTTGTGCTACAATGGGAGAGCGGAGTAAAAAATGCCTAAAATATATGCTCTCTGGCCCTTTCCTGGAAGAGTTTGCCAGCCCCTGGATATTCTAGACATTTAGGAGATACAATTTTTAAAACTATATATAACATAGTGATGTTGGCTGCTGACTGTTGATGCTATACTTGAGCACTTTGAAAACTATAAAGCTCACACAGATTTAAGATATGATAGCTTTTAAGTATTGACTGAACTCCAACTTTTGTCCAGAACTATGTTTTTTAAGCCTTTGTTGTTTGATTGGGACAATAGCTTTTGCATCAAGATCACTGGGGCCGCTGCCAGATGTGACTGCAATGTTCCTACACAGGTAGCACTTTTGAAAGTCACAGTATTCATCTCTGCCTGCCCCTATGATATTTCCTATTTGTACTGAACTTTGGTGAAGGAGCTCTGATCTTTAGCTGCCGAGAGAAGAGTCATACTGCAGGGACGTGGCCCTAAAGTGCAGGGCGCAGAAAGCTTTCTGCCTTCACTCTAAAAATAGCATCCTGCTCCTCTTCCCCTCCCTCTGAGTCGGAGGTGCAACTTTGCTAAGGCGGTGATTGCCAGTTTTGGAATTTTGAAGTACTGTTGATGTGCTGGTTTTGCTCTGCTTTCTGTTCATCCTTTTGATCGTTTTACAATAAACATGCTAACTGCTAGAAGAATCGTTAAGGTATATAGATACTGGCTTTAAGGAACTTACATGGTGTGTTTGGCAATTCAAGAATATTAATCGTTGATTTTAAAATATTGTATATAATGCTGTTTGATATCATTGGATAGCATGCCCATTCCATTGGATAGCATGTTCATTCATTTCTACATAATTTGCATGTCTACTCTATAAGCCAAGCACTGGGTTAGGTGTTGGGAATAGAGAGATAAATGATAAAATTTTTATGCTGTTGGAGCTGGGCCACAATTTAGTGGGGGAGATGCAACCCACAAAAAAATGTGTAATGAAACATGAAAATTGTTCCTTGTAGAGAATTGCACAACATGAAGTATTAAGTCTGGGGAACTGTAAACTTACTTAATCTTTCCATTGAGTTAGACTACGGATGAATTTATCAGATGAGAAACACATGAACTGAGGTAATAAATGGAAAAGTTGATGAACTACAGTGCATCTCTTATAACCAGTGCCCCCCAGCACCGGCCATTCTCTGTGCTGCTCTTGTTCCTGCACGTTCTCTGTGTTCGGGTCATTAGCATTGCGTTTAGGTCAGATGAGAATGCGTTCCATCTGCCAAGCGTTGATAACTAAAGTAAAATGCTGATGGAGATCATTTAAGTTCGTCTCTATGCTGTTGATTGCATGCTTGTGGCTCATAATCAGAATGATGCAAAGTAATTGTTAGACCGACTTGCCAAGGCTACATTTTTTGTTGCTGCAACTGTCAGCACTTTGGCCCTGCTGTTCTGCCTGAAGAATGCCTCTCTAGCACCTGTTGGACAGCCACACACAACTTACCACCAAATTTCATGGGTAACTTTGTTTCCAGCGTCCTTGCTTGCCATACAAAAAACAAACAAACAAACAAACAACAAAAACAAACAAACCTGCAAAAGTAATATCTGATTATTGAGAAAAAGCAAGTGTTTATTTTTTGTGTTTCACAGAAGCCTGCAAATTGTGGCCTTCATATAAAAATTGCATGTGATCATGATGCTTCTCTATTTTCTTTTTGGCCATGAAACCCAGATAAACCTGGCTTTGAATTCTTGCTTTTATCTTGTCGGGTATATGACCTTGGTTAGGTTACTTGTCTTGAGCCTTGTTTTCGTCGCCTGTACAATGGGACTAATGCAATCTATTTTACAGAGATTTTATGAGGATTAGAGATAGTAGATAAAAAATTGGCACAAAATGACCACTCAGTAAATGGTAGTCATTATATTAAGGAATTCTGTGCTTACTTGGGATGAGACTATACAATGGCAAAATTTTCCAAAGTTTGTAGTTCAAAATCATACTGTAAGTGTGGAATATATGGTGTCAGCACAGCTTTCCTGGCTAGGTCATATTAACCAGTGATGCACAATTGGTGAGGATGTTAGGATCAGAACCCCAGTTTCGATGGCTAGGTCTGCTATGCAGAATGTGTTCCGGGCCATCCCATGCATACCGTCAAAGGGTATGAAAGTTCCTCTGAAAGAAAGTTAAGAATGAGCATCTTTTTGCTTTGACTGTGTAACAGAGATGTTATAGAGCACATACCACAGTGGAGAAAGCAGTCAACCCAAAGAGAGTTAGGCAAAGCAAAAACTCTGTCCCTATTAGAAATGCATTGTGAGATCAAGGGACATCTTATTGGCTCCTGAATTGTACCTTCAGAAAAGGTTTATTAAGAGTAGCTCAGTCCATATGCCATGTGAAGTGAAGCCCCTACTATGAGTTGTCCAAGAAATGCTTTTTGTGATTTCAACCCATGCTAAGATATAAGGTCTGTGTTCTTATCCACCAATGTTGATTCTTTATCACGTGGTCAAGTAGAACAGAAGTCAAAGATCATGAACCTCACCAAAAACTATCACTCCCTAAAAACTGCATAAACTGTCAGGGGATGAACTTTTAGGGAACTTGTGTTGGGAGGTAGCATGCAAATAGGTATCTCACCTCTTCATTCATTATAGATTCTGGTTTCAGAAATCAAACTCTATATGTCTCCACTTTTTTTCTGTTTTTTTTTTTTTTTTAAATAATACTTTATTGAGCCCTGGCTGGTTTGCCTCAGTGGATAGAGTGTTGGCCTGTAGACTGACAGGTCCAGGGTTTGATTCCAGTCAAGGGCACATACCTGGGTTGTGGGCTTGATCCCCTGGGTGTGCAGGAGATTTCCTCTCATCATTGATATTTATATTTCTCTCTCCCCTCTCCCTTCCTCTCTGAAATCAATAAAAAATGTTTAAAAAGAAAAAATACCTTATTGATTTTTAGAGACAGAGGGAGGGAGGGAGAGAGAATCATTGACATGATAGCATAAGATGGAGTGCACAAGATGGATGATGCCCAACCAACTGAGCCACACTGGCCAGGCTCTCTCCACTTTTGACCACTCCAGGATTTTCCTGCTGGTGTCTGATTTGGCATTTCTCTACTGCCACAGTGTGTCCCGTCTTTCTCTCCTGCATCCTGCCCACCCCCCACCTCCTGCCTGGCTGCTTGAAGGAGCAGTGTTTGTAAGTACGGTTGGCAGTACTTACAAAGGGTTAGTTACAGTCATAACTGGAGGAGGGATTAGCTCGCACTCTTTGCTGATTGTGAGGATACATTCACTCCCCCAGCCTCCCGGTCACATTTGTAGATAGAGCACAGTTTTCTCAATCGAGGACAAGATGTGTCATGCAGTTTAAGCAAACTGCATCACATATGTTCACCACACCAACCCTTCTCTGAGAAGGAAATTGGATGAGAAATATTGAAATTACAGAAACATTCCAAATCCTAGTATCTTCTAAATATGGTAAATTCTTGTGTGTGTGTGTGTGTGTGTGTGTGTGTGTGTGTGTGTGTGTTTAGGTTTTGAAGTTCATGTAATGTGATTATGATTTTTAGAGTCACTCAAGAATTTGTAGTTTTCAGTTTAACTTTTTCTGTGTCATGATCAGACTGAAAACTTGTTTCACTTCATCCTTAGGATTTTATACATGAAATAGACATTTCTATTCATTGTTGGCCCCCATCTTTAAGATTTTATCCCCTTTCAACATATTGCAAAGTCACAGAATTGTTATTTGTAATATTATTCCCTGTGCTAGTTAGTATTCTTCTAAGCTACTCCCATTTAAACCAAAACAATCTTTGTTGTTATCTCTTAAATTTATACAATATGCCTTTCATGATCTTGATGAAAATATGGGGGGAAAAAGAACCACACAATAGCTCATGTATAGTAATTCCTCATAAATGTGGGACACTGATAGATTCTGTAAATTCAACAAATACACATTTAATGGTTACTTTTTCAGTCTAATCCTCTTGTAAGTCCTTAAAAAGTTATGATGGAGATGGATGTATTAAAATTAAGAGATTTATACTACACCAAATAAAATGTTTTCACATTGTAAAACAATATGAGTACTATCATAGTATATTATGAATGAATTATACATATGTGTAAAATTTTACTTAAGTACATGTCTAATATACTGTGTGTGCTTGAGCTTAGGAGAGAGCCTGGAACCATATAAACCAAAATGGTCATAGTAATCATTAGTGAGACTTTTGCTGATTTCTATTATTTGGGTGTTTCCCCCTTATCTATATGATCTAATTGTTCACAGTGAACAGTTTTACTTTGTTTTCATTTGTCTTAACTAATGTGGATGGGGGGAAAAAGAGAATACAAGGCCTGACATTTGACA
Source organism: Pipistrellus hanaki (assembly GCF_964339955.1). Lineage (NCBI taxonomy): Eukaryota > Metazoa > Chordata > Mammalia > Chiroptera > Vespertilionidae > Pipistrellus > Pipistrellus hanaki. Next base: position 125,265,128 of record NC_140504.1, on the reverse strand, counting down.
CATTATGAGTTATAAAAATGTCTCCTGTGTCTTCCTTCTCTAGTCTTTTAGATAGGTAGACACGCCGTGCCACCTGGTATTAAAGCTTTTTCTTTTTAAGTCTCTCCTACATGCCAAGCACTACACTGGAAACTTGAAGTATTATATGAAATGGGTTTTAGTATTACCATTATGCAAATGAGGCAAGGGGGCCGAGAGTTTACGGAACTAGAATCACACAGCTGCTATGTAACCAAGCTGCGATTCAGAGTCAGGTCTGACTCTGAAATCAATCTTGTAGTCCTTATGATTCTCGCTGTAGACATCTTGTCTGCTGTTAGAATGAAAAGGTTACTGTATGTGAGTGGATTATAAACTGTGGCTTTAAAATGAAGGTGCTCAGAGAGTTTAACGGCATGTACTGTATTTCACTGTTCATCTTGCTTCCATGTTGTGTTTTCAAGTAGAGTATAAATTTCTTATGAGCCTGTGAATCTCATCCTCTCAGTAGCCCCGCCTCTCCTAGCGCAGTCTGACTTTAAGGCCCGTGACTTCTCTCTGGGATGGTGAGGCAGGCCTTTCAGATTCCGAGGAGCTGAGTCAGGATCTGCTGCCAGTGAACATGCTGAGGAGGACGAGGCAGAGTCTCCATCCTGCCCTAGTGACCAGGCCTTTCTCTTCCTTTTAGGGAAAGCGGGGGGGGGGGGGGTGGGGGGGGTGGGGGGGGGGGGAAGCAGTGGCCTTCATATACTAGTAGCTTTCAATCCCAGATGCTCTGGGATCCTGTGAAAACCTGCCAGTCTCAGGAACCAGACTAGCTTTGCCTCACTTCCCCTCCTAAACGTGAAAAGGCATCTTTAAAACAGTCTCTGGAAAGGTTTTAAAACTTGGATCTTGAGTGTCGTTCCTTATGGGATGTAGATTACACAGTCTGCTGCTGTCACTCCCTTATCTCCCTTTGTCTTTCAGGCTCCTCTCCCATCGTGCACTTCATCTCGGCTTTCCCACACTTTATCTCAGACATGTGGTTTCCATGGGATTATATAATTGGCTTGATATGTAGCCACTAGTGCCCTCTGACAAGTCCACATTCCCATCTGAGCCCAATTACGGGTCCCATTGACTTCAGTGGGGGATGTGTGGAGTCGCGGGCCTGCCTTTTGGAAAAGGGCAAAGTGCAGGCATGGGGTACTCTGGTGACTTATTGAGAGGTCGTCCATCAGACATGACATTTAAAAATATCTGCCCCAAACCTTGTTTCTCAGGCACCACAGTATGTGATCCCTCGTCATAAGGTTCATCTCTCTCATGATCACAGAATCACACACACAATTGCTTTCTGCACGTTAATTGTTCAAAGCTCTTTTTGAAATTCAGGTAGTCAACCACACCATTATGCATCCACTGTTCTTCAGATTTACTGTTACTCAGTGCCCACATGTCAGGGCTAGGATTTCTCACACTCTCTACAGCTGCATACCTGTGCTAAGTTACACAACGGACTTAATGTTGTTTAAATCTTTTTCTCTTCCAGTTTTCCAAAGAAGTTAGTTCGTTTTCTGGGGCAGAGGAACCACCCTGCTGTTTTCGTACGGTGAGCGATCCTGTGACTCTTTCACATATTTACACCCACGTCAGACCGTTACCCAGCGCGCTAAGAAAAATGCCTGCACGCATTCTCTAGAAGTTTCCCCCACTTGGAACCAAAATGTTCTTTCTACTCATCCCATGTCCTCCTCCCTCCAGAGGGAGGTTTCCCTCTTGTATTTTTCTGCTGTTTCTTTTCGCTGTCCACATGGGTTGCCGGTTAGGAGTTGGCACCGTGGTTGCTCTAGCCTCCTTCAGCTGCCAAGCGGACAGCAGCGGAAGTGACCTTGTTTCAGTGACTGATCACAGAGATGGGCTGTGGGCAAGGAGAAACTCTCTGTTGTGTTCACGTGATGCCCTGTTTCATGAACGCCCCTGAAAGAGAGAGCACTGGATGGGACCTTAGAGCTCATCTGGGTACAGACGGCTACTGAGGCATTGGACTCCCCTCTGCGATGTCTCCCTCTCCTGCCCCTCAACACACACACAGAGCTGTCTTTAGAATCCCAATTTCTTTGTGGACACAGATTATAGCTTGTTGGTCCTGCAGTAATATCGATAAACTAGTGATAACATCCCTCTAAGGCAAGTGTCAGGAGTGATGCTGTTTAGCTGTTTAACTTTCTAGAAGTCACTCTTGGCTGCTACCAAGAGAAGTGGGCGGGCAGGGCAGACCGGGGCACTTCTGCGAGGGACCTCAGCTGAGAGGGCGTGTTTTCCTTTGCGCCTTTCCCAAACCACTGCATTTGCAATGCGGCTTCCCGCGTGGAGACTCGGGCTAAATCTGTGCTGCGGCCAGGAGCCGCTGTGCAGGTGTGTGCTGGCCAGCTGCAGATCTGCACACACACACACACCCCCGCCACCCCCCACCCCCAGAAAGTCTGCACCTGCAGAATAATGCGTAGCAGGTTTCGTATAGCACAATGTAAACTTGGCCTGCGGTCCAAGAGACTTTCAGAGTCACCTTTCTTCATTAAAAGATAATAAGTAAAAGCTATAAGGTTTCTAACATGAGAATTCAGCTGTGGGCATGCTGGAGAGCAGGGTGAGAAAACAGTCCTCCACCGGAGGCCCACAAGGGGGACTGGCCTGTGGTTCTTCTGCGGATGCCCATGCCCCATCTGGCTCTGGACTGTGGTCACTTAGGTTGGAGAGCTAGTGCACCTTTTTCCCAAACATTGCATCTCACCTAGGGATTGGTTTAAGTGTAGTACAGAGAGCCTGTGTCCATTATTTTATCCCATTTGTCAACTTAATCATTTTACCTTAATAAATGGGGGCTTCTCTTCTGCCCCAACCACTGTCATCTTTAAGGAACTTGAAGTATCTCTGTATAGAGTACAGAAATAGTCTGCTTCCTACCAATGTCCTGGTGGGAGTGAAATGGGGATTGCAGATTCACTGAGGGAGCATCTGCCTATGCTCCTAATATCGGCCTTTCCTGTCCCAGATGCTTGATATGCATGAATGTGCACTCATTAGAAGTGTGAACGTCAGGGTTCCCATTTCCTCATCGTATCCAAGAAAAGCCCCAAAGATTTATCCCTAGAGCACAGCACAGGGGGACGTGGGATGTGGAGATCTGCTGCTCTTTGGGGAAGTGAAGGGTCTCTGTGGAATCAAGAGGTTGATAAGATTAAAATAGAGGACAATTAAGGACCTTGAGGAAGTGGACAAGTGTGGAGTCCATGCCTCCGGGTCCTAGGCTTTCTGTGAGGAATAAACTGGGAGAGGAGGGTCTCGGGTAAGCGGCGGTAAAGGTGTGAAATAAGCTCACCTGAAGTGATGCTGACCACTTGTGGCTGCTTTGCTTTCCTGCTGGGGACATACGTTGTTTTTTTTAAGTTAACAGTCAGGAGGCATCAAATTGTTACCCAAAATATGATTAGTTATTTGCTTCTACCAGTTGTGTTTGTGTATGATGTGGGAGTGGGGGGACTAAATATAAACCGAGGCCACGAGCTTCTTAGTTCAAAGGCAGCTTGGAGGCTGGCCCCCACACCTTGGGTTTGGGCCATGTGCATCCGCATGCCACATGCATGCACACCTTGTAGAACAGGAGTGGCTGGGCTCCCTCTCATGGGATGCAGCAGGGCAGGACCCGGAACAATACCGCTGTTGTTCCCAAGCGTGGACTGAGCTCACCGTCCATGGTATCTCTTTAAGGGAAGTCTAGGGCAGTGCTCTTGCCAGCGCTGAGGTTTTGTTTGCTGGAGGCCAAGTAGCAGTGGCATGTATTGGTTCCATGGCAACATGTCTGTGCAACCAGAAGCAATGCAATGACTGGGGCAGCCAATGTACCCTGAGCAGGACGATCACAGCCCAACGCCCCCTTCGATTTCCCCCGATCCTGGCCTGCTTTTTCCTCCTGCAGAGCATCTAGACTTGGTAACTGCTACTCTCTGTCCCTGCCATTAACACTTGACCCCTTTCCCCAGCCCAGTCAGGACTTGATGTGGGAGAAGGCAATGTCTGCAGTAAAATTCTGTAGGCCCCTGAGGGGCCAGCAGAGCTGGCAGAACCTCCCTGCCTTAGCAAGCGAAAGTAGGTGGAGAGTCTGCTTTGCATCATCCCTGTGGCAGAGCAGCTCTGTGTGCAGGGCACAGGGGGTTCAGCATTTCCTGTCCAGTGCGGCTGCTGCTCCTGGCTGAATGTGGGCAGTGACCTGGAGCAGAGTGAAATCCAGGGAAACTGAGTACCCATTCAACGTGCTACCCAGACGCAGGGCCACTGACCTGGGCACAGGGCAGTGCCGGGCACCGCAGGGCTGCACAGAGAAATACAGCACACACTGCATGCCTCTGGGATCTTCCGCCTGATGTGCACTTTCTAATTGCAGTTGCTGCAGTGTGTGTAGTTGGGGTTTGAACATTTTTCTCACATGAAACTATTGTAATCTTAATTTCAATAGATGCTCTCCCTTCCCCCACACCCTGAACTCCTGAAGCATTTTTAAAACCTTTGCCATCTGTTTGACACTTGTCTTAGATTTCCTTTTTTGATACACAATGCTTTGGGAGTCTGAGCAATCTTTCTAGGTAGAGGGTAAGGCCTTCAAGGTTCGGGAACTATCTATCTTCTTCTTCATCTTAAAATAAATTCTCTACTGCTCAGAACTGAGCCCTGTAGATCAGGGGTGGGGAACTTTTTTCTGCCAAGGGCCATTTGGATATTTATAACATAATTCGCCGGCCATATAAAATTATCAACTTAAAAAGCAGCCCAGCCTGCTATTTTTGCTCAAACCTGTAATTAACTCACCTCTAATGCCCTGGCAGGGCTGGGCCAAATGATTTCTCAGGCCACATGTGGCCCGCGGGCCGGGCGTTCCCCACCCCTGCTGTGGATGGAAACCGTGCCATCCATACGTCTTCATGACAATGATATAGTCCCATCTCGTCTCACAAGGAGGTTGTGAAGTAAGTATGTAAATACATTGAAAATGCTCTTACATTCTTCAGAGAAAAGATAAGAACATTCTTTTTTTCTAGTGTGGTTTTTAAAAAAACATGTAGATATGAAATCACAAAGTAAGAATATCTAAAGACTTCACATTTCCTCATCTTCCTCTTTGTGGCTACCAGCCATGAACTGTGTAGCCTCATTTTACGCTGGCACTGAAATCATTCTTTTTCCCACCCCACCCCCCATATTCACTACTCTATTGAATGTGCCTTATTGTACTATTTAGGCCAGACTTTTCAGTCACACACCTTGAAGTGTCTTTAGAGCTATGAAGTAGGAGATTTGAAGGATTTTTTTATTAAGGTGACAGGTTTGATAGATTAGGATAGTGCTTCCTAATTTAGTTTTGATGTGTCTATTGGGAAAGGGAATGCTTTTATTGTATAAAAACTTTTATCTTAAGAGGTCTTCTCCCTTCCCAAGTTCTAAGCCAACTGAGACGTCAGACAAGTGAATAAGGAAGATGGAAGCCAAAAGGCAGCTTTTGACTGGTAACAGTTAACTTAATTAGGAATTACATCTTGGGTTGAGAACCAAAAATGGGCTTCCACCGCTCTATTCCCCGGTCCGGGCCTGGGAACAGCCCACCTGCAGGGAAGTTCAAGTCCTCATGTGACTCACTCTCTGTGTGAAGAGGAAGGAGAAGGACCCCAAAATCTACCCCCTCCACCACCCCCTGAACTCACCATTCTTACTGTACCCAGTGGCAGGCTAGCTGTGCCCAGAGGTAGCATTATTACCAAAGGGCAGGCATGGACCACACGCTGGCTTTAACCCCCAGCCAGGTAGCTCACTCCTCGTCCTTGGGAAAACAGGATGGAATAAGGGGCCAGGGGAGTTTAGGGAAAGTCCTCTGCATGGAAAACTGGGGGTAGCTCTGCTCACATCTTTCACTTTCTGCACTCTAGTCGGGCGTACTACCCTCCAGTCTCACTCTAGCCATCTTATCCACTGTGTTTTCTTCACAGCCCTTTGCTTTATATATTTGTTTACTGGCTAGACTCTATTAAAATACTAACTCAGTGATCACAAAAACCTTGTCAATAATATTTACTTCTGTATCCCGGTACTTAAAACTATGCCAAGCACATAGGAGGCATTTGATAGACATTTGTTGAATGAATAAATGAATATTATTGTTTTATGCCTCGTTTCACACTCCTTGATTGCCGGGTCATCCTGGTACTGTTTTGCCTGGCAAGTGCCTATTCGTATCATAAGGCTCAGGTCGGCCATCAGGTTCTCTATGGAGCCTTTCTTGGCTTCCCTTCTTGGCTTCCCTTCTTCCCTTCTTGGTTGTAACTCAGCAGTTACCAGTTGTTGGCCCATGTGTGCATGTGTGTGTGTGTGTGTATGTGTGTGCATGTATGTGTGCATCTCTGTGTGTGTGTGCGTGCATCTCTGTGTGCATGCATGTTTGCATCTATCATGTGTGTTACTTTGTGTATTCTCTCTGTCTGGGAGAGTGGCTCTGTAACACTTCATTTCTTTGTTCATATATAATCCTTACAAGATTTTAAACTCCTATGGAACAGGATAGCCTTTTATTCATCCCTTTTTCTCTAATATCTGCCATGTATTAGCATTCTGAGTACTCACAACATGCCAGGTTCTGCTGTATCTTAGAACACTTGACCCCTGAACAGTGCATGGTTAGGGGTGCCAACTCCCCCATACAGTCAATAATTTGCACATAATTAAAACACACACACACACACACACACACACACACACACATGCTTTTATTTATTTAAGAGAGAGAGCGGGGGGGGGAGGGGAATCTGCCTCCTGGCATGTGACCCTACCACCCCCTTCACCCCAGCTTCAGGGATCAAAGCTGCAACCCAGGCATGTGCCCTGACTGGGAATTGAACCAGCAACTTTTGATGCATGGGACACCACTTGACCAACTGAGCCACATTAACCATAGCTACATCTAACTTTTGACTCCTCAAAAATTTAACTACTGATAGTCTATTGTTGATTGGAAGCCTTAACAATAACATTAACAGTTCATTAACACATAGTTTGTGTGTTATTGTATTATATATGATATTCTTACAATAAAGTTATCTAGAGAAAAGAACATGTTAAGAAAATCGCAAGGAAGAGAAAATACAGTCACAGTATTTATTGGGAAATGTCATGTGTAAGTGGACCTGTGCAGTTTAAACCTGTTTTGTTCAAGGGCAACTGCACTTAAGATAACTTTATAAGTATCTCACATACATTAACTTGCATAATTCTCACAGCAGTCTTACAAGATAACTTTTTATTCTCCCTTTACAGGTAAGGAGACAGCTCATTTGAATTCGTAACTGTTATTCTCAGCTAACTCTCAGAGAATGAGTGTAATCTGAACAAAGGAATGAATGAGAACCCTTGAAGCTCAGACCTTTATCACTAAATAGAGCCACAGACATTAGGATCCATTGAAATGAGTACGAAACGATCACTAAGCCAACATATGACTGCCCATGACTGACAGAATCCTGAGGCCATGACTGTAGTGCCATCCACAGATGAACCCCGAAAGTCTTACTGTAGCTATTGCACTTAATTCCTAAGTGTCCATGCCAGCAGGGGGGTGTTGGTTAAGAAAATAAGTAATAGTCACTATATTTGGGAAATTATTTCCTAATGAGAAAATATCAAATCATCAGTTATGAGTCAAACAGTTGCCATGTGCACAGTTCACTGTCGATTTGTGGGGAGGGGAGAGGAGTGGCAGGTGTGTGTGTGGGGGGGGGAGGGTTGAGTGAGGTTGAAGAGGCAAGCCCCAAGGGTATGAGCCAAGGCTTGCTGTCTTCAAGAAGCGCTAGCCTAGGTGAAAGGACAAGGCATGCTTACAGGTAAAATTAAGAAGGTTAAGATAAATAAAGGGCAGTAAATACGAGCACTATCACAAGGCATTACTGCACATGAATAATTGCCAGACAGTGATATTTGAAAAAATAAAAGTGGTCGCATGAGTCAGGACAGGACTGGCTATGCTGTAGTGTCAAGCCTAAACACTCACTGGGCTTCACAAAACACAAGTTCATTTCTCACTGCCTGTTGAGAAGAGCTGACCTCCATGCATCGCTCTGGATGCAGGCTGCTGTGATTTTCCTATCCCGCCGTCTAGAGGCCTCCTTTGTGACCACAGGGGAAAAGAGGAAAACTGAAGAATTGCACTAGCAATTAAATGCTTCAAAGCTTTGCCCTGGGTGGGCCCCCGTCAGCTGTCCTGTCCTAGACATCGCTGCAGTTTTTTACACAGCTCTTGTCATTCCAGTCCTCCCTTTCGTTTTTTTGTTTTTCTCCTGCCCAGTACACAGCAGTGGTCAAGGAGTATTTGTAAGGCGAAAATCTGAGTGGACATGGGAATGAACTGTCGCTTGTGCCTGCTAGTGTTTAAAGCACACGGCAGCCTCAAAGCCTAGACATGGGAAAATTAGGTCCAATGCAAACATGTTATCGTTGGTGGTTTACCTCATGCTAACCTGTCCTGGCCACATCACTGGCTTTCCCAGGCCATGTGTTAGCAGCTGCGAGCCTGCCCTTCTAGCCTTGCTCCTCCTGAACAAAGTAGAGATCACTGTGTTCTTTTAAAGGGGAAGAACCTTAATTAAGGAGAGGCGAACCTGTCCAGGATACTGCCTTGATTCCAACCCAGGTGCACCTGCTGCTGTCCCCTGGGGGCCCTGGTGACCAGGCTGCCTCCGCATCCATGCAGAGGGCGTTCCAGGCAGGAGCAACACATACGCTGAGCAACGGGGGTTGGTAATCAGTGGCGATTTCTCAGCACGTTGCTGATATGACCAGCTGTGTTTCAGTGAGATTAGCTTTACAACCGTGTCCGTGGCCCATGGGTTGGCAGAGAGAAAAACCAGAGATGGGGCCCCTGGTTGAGGAGTTGTTGCAGGCATCGGGCGATAAGACCGAAAACTGCTATGGGAGCCTCATCAAGGGACAGATGTGGGAGACGCGACGAAGAAAGAGTTGATCAAAACAGCGTGGCTGTTTGGACATAAGAAAAGAGGGGAGAGGCTAGAGATAAGTGAAGTTTTGAGCCCAGTTGGCAGTTGATGGGGTCCTATGGTCTCCATTTTTTTTTTAAACTTATTTTAGTAACAGTGTCACTCTGAGCTGAGGCTTCTCAGGTAGGAGGGGGGTAGCCGTAGACCGAGGTGAGCTGCCTGTGAGTAGCCATATTGTCTTGAGTGGCAGCCTTTTCACCTCTCCCTGCCTTCCCCTTGCCCGCCCTCCCCAAGGTTTAAGATCAGATCTTAAGCCAGCAGCAGAATCATCTAACTGAAATGTCATCTCCGTGCTGGCCCTCTAGTGGAGATAAAACGGTTTAAATGTGGGTAACAGTAACATTACATGTGTGGTCACCGTGGCCAGCCCTGCTGCTCTCCTGCTGGCTTTCCTGGCTGTCACAACTGCCCGCGGCTTTGGGAAACGAGCGGTAATGTTCTGCTGGCTGCTCACATTTTTGCAAGGTGACAGTCTTTCTGAATTTCTCAAGGCCAGGAGCAAGCATGCCCTTTGGCGGAGACAGGGAGCATGCATTGCATTCCCGTCTTTACTTTCGGTGGCTGCGCATGTCACTTGTCAGAGGGCCGGTATCTGGTGGCAGAGGACAGCCGGTGAGAGCAGCTGAAGCAGCTCCACGGCATCGCGGTGAGTGCCTGAGCTGCTGGGCCTCAGGATCCCTCCGCTCCAGACCGCCTTTTCCTGAATGCAGCCTGGAGCTGGGGAGATGCCACCAGGGGAGAAAAGAACTCCTAGTATCCTGCTTTCCTTCTCTGCTTTCCATGCAGGGCTGGGGAGCAGGCAGCTCTGGCCAGAGGTGCAGAAAGTCTGGAAGAGTAGGATGGCTGTGACGTCACTGTCCCCCTCCCTCAACAGGTCTTGGTGCTCCTGACTCTGCCGTGGTGGACAGCCCTTTCTGCTTGCCCTCCTGGCACAGCAGCCGCAGACATTGCTCCCTCAGGGCTGCTTCCTCTCGGTGAACTCTCCACTCTCCATGTTGATTCTCACATAGAGCTTCCAACTTATTTTTCACTTCAGCTGCTATGCTTTGCTCAGCATATGTTTTACCTTTTTCTCCTTGCTTACCCCTTCTTCAAAGCAAATCAAAGCAGGGAGCCCCGTTGAGTGTGGAAGATGCTTGGCATTCCTGATCATTCCGTACTCATAAAACCACCAGGCTTTCTTAGATTGATTGGTGAGTCAGAGTCCTTTGAAATAGCAAGAGGATTAGAAGCCTCTACCCTTTCTGCTTGGGGGAGCAATATATATTTGAACAGAAAGCCTGAACTATCTTTTAACATATATCTTTATTGATTTCAGAGAGGAAGGGGGAGAGAGAGAGAGAAGAAAAAAAAAGAGAGAAACATCAGAATCATTGGTGAGCTGCCTCCTGCACACCTCCTCCTGGGGATGAAACCCCAAACACAGGCATGTGCCTCCAAGGGGAATGGAACTCTGACCACAGAGCAACACTGGCCAGCCATATATTTATAGGTTGTTAATGTGTTGTGTTGCAGGGAGAAGGTCAGCTTTAATGTTTTGTTCCCCCATCTTCTGTAGTTTCTCACTAGTACTAGGGACTTTAAACAGTTTGAGTCTCCAGTAATATCTGTATTCTTTTTATGTACTTTGCATAGAAACTAAACCAGGAGCAAGCTTCCAGTAAGCTAACCAAAGCATTTTGGGCTTTTGATCACTTTCCCTTAGAGTGAGCGCTAATCTCCGTCCTGTCAGATTTTGTTTGAAAGGATATTGGCTCTTAATGAAGATAAACACGATGCTGGATATTTAATGTCTTCTCTACTCAGGAGCTGAAGAATTCACATGTGAGATTACTCAGTCGGTGCAGAGGGGATTCTGAATGTCCCCGACGTTTCCCGAGCCATTAGCTGAGTTTTTGAAATGTGCTGGCGCTCAGTGAGCAGATACCAAACAGGCGCGTTACTCACAAAGCCTCTGTGTCAGTGGTGAGTCCCAAGGGCCTCTCAACCACATCTCACTGGGTAATATTTGGTCAAAAGAAACCTGAGTGCAAGGAGGACACGTGGCCACAGCCACTAGCAAATTCCTAGAAAGCGATTCTGTTGCTCATTTCCGGTTGGGGGGTTGGCCCTGGGTCTGAGCGCCACTCTGTCGGGTGTTACTGTGTATCCACTGTGGCTCAGCCCTGGCCGTGGTTCTCTCTGAGGGAGGGCCTGCCTGCTGCTGGTGGAGCTGGAAACCTGTGGGCAGAACTCTGAGGTGGCAGGGCGAGCCTCACGCTTCTCTCAGCCAGTTCTGTTCCTCTTCGCTTTGTGAAATATTGGCAGACACACACACACACACACACACACACACACACACATCAGCATTCCTGTTGTTGTTTCTGTCTTTACAAAGAGTGCTTTTAAGTGTTCAAAACCTGGAAATACTGAGTTGTTTTTTAATTTCGTATCTGAAAGACGTGTGTGCTGACTCTGTCCTTGGAGTACAGCTTCCTAATTGAGAGAGAACACTAGCAAAGCAATTACTTTGCTTTTATTTAAAATGCGCCTCTTTCTGTAGAGGCACAGAGAGGTTATTCGAGATGTTCCTGTTTTTGCAGTCAGCTATTTCATGGTCCTGTGACCTTCATACATTCTGTAGCTCCCAAACTTTACAGCTCTTGGGGCCTTCTGCAGGAGTCATTTACAGAAGGTCAGACCACTGGTGCTTTCCGAGGAGGGAGACTGTGCATGAAACCCAGGGGTAAAACCTCTATCAGCTCTGGTGGCAGAACTTCTGAAGAGTTGGCTTGGAGGGTGATATCACTCCCCTGGCTGGGCGGCTGAGTGCGGGGAGGGGAGAGGGGACCCCTGTGTTCTGCTGCCAGCGGGCACCTGGCTGCCAGCGGGCGGCTTGGTAATTAAACCCCTGAGCCTTGCCCTTCTAAGCTTAGGTGCAGAAGGAAGCCCGGCCACTGAGGAGGCTCACTGGGTGTGGGGCAACCACCAAGGCAGTGAGGTGGCCAGAGATTGACCATTCTCCTTCAGCCCTGGTTCTCCTCAGAGTGAATGCTGTTTTTCTCCAATCCTCCTCGATCTCACATCCCTCTCTTACATTTCTTTGCACTTCTGAAAATATTTCTAAGCCTTCTGGACAAGAAGGTGGAAGCTTCAGGCTCTCTTTCTTACTGGGATGGTCCTGAGGGAGAAGACCAAAGTGTGAGGTGCAGACATCTGAATAACGCAGATCCAGCAACCTGAAGGCACTGTGATCTGTCACCCTTGTTCTGCAACACACCAGGACCGGGGCTTATTCCCTGAAATGACTGTTGTGTTACAAGGCAAAAGTGGGGAAATTATTGGCTCCTTGTCCACTTATGAAGAGGGGTGGAAGATTGAAGTGGTTTCCCTGTTAATTCACATGCAAAATACCTTTTGTTTGACCTTTGGAAGTCAGGCTAATTATTCACCTGATAATGCCCTCTAGCGGCCAGGCCAGCAAGGTGTCCTTTAAGAAGGTTTTGGGATTCCCACCACTTACCATCCCTGACAAGTGGAACTCCTACGTCACCATCTAGTACCTGTCATTTCAAGTCTGTTTCCTTACTATGACTTGTCTGTCACATAGAGAAAAAAAAACCTATGGAACACAGAAAGCAACTCTACTGCTATATATCCAATTAAGTAACTCTTACATCTGTAACACATCTGTATTGTGAGTCTACTGGATACAAAAGAAGAGTGTTTGAAACTTTGATGTAAGTACTTTCACAGCCAAATAACTCATTCAAGGAGGAGAATTATACCATTGGCAAATGTCCTCAGTGGGCTTCCCACTCATAAATAGACAGGTTTCATAAAACTCAAATCTTCTCAGCCACAGGTAGGTGGCCAAGGCAAAATTCATTTTCCTCACTCAGAAGGTTGATATATAGTTAATCTGCTGCTGCCTGGATAGTTTTAAAATAGCTTTATGGAGTGAAGCATTATTCACTCACAATTATCTTTGAAGAATGTATGTAAATGATGTTTTGTTTTTGATGCTTTGTTTTCCTAGTCAGTTCAGGCAGTCAGATATTAAATGAGCTTGATCAGTACGTAGGCATCACATGGGGATCTTGTTAAAATGAAGCCTGACTCTGCCGGTCTGAGGTGAGACCCAACCTGCATTTCTGAGAAGCTCCTGGGAGGTCAGCATTGCTGGTCCCAGGACCACACTTTGATGAACAATATAATAGTTGCGTAATAAGGCGATAGGTGCTGCAGACAGCCTGTGTCCTGAAGAATCGTGTGATTTGAAAGGGGACTGGAAAAACAATACAAGTCATTATGGCAGAGAAGAGAATGTGATAAAATGTATAATCAAAGTAAAAACATGCTTCAGGGTGTTAAATAAACATGATTGCTTCTGATTGCAAAGATCTGGAAAATTTTCATGGAGAAAGTTATTTTGAAATTGGACTCAAGGTTTGGGTTAATTACAGCAGGGATGGGTAGCTGTGGCAAAGGCAAATGAGCCAAAAAGCACAGATTCTGGAAAACCAAGAGTGTTTGCCGGGAACCAGAAGTGGGCTGTTTGCCTGTGATGGGGACAGTCTGAGATACAGTTGGAAAGGGAAGTTGAAGTCATATTGTGGACTGTCGTAAAGTCTAAGGTGAAAACTCTGGACTTAATTCAGGAAGCAAAGAGAAACCAGCAGCAAGGGATTTTGAAACAATGAGGTAAATCGATCTATCGCGCATGCAGGGAGTAGACTAGCGGGGAGTAATGTTGTTCTCAGACAAGAAGTGATCGGACAGATAACATGACTGCGGTGAGCACAGGGAGAACGGAGACTGGATGGACAGGCTGTGCAGGGAGAAGGATCGGAGGCTTCTAGGAGGACAGCAGAGCTCCAGTCCTGGGTGGTTCAAAGTGTGACCGCACAATAACCATCAGGAGGAAAGTCATGAGCTATGGGACATGCTTGAACTGGAAAACAACCCAGATAAATCACTCCCAAGAGGTCTTTCATGTCTGTCCTAGCTAAATAGCACCCAGTCTTCTTACTCTGCTTTAGGATTTTCATGACACTTTTCCTATCTGTCTGACATCAATGCTTTGAACTTATTTGTGCCCTGTATAGGGACCCTTGACCCCAGGGAACTTATAGTCTACTGGAAAAAACCTACAATAAACACATAAATAAATATAATTAGGGATGGAGGAAAGAAAGCAGTGACACATGAGAAAGAATAACAGGTAGGAGGCATAGGTTTATTTCAGATTGGGTGGGTGAGGAAAAGCTCTCTTAGGAGATTACATTAAAATGAACATGAGAAGGGGCATAGAGAACAGGCAAAGAGAAGGGCATATACAAAGGTCTTGAGCTGAGAAATGCAGGGCACATTAGAAGAACTTGAACTTGAACCAAGTTAGAAGAGATGAAGTTCGAGTTGGCAAGCCCCAGAGAGTGAAGAGCCTTGCATTTGGCAAGGAGATTCAGTTTTATTCTAGTGCCTGTGAAGTCATGTCAGGGCCTAAACATGCAGGCTGGATGGAAGGATGACAAGAAAAACAGGGAATTGGGAGAGAAAACCTCTAGTTGACCAAGTAGGAAGAGTTTGGACATGAAAGGTGACAGTAACGTCAGAGAGAAGTAGATGGATTCAAGATACAGTAAGTACATTCTCAGTGTCAGCTATGCAGAACTTATAGATTTTTGATGAATATGAAGAATAGGGGGATGATTACAAGGATAATTCTCGGGTTTCTGGCTTTAGCAACTGAGGAAATGAATGTGTCATTCACAGAGATGGTGAGGACAGGCCCAGAACAGAGTTTTGAAAAAGTGGAGTTTAAGGTGTACATGAGACATTCGGGTCTTTTTGAATTGTGGTAAAATACTCACGATATAAAATTTGTCATCTTTAGATATTTACTTCTGTATTGCTGGGCACATATGTTCTGTGCATGAATCTCCAGAGCTCTTTTCATCTTGCAAAACTGAAACTCCACACTCATTAAACAACTCGACATTCTCTTTCCCCCAGCTTCTGGCAACCGCCATTCTACTTTCTGTCTCTATGAATTTGACTAATCTAGGTATCTATTGTAAGAGGAATTTAGATACCTCATATAAGCACTTGTACTTTTGTACTGACTTATTTCAGTTAGCATAATATTCTCAAGGTTCATTCACAATGTAGCATGTGTCAGAATTTTCTTTCTTTTTAAGGCTGGATAATATTCCATTGTATTGTATATATAGACCACAGCTTTTTATCCATTTATCTATTAAGGGACACTTGGCTTGCTTCTACTTTTGGCTATTGTGAATAACGCTGTGAACACAGGTATATAAATAGGTCTTTAAGATCTTGCTTCCAGTTCTTTTGGATGTATACCCAGAAATGGAATTGCTGGAATATATAGTAATTCTATATTTAGTTTTTTGAGGAACCACCCAAATGTTTTCTATGGTGGCTGTACCATTTTACATTCCCAATAATAAGGGTTCAAATTTCTCCACATCCTTGCCAACATTTATTAGTTTCTGTGTTTTTTGTAGTATTCATCCTAAGGAGTGGGAGGGGGTGAAACCTGTATTTTTAGTGGATATTTCAGGTTGACTGTTGAGACTTCAGGTCCACAGATCAAGAAAAGGTGTGAGCATGAAATATACTATGTAAGTTCAACAAATTTAAGCCAACTTCCATGCTTTCCATTTTCTGTTGTTGTTACTGTTAGCTAGCTTGGCTACAAACATTTAAGGGCTTAGAGATGTAGATGAAACAATGAAATTTGTGCTGAAGCTATTTAGTCTCAAAAACATTTGAAATTCTACATAGATTAATGTAGAAACAAGCATAATTTTTTCTATTTTCATATTATGTAAAATAATTTATTTACAACCTTTGTCTGTAATACCAGTGTCTTCATCATCTTTTGAATCACTTTGTCAGTCATCTAATAGTTTTCCAAAGCACATCATCTTGACTTACCTCTAATTAATAAAAGATCCAACATTTTTGAACCCTTGTGTAACAAGGCCACATGTACCCATTCTGTTGATTAAATTTTAATTCCTTGGTGGTCAAAACAAATCACAGTTAAGGTGACATATTTGGGACCATTACCATCACAATCTGGATATTAAACAATACTAAGGGATTTTTTCTTCTTCATTCTTCTAGTGAGTATGTGTTTATGAGCTGTACAACTTAACCACTTACTGCGTTGCTTTTGAAAGCAATCTTTAAATTTTGTTTTTAATTTATAATCACATCTAGTGTTTGCAACTATAAAGTCATACTTTCAAGAAAAATTTCTGAAATTTGTTTTCTTCCTTAAAAAGAAAAAGAAAACAATTCTGCTAGGTGACTTTTTAAAGCATGTAAAACTACCATTGTTTGAGGTATTTTCAAGAGAACATGTTTTCCCAAAGGATTTAGTTGTACAAAATATTTAAGAATGCAACACATAATATGATAAAGCTTTATAAGGGCTCAAAAATTAAGGGAACCCAGTCTTTTCCTGAGGAGTGCATTTGGGAAAAACCTTACCTTGTATCAGGTATAATGATAAATTTTAAACTTGGGTTTTGAGACTTCAGTGTAAGGAAGAGTTTCCATATAGTAAAAGTCCTTAAACACTAAAATGCTGATTGAGCCTATTTCTCAGGAATGTTTAAGAAAAATACTAGTCTTGCATGTGAAGTTCAGTCTTTCCTAGAGAATCCAGAAACCTTTTGGGGTTTCTTCTGAACTTGCAAAGCTGATTGGGTGATGCCTCTGACCCATCTGTCTGTGGGTTCCATTCCATTCCATCCAGTCCTCTAATGAAATGTATTGATTTCAAGCACCTTCTATAGTTGAGGATGTCTGTGTAAACATAATACAAAGATCGTTACAGTTTGGCAACAAAAGGAAAAATAGCAAATGATATTAAACCAAAAAGATTTTCATTATCTTAAAAATTGGACAAATTTGTATTGAAAGTTCCTAACCAAAATCCTCAGAGATTTGATTCAGTAATGAAGTCCATTCTATTCTGAGACTCAAAGCACGATGTCTGTTGCTGCAGAGATCATTTGGAAAAGGAAGACAGGCTTCTAAGAAGCAGCCTTAGCCCTACCTGGTTTGGCTCAGAGGACAGGGCTTCGGCCTATGGACTGAAGTGTCCCAGGTTTGATTCCAGTCAAGGGCATGTACCTTGGTTGTAGGCTTGATCACCAGCCTCCGTTGGGGCCTTTATTGGAAACAATCTATGTGTCTCTTTCACACCCAAGTTTCTTTCTCTGTCTCTCCCTTCCCCTCTCTTCCACTCTCTCTCTAAAAAAAAAAGAATGGAAAAATATCCTCGGGTGAGGATTAACAACAACAAAGGCAGCCTTAATACATAACATGGAAGAATATATGCATTTGGTGGGAGCTGACCATCCATCCAGTCATAGGTTCATGCATTCTTTGGTTTGTTTTCACCTGGATCAACTAAGTAAATGTTGTTAAATGATGTTATTGGTGATTATGGATGTAACTGTTACTCAGAAGAAAATTAGGTAAAAGTACTGCAAAATTCTTTTCTTCTTTCCTCATAGTTATAAGTTTTTCTATCCTAATTAGGCCCCACTGGACCACAGTTCATCATTCAAACTCCAATGAAACCAATAATGATAATGTTTATTTCCCTTTTTTAACTCGGGAATTGCAGTGATTTACCATCATTAACTCATCAATCCTCATAACACTTCTGAATAAGACATTCATGTGGGGTTTTTTTGTTTGTTTGTTTGTTTTAAACACATTCATGTTTTTGAACCCAGCATATAAATGAAATCTGTGTTTCCCAGATAATGTAAATGTCTTGGCTACCATTAAGTGTGGAATGAGATGATTAAAGCTAAAATCGTTCTTTTCTGAACACTGCTTGGTGGCCTGAGTTACACAAAAATGTCTTATTTTCTGGAAATGAAAACACCGGGAGGGGTTGGGGGAGGACAGAGGCTTTGCTCTTGTAGAGTGAGCTAGCAGGTGCTTCGGCTCTTTCCCCATGAAGACTCCTGGGCAGGTTCAGAGAGCTACTGAATGTTGGTGTAGCAAGGAGGTCAGGAGTAATTTAACCCTGTTCTTTCTCATATTAACACTAGAGGAAAATCATTAGAACTCCAAATGACCATTTAAAAAAAAATACATGTTTTCTTCATCTGATTCAGTGCTTCATAAACTGATGAATTTGAAATGATTCTGCCTTCTCTGTGTTGGCCAAATGGTGAGTCACAGCATGTGAAGAAATGAAAACAAATCACCAGCTAAAAGGCCAAATCTTCCGTGTTACCCTGGAAATATTTCTCATTTTCCTGGGGCTTCTGTTCTTCCATTCCTGTGTAACTCGGTTATACCAGACCCTGATGTCAAGGGTTTCAGCGAGTTCCCTGCCAAAGCCAGGATGTGTCCCCCGAGGAGTGGGCACTGTCCTGCAGATGAGGAGAAGAGGGGAAATCTGTTAAAGAGAATCATTTCTTATGGGAGGAAGCGGGAAGGTGTCTGTCATGGTAACATCAGTCCCCATGCCTGGGTGTGGGAGGCATTTATGGGAAAGTGGAAGTTTTTATCACTGGTGTAGTCTGGCCAGGGAAGCAATACTGAAGTGACCTGAATGTTTAAAAGATAGAAGCATACTAGTGCATGTTCTCCATCCGCCGAAGCTGTCCCTGGGACCCTGCTGTGCCTCTGTGCCCTGTTAGTTCCTGGGCATTGTTTTGCAATGGGGCCTTGTGACAGTGTCTGTGACAAGGTCAGTTGTATTACAATATTTCAGGAGATTTAAGAACTCTGTAAAAGAGGCAACTGTAGTTTCGATAAGGAACAAAGACTGTTTTTGGTGTGTGTTTTTTCCAGCAAATCTTGGCTCACATTCATAAGAAACCCTTTTTTTTGGAAGGGAAATTTCAAGGTCTCATTGCTGTATTTAATGTTCTATTTTTGTGGCTGCCAGTACACCTATGCCTGCAGGCGTTCTTTCCCATATTATCTTCGTCAGGTTTGGGATGTCCAGCCTGACCTAATGATAGAAGACTTAAAAATAGTGCTCACCCTGGCCGGTGTGTCTCAGTGGGTAGAGCTTTGGCACACACACCAAAGGATTGAGGGCAATTTCTGGTCAAAAGCAGGTACCTGTGTTGCAGGTTTGATCCCCAGCCCTGGAGATAACCAATCCATGTGTCTGTGTGTCTCTCTCAATCAATGATCCTCCCTCCCTCTCCCTCTCCCTCTCCCTCTCCCTCTCCCTCTCCCTCTTCCTCTCCCTCTCCCTCTCCCTCTCCCTCTCCCTCTCCCTCTCCCTCTCCCTCTCCCTCTCCCTCTCCCTCTCCCTCTCCCTCTCCCTCCCTCTCTCCCTCCCTCCCTCCCTTTCTCTCTCTCTCTCCTCTTTGCCTCTCTCCCCCTCCCTCCTTTACACTCTCTTAAAAAAGCAATGAAAAATATATCAGGTGCAGATTAGCAAAAAAAAAAAAAAAAAAAAAAAGGCATGATTCCAGCACCCCAGGCACACCTCATAGGGACTTTTTCATGCTGTTTGCTTATTTCTTTGTCAAACAAAGACTGGTGGTATGGTGATGTCAGCTTAAGTTTGACATGATAGGCATCCTGAATCACCAGGAAGGTTGGCATCTGGGCTACCGGTATAGTGCTTTCTTTCAGGCAAGGACCGAGGGGCTGCCTTATGTGTCTGTAGGTATCCAGCTGACAACAGCCAAGGGAACTTCAGATTGTGTCTGGCTGGGCTTTGGCCCCTTGCTCAGTGGTCTAGGCCCCCCAGAGGGAGTGTGTAATTAGCTGGTGTGAAGTAGGAGGCAGCAACAATGATCCGAGTTAGAAACTACTCTAGAGTTACAGCAGTGGAAGCGAGAGAGCTGAGCACAGGAGGAGGGGCACTTCCTAGTCTCCAGCGCCCGGCCATGCGGAGTGCTTCAGCTCTCTCCCCATGAAGACTCTTGGGCAAGGTCAGAGAGCTACTGAATGTTGGTGTGGCAAGAAGGCCGGGAGTAGTTTAACCCTGTTTCATCTTTAACTTTCCCTGTGCAGTTTACATACGGGGGATCGGAGGCCTGAGCAGTGGAGCAGCCTTCACAGGGTAGCAGTTGACAGTGGATCCCAGCCAGGCATCCCGGTGCCTGCTGCCTGCTGCACCCTCCTTCCGAGTGGAAGGTCAAAATGTGACCATGACATCAAAACATTTTGGAAATCTTTCTGTACAAATGTGAACTATGTACCAGCCTTCTCTAAAGTCTTTGATCCACTGATTGATTATAAAATGCGCCATAGATTTAATGATTAGTTTCTTGGAGGCAGGGGAAAGAAATTCTACCCTGTTTTTAAGTGTACTCATTATGTATAAAACAAGCCCTAAGTTCAGAAATGTTAAAATATGAAAATGAAAGTCAGGTGGCCGTCACAGGTGAGCTGAGTGCATCATTACAGGCTCTTGTACACCCATGCGTCTGCTCCTTACATGCATGCTTTCAGGGAAGCCTCAAACAGTCTTGGGGTGAAAGCTGACTTCTAACAATCCATGCTAATAGAGATCAGTGAGGGTGAAGGAGAACAATCCAGAAAATTCATTCTGAGCAGCCCAAACCGCTAAGCTAAGTAGCCAGGAGTTGCATTGACTACATTTTCAACCACTTGACCACATGTCTTACGAGGGAATGTCCTGAGTATGGATATAAGACATGAGACACACAGCAGGTGGGGCAAAAGGGAAGTGAAAAAGCTGGTTATTCCACACCCTGGGTTATTAAACTGCATCATTAATAATTTTTTAAAATATATTTTTATTGATTTCAGAGAGGAAGGGAGAGGGAGGGAGAAAAAGAAACATCAAAAATGAGAGAGAATATGAATTGGCTGCCTCCCGCAGGCCCTACACTGGGATCAAGCCTGCAACCTGGGCATGTGCCCTGACCGGGAATCAAACCATGAACTTCTGGTTCATAGGTTGACACTCAATCACTGAGCCATGCCAGCAGGGCAAGAATTTTTTAGTGTCTATATAAGGATTTCATTTTGGAAAATGAAAGGGTTCTGGAGATGGATAATGGTGATGTTACAACTGAACTATTTACTTAAAAAAAAGATTGAGATGGTAATTTTTATCTTATGTTTATTTTATCATAATGGTTTAAAAGTATGTATGTGCATATATATGTATATGTGCATTTATATAGATGTTTTCCACTGATTTGAGTATTCTTTCCACTCATCCATCCACCCATCTTTATTCATTAACTCAACAAACATTTATTAAGTCCCTGTTAGGTGCCAAAACCTGTGCTAAAAGCTGGCTACAGCTATAAATACAACATAAGTAGACTTTCTATCCTTGAGTTACCACAAATTAGTTTAGGTGAAGGCCACATGAACAGTCATTACCACCTGGCATGGTGGGGCAAATTGAATATAAACATAGGGAGTTAAGATGGTATCCGACTGTGCAGAGTGGTGTGGTATGGGGCACTTGTTGAGGAGAGAAACATGAAGGGACCCCCTGCTGAGGGACAGCATGGCCAAAGCATGGGAACAACCAGCATGTGCACAGTGCATGCCATGGAAGTCACTTCTCCATTATTGGTGAATTAATGATGAGTCATGAGCCCGGTGGGGTGGTGAGTTCCTAAGGCTCTGAAAGGAAGGAGTGAAGTGTACAGCCCCATACACCATGTTAAGGAGTGTGGACTCCTCAGACCAGTGGAGCTCAGAACACATTTGACGGTGGCCTAAGGATTCCTCACAGCCCTCCGCCTCCCAGGAACCTCCGTGGACTGCTTTCAGAAGTTCTTGGAGGTGATGTGTGAAGGGGCAAAGGACCCAGTAGGTCAACATGAATAGCCTCAATTTTATTTGTTTTATGTAGTAGGTGTCTATGTAAGGTTTCGTTTGAAGGCAGGGGTCTGTCTTAAAAAAATAAAAAAAAATAAAAAACATTTGAAAGTTGCTGCTGGTGAGAAGGACTCATCAAAAATTATAAAATTTGTTGGTAATTAGTTTTATGTTTTAAAAATCAGTATTCTGCACTTAAAGGGATCAAAATGTTTTTTATTCATTTCTGAAACCTGTACTTTACCTAACAGCACTTTGCACATGATAAACATTCGATGTAGTTTATGTTCAGTAGGAATTACTTTTAGAGATAGGATTTGTATGTTGTTGCCATAAGGGTCAATTGAAATAACATATTGCCCAGGAACCCAAAAGGAATTTATAAAAATATTAGCTAACTTTTACCCTTATTCTCTTTCTCTTTTTTAAAAATTTTATTTTTCAATTACAGTTTACATTAATTATGTTGTTTTAGTTTCAGCTGTATAGCATAATAGTTAGACAGCCATGTACTTTATACAAAGTGACCCTCTGGGATTTCAAGTACCCACCTGACACAATTCATAATTATTACAATACTAGAGGCCTGATGTACAAAGATTCCTGCAAGAATGGGCCTTCCTTCCCCTGGCTGTCAGCACTGCCTTTGCTCTGGCTGGAGCCGCTTTTCTGCCTTCTCACACTGCCCAGAGGCCATGAGTGGCTGGGGTGGGGCAGAACGCCTACTCTCCGCCCTGCCCCCAGCTGCTGGCTGTCTGGGTATGCAAATTAACCTGTCATCTTTGATGGGTTAAATTGCATACTCACTCCTGATTGGCTGGTGGTCATCACAATGGTACAGTCAATTAGCATGTTACTCTTTTATTAGTGTAGATTATTGGCTATGTTCCCTGTGCTGGACTTGACATCCCTGTGACTATGTTGTTGCTACCAATTTGTAAGTCTTAATCCCTTCTCCTGTTTCACCCATCCCCCATACTCATCCTTCTGGCAACCATCAGTCTGGTATCTATATCTATGATTCTGTTTCTATTTTGTTTGTTCATTTATTTTGTTCTTAGTTTCCACATATAACTGAAATCACATGGTATTTGGCATATGTACCACATCTTTTATATTGATGGGCACTTGAGCTGCTTCCGTAGCTTTACTATTTTAAATAACTCTGCAATGAACATAAGGGTGCATATTTCAAATTAGTGTTTTGAGTGTCTTAGAATATACTAGTATACCCAGAAGTGAAGCCACTGTCATAAGGCAGTATCATTCAAAATTATTTATGCAATCTCCATAATGGTTTTCCATAGTGGCTGCATCAACCGACATTCCCACCGATACACACAAAGCTTCCCTTTTCTCCACATCCTCACCAACACTTATTGTAAGTTAATTTATGATGATAACCATCCTGACAGGTGTGGAGTGATACCTCATTGTGGTTCCAATTTGCATTTCTCTGATTATTAACGATTTTGAGCATTTTTTAATACGTCTGTTGGCCATCTGCATGTCCTCATTGCAGGGGGTGGGGGATGTCTATTTAGGTCTTTTACCCAGTATTTAACTGGCATGTTTGTTTTCTTGGTGTTGTCTGAGGTTTTTTTTTTTTTTCAATAAATTTTGGATATTAACCCCTTATAGGATAGATCACTAGAGAATATCTCTTTTCCCATTCAGTAGGTTGTCTTTTTGTTTTGTTGATGATTACCTTTGTTGGACAAAAACTTTTTAGTTTGATGTACTCCCATTTTTTAATTTTATTTCCCTTTCCTGAAGAGATATATTAGAAAAATATTGCTAAGAGAAATGTCTGAGAGCATACTGTTTTTTTCTAGGAGTTTTATGATTTTGAGTCTTATATTTAAGCCTTTAGTCAGTTTTCAGCTTATTCTTGTACTAGAGGCCTGGTGAATGAAAGTTGTGCATGGTTGGGGGCGGGTGTCCAACAGCCCAGCCTGCACCCTCTCCAATCTGGGACCCCTTGAGGGATGTCCGACTGCCCTCTCACAATTCAGGACTGCTGGCTCCCAACTGTTCGCCTGCCTGCTTTCCTTATTCCCCCTAACCGCTTCTGCCTGCCAGCCTGATCACCCCCTAATCACTCCCCTGCCAGCCTGATCCATGTCTAACTGCTCCCCTGCTGGCCTGATTGCTCCTAATTGCCCTCCCCTGCAGGCCTGGTCACCCCAGCTGCTCTCCCCTGCAGGCCTGGTCACCCCTAACCACTCTCCCCTGCAGCCCTGATCCCTCCCAACTGCCCTCCCCTGCAGGCCTTATCCCATCCAACTGCACTCCCCCCCTAATTGCTCCTAATTGCCCTCCCCTGCAGGCCTGATCTCCCCCCCACCCCCAAAATGCCCTCCCCTGCTGCTCTGATCGCCCACAACTGCATCTGTTGATAAGATCACATGATTTTTGTGCTTCATTTTCTTTATGTGGTATCTCGCATTGATTGAACTAAACTTGCATCCCAGGAAAAAATCCCAGTTGATCATGATGTATAATATTTTTAATATATTACTGAGTTCAGTTTGCTAATATTTTATTGCAGATTTTTGTATCTATGTTTATCTGGAATATTGGCCTATAATTTCTCACTATGTAGTGTCTTTATCTGGTTTGGGGCTCATGATAATAATGCTGGCCTCATAAAATAAGTTGGGAGTCTTTCCTCCTCTTGATTTTTTTTTTTGAATAGTTTGAGAAGACTACCTGTTAGTTCTCCTTTGACTGATAAAATTCACCTGTGAAGTCATCTGGTCCACAGGTGAATTGTTGGGAGGTTTTTTTTCTTATTCTCTGATTTTGTTGGTTGTAATAGGTCTGTTCGGATTTTCAGTTTCTTCTTGATTCAGTCTTGAAAGATTGTATGCTTCTAGGAATTTATTAATTTTTTTCAGATTTTCCAATTTATTGACATATAATTGTTCATAGTATTTTTTACAATCCTTTCTAAAGGAATAATATTGTATCAGTTCTAACTTCTCTTTCATTTCTGATTTTATTTATTTGGGTTCTCTCTCTCTCTCTCTCTCTCTCTCTCTCTCTCTCTCTCTCTCTCTCTCTCCCTCCCTCCCTCCCTCCCTCCCTCCCTCCCTCCCTCTCTCATTAAAGGTTTGTCCATCTTGATTATCTTTTCAAAAGAGCCAGCTCTTGGTTTCATTGATATTTTGTATTTTTTTAGACTGTTTCATTTATATCCATTCTGATATTATTTCTTTTCTTCTATTCACTTTGGTCTTTGTATGTTGTTCTTTTCTAGTTTAAGTATAGGTTAAATTGTTTATTTGAGATTTTTCTTGTTTCTTGAGGAAGACCTGTTTTGTCACTTTTTATAATGCTGTTGCTGTAGCTAATAGATTTTGGTTGTGATGTCCTCATTTTCATTTGTTTCATTTGTCTTTTGATTTTATCCTTAATTTCATTGTTAACTCATTCATTGTTTAGTAACATGTTATTAAGCCTCCATGTATTTGTTCATTTTTATTTTTTTTTCTTGTGATTTCTAGTTTTATACCATTGTAGTTAGAGAAGGTGCTTGATATTTCATTCTTAATTGAGACATTCTTAATTGAGACTTGTCTTTCATTTATTGAGACTTGTCTTTTGTCCTAACATGTGGTCAATCCTAGCAAATGTTCCATTTGCACTAGAAAATAATGTATATTCTACTGCTTTGGGGTAAAATGCTCTGAAACTATTAATTAAATCCATCTGGTCTAATGTGTCATGTAAGGTCTCTGTTTCCTTGTTGATTTTCTGTCTGGAAGATCTATTCATTGCTGTCAATGGGGTGTTAAAATTCTCCACCACTATATTATTGTCAATCTTTCCCTTATGTTCATCAATAATTGATTTTTATAGTTAGGAGCTCCTATATTGGGTGCATAATGATTACAAGCATTATATCCTCTTATTGGATTGATCCCTTATCATTATGTAGTGTTCTTCTTTTGTCTCCTGTTATAGCTTTTGTTTTAAAGTTTATTTTATCTGTTATAGTTATTGCTACCCCAGCTTTCTTTACATTTCCATTTTCATGAAATATCTTTTCCATCCCGTACTTTAACTGTGTGTGTGTGTGTGTGTGTGTGTGTGTCTTTTTATCTGAAGTGGGACTCTTGTTTTTTCTGCATTCAACTAAACTTTAGATTAATATATTTAATACATTTACATTTAGAGTAATTATAAGTATGTATTGCCATTTTATTATGCATATTATGCTCCTCTTTTTCTTTTTCTTTTTCTTTTTCTTTTTCTTTTTCTTTTTCTTTCTTCCTCTTAAATAAATCCCTTTAACATTTCTTGTAATACTGGTCTGATAGTGATGAACTCGTTTAGACTTTTCTTGTCTGGGAAGCTCTTTATTTCTCCTTCAAATTTATTTATTTATTTTTAATTTATCTTTATTGTTGAAAGTATTACAGTTGTCCCCCTTTGTTTGTTTGTTTGTTTTTTTCCCATTGACCCCCTCTACCCCACACCCACTCTTCCCAGGCCTTCACCACTCTATTGTCTGTGTCTATGGGCTATGCATATATGCATATATGCATGTAAGTTCCCCAGTTATTTACTCCCCACATACCCACCCAGCCCCACCTTCCCTCTGAAATCCATCAGTCTATTCCATGCTTCTGTGTCTCTAGATCTATTTTGTTCCTTAGATTTCACATATTAATGAGATCATGTGACACTTATCTTTCTCTGACTGGCTTATTTCATTTAGCATAATATTCTCCAAGTCCATCCATGCTATTGCAAATGGTAAGAGTTTTTTCTTTCTTTTTTACAGCTGTGTAGTATTCCATTGTGTAAATGTACCATGTTAGCCTTGCTGTTAGAGTAATCTTGGTTGTAGCCCTTGTTTTTCATCACTTTGAATATTTCATGCAAATCCCTTCTGGCCTGAAAATGTCCTGTTGAGAAGTTTTCTGACAGTCTAATAGAAGCTCCCTCATATATAACTGTCCTTTTCTTGCTGCTTTTAAGATTCTCTATTTGTCTCTAATCTTTACCATTTTAATTGTGATGTATCTTAGTGTGGGCTTCTTATAGTTCATCCTTTTTGGGATTCTCTGCATTTCCTGTACTTGTGTGTCTTTTTCCTTTACTATGTTAAAGAAGTTTTCAGTAATTATTTATTGAAATTGGTTCTTAATCCCTGTTCTCTCTTTTCTCTTTCAGACACCCCTATGATATAAATATTGTAATGCTTTATATTTTCACAGAGGTCCCTTGAACTATTCTCATTACTTTATTTTTTTTTTCTTTTAACTGTTTTGACTGGGTGTTTTCTGCTACCTTGTCTTCCAAACCATTGATTTGATTCTCTGCTTCATCTAAACTTCTGTTGACTTCTTCTAATGTATTCTTCATTTCAGATATTGTATTCCTCATTTCTGACTGGTTGTTTTTATAATCACTGTGTCCTTCTTGTGATTACTATCTCTTTGTTGAGTTCTCACTGAGTTCAGACATTCTTTCCCTAAGTTCTTTGAGCATCTTTATAACCATTCTTTTAACTCTGTGAGTGGTAGATTGTTTGCCTCCATTTCATTTTCTTCTGTTTCTGGAGATTTTTTGTGTTCTTTTATTAGGGCATGTTTTTTGTCTTCCCATTTTGGCTGTTTTTCTGTACTTGTTTCTATATATTAGGTGGTTCTTCTGTGTCTCTTAGTCCAGGTTTGGAGACCTTATGTAGTAGATATCATGTGGGGCCCAGTGGCACAGTCTCCCTGATGACCTGACCCAGATGCTTCAGGAGTTTCCCTTGTGTGGATTATGTCAGCCCACCTGTTGTCGTTCAGTCTTGATTGCTGTTGGTTTGTCTGTGTGAGAGGTTGACCATCAGGCTGGATATGACTGGGAGGATTGACAGTGACCACAGTGTATGAATTGCTGTGTGGGGACTGACCTAATGAAACAGAATTTTCCCCAGCAGCGTCTGGTGCCTGCTGAAACCTTCCATTGGGTATGTCACTGGTTGAGCTAATTGAGTGGTGCTCTGATATGGTCTGAAGCCAGCTACCAGGAATGTTGATTCTGGAATCTCTTGGCAGGGACTTGGGTGATGATCAATGTCAGACACTGTCTGTGGCTGGCCCTTGGGTCCCTGTTAGGAGCTACAAAGTGTTCCACTGTTGGTAACTTGGCCTGGGTGAGCATGGGGTTGGGGGTGGCTAGGTTTATACTGTGGTCAGCTGCCACCAGTCCTGGGCATGAGGCAGGTCAGCAAAAGACCCATGGCACTCCGAAATCTGCTGTGACTGCTAGCTGAAAGAGCCTCAGATGATATGTCAGTTGCATGAGGCAGGTTCTCAGTAAGTCACCAGGTAGGGGTATTGGTGTTCACCAGGTTAATACAGATAACTCAGTGCCAGTGCTAGGTCTGAGGCCACTCAGCAAAAATCTCAAGGTACTCCATGGTCAGGCACCACTGGCATGTGGCCTGTAAACCTTTTGCAATTTGGTGGGGGCTCGAGACATCATGGGTAGAGCTAATAGAGTTCACCTGGCAGGAACAGATTAAGATTTGGCTGTGTGAAGGGAGGGCTCTGCACAAGAATGGTAGCACCTGTCAGACATGCAGGAAGATGTCCCTCTCTACAGCCACACAACTCAGCCTCTCCCTGTGTATCTCTAGCACTGCCCCTTTCTTGCCACCCTCCCCCCCCCCCCCGATTTTGCCCAGAATTCCTCAAGTTTTTCAAGGAAGACTGCCACAGGGACTGAGGCTGGCTACCACCAGCAGATCCCACAGCTGTGTGCAAAATTGGCAGAGCATGATATAAGTACAACCAATGGACATAAAACTCTGGGGAGGGAGGGTAT
This sequence comes from Pipistrellus hanaki, assembly GCF_964339955.1. Taxonomy (NCBI): domain Eukaryota; kingdom Metazoa; phylum Chordata; class Mammalia; order Chiroptera; family Vespertilionidae; genus Pipistrellus; species Pipistrellus hanaki. Next base: position 125,236,425 of record NC_140504.1, on the reverse strand, counting down.
GTATGGGACGGAGGGGGGCAAAAAAAAAATCAATAAAATATATTTTTTTTTAAAAAGAGAGAGAACATTAGCAGATTGACTTCTAATCACCCCCCCTCCCCCCCCCCGATGAAGGTCAGAACTGATTTATATGAAATAAACTTTGTCCCATACATTAAAAAATAAATAAATAAAAAATTGGCAGAGCAAGGCTGTAGGGTGTCAGCAGTGAGGGACTAGTGCAGCTCCTCAGGCTGGGTCCATTGCGGAGGGGGTGCCCAACACAGCAACAGTGGAACTGGTCAGCATGTGGCCATAAAATCACACAACTCAGTCTCACCCTGTGTGCTTCTGGCACCCCCAAGGTTGCCTGGAATTTCTTGAGAGTTTTTTAAGAAAAGCTGCAAGAACTGGCCAGGATGATCATCACTGATAGAGACCACAGAGGATGCAAGCTTAGTGGGCCTTGTGTCGTCAGGAGGGTGTGGCAAGCGTAGCTCCTCAGGCTGATGTCCTAGAGAGGAATATGTTTGATCTAGAAAAGATGACATCTGTAGATGGTGTGGGAGAGAGACTTAACTAAGGGACTTTGGGGGCTGTCCCTGTGGTCTGCTCCCATAGCCACAACAGCTCAGTCTCTCCCTGTATGACTCCTGTCCTTCCAACCCACCGTCCTCCACTGGAGCCCAGGGTGAATGATTGCAAGCGATATTTTGTGTGTTGGCTCTTTCAGAAGACACCTGGGTTTCCAGTAATCTCCCGTCTCACCTAGATGGGTGAAGTCCTTGCTGATTTTCACAGCCAGATGTTCTGTGAGCTTCCTTCTCTGTACTGGTACTCAGCATGAGGTTGAGACCCCTCACTCCTCAGTGGGGACCTCTGCAGCTGAACTATCCTTCCAGATTCTCAACTACCACATGTGGGTGCAGGGCAGCCCTTTTGGCATCCCCACTGCTCCTACCAGTCTTGGTGTGGCTTCTTCTGTAAATCCTTGGTTATAAGACTTCTGCTCAGCTAATTTTCAGATGGTCATTCAGGTTGATTATTTTGTAATTTAGTTGTAGTTTTGATGTGGTGCTGGGAGAAGGTGTGTGTGCACCTACTGTGCCATCTTGGACCCCCTCCTAAGGTTTCAAATATCTCAAGCATTCTCGTTTTCTTAATGTGAAATTGGACTGCCATAATTATTTTTTCTGAGCGTCCTGTCTGTTTTTGAAATATTTATAACTTGATGCCTTGGACCTGGTTGACAACTCTGATATTGTAGATAGGAATGAACTTTGTAGGAAATAACATGTATTTTTTTAATGCTCAAAATGATATTCTGGGCACGTTTTGTTTCTTTATAGAGTACAGCCAGAATCCTACTGTTTTTCAATTTGTTTAAATGCAGTAGCTTAGACAACATATGTACATGTTCTGTTAAAGATAAAGGATATCATTATTTATAGTCTATTACAAAGAAGACCACATTTTCTCTTAAATATCTTGATATAAAGTAATTTGAACACAATTTCTACATAAATCATTTTCAAGAGATTGGCTGTCAAGTGCATTTTTTAAGTGCATACGAGCCAATGAGACTTTGCAAATTTTGTTATATTCTAAGCCTGAAATGTGCTTGGAGATGTCAGTTTTTAAACAACACTTTGAGAAGTAGTTAGCTTAAAAGTATAGCAATTCAGAGCACACTGAGAATGATTTTGAAGAGTAAAATCTTCATATACTTGAAAGTTGACAGATCCACTACAATTAGGAAACAAGCAGGTAAAACCCCCACTTGCGAACATTTTTCCCCCTACAAGAATAATACCTCCAGCAACCTATGAAAACCTCCAGCAAATCCTTACTCCTTTCAGCTCCCAAATCTATTGCACATAAATTCTCCCAATTTTCTTAGGCAATAATACACAGACACAGAAAAATAGCACTGTAATCTATTGCCCCTGGTCTTAAGGATGAATAAAGCAGGCCATGAAAAATGCCAGGACTGAAATATATTTTCTCTTCAAGCCTGGAGTGCCTGTGCGTGCACCAAACATACATGCATGCACAGACTGACCCATTTGTTTGAGTGCACCAGTTAGAAAGGAGAGGGGAAAATGAATTAAATCTCTCTTCCCAGATCCTACCACCATTTCCAGTATGTTGGATCAATTCTAACTACATTACACTGTTGTGAAAAGGCTTGTCAATATGCCTCACACTTTGACAGGCAGGATGCTGTTATGGGGAAGTTGTGCCCTTTACAGAAACCTGGATATTGAAGTGTTGGAGATTTTTGTCTGATGCCCTTGGTCTTGCTGTTTTCAATGGATTGAGCTTTGTAATCATATACTAGTATATGCATCAGATTAAATTCACAAACGAATTAATTTAACTTTCTCACTGCTCATTATTTTTGTACCACAATAAAGGTATTTCCTGGCTTATTGTCAGTTTTCACATATACTGGAAAGAATTACTGCTCCCCCACCATCTCTGTAAACTCTATCCAGCAACATTTTTGGAGTAATGTCATTTCCTCCTGGATTCAGATATACCCTTGAGGCCCACTTCCCTTATATTTACATTAGAGGTCCAGTGCACAAATTCATGCACCAATGGGGTCCCTTGGCCTGGCATTCGGGAATGGGCCAAAACTGGCTCTCCAACATCCCCCAATGGGTCCCAGATTGTGAGAGGGTGCAGGCCAGCCCACGGGATCCCACTGGTGCACGATCAGGCCCAGGAAGGGACCTGGAGGGCTCCACGGCGTGTCCAGCCCGTCTCGCTTAGTCCTAATCAGCCAAATCCCAGCAGCAAGCTAATTTACCAGTTGGAGCATCTGCCCCCCGGTGGTTAGTGCACATCATAGCAAGCAGTTGAGCAGCCTTAGCATATCATTAGCATATTACACTTAGATTGGTTGAACGGCCAACTGGTGGACCGGACACTTAGCATATTAGGCTTTTTTTATATAGGATTGCCAGAGCAGTGCCCACCATTCTTTTTAGAGAATGTATATGAGTGTATATTCTCCAGCCCATCCAGGTGCTGGATGGAAGATGTGAAGTTGCTATTCCCTTTATTGCTCTTGGTACCAATCATTATAAGTGTGGTATACAACCACACTTATAATGATTGGCACTTTCAAAATGAAGAGAGACGGCATAAATGATGCACACTTTGGGTTGGAAAGATTGCGTTCAAACCCATTTTCTGCCACTTCCATGTTTGTGATCCTGGGCTGCTGCTTAATCGCTCAGAGTTTGTTTCCTCGTTGTTCACGTGTGAAAAATAAACCTCCTTTCACAGGGTAGTTGGGGAGATTGCGGACTAACACAGGAGATTCCGATTTCATTGGTTTAATTTGAAATTATAATACTCTTTAATTACATCCCTTACTGCCTGTAAGTGGTGAAAAGTGGCAAGAAGAGCTGCTGCTTCACAGGTCGACAGAGTAAACCACAACCTCTGATTACTGACTTTAGGGCACGGCTCTCCACTGTGGCTGAACAGCATCCCATAGCCCAGACTGCACCCCAGACCAATTCAGCGAGTGTCTCTGTAGGTGGATCCCAGGCATAAGGATGTTGGAAAGCTCCCCAGGTGGTCACAATATGCAGCCAAGTCTGAGATCTGCTGCTTTAGGGGGATTTGAAAGTCTCTATTTCTTCGAACCAATGATACCTGGCATTCAACAACCTGTACTTTATTCTTTTGGCTTAAACAAAAAAGGGACCAAAGCATCATGCTAAAAGTATGTCTGCCTTAGTAGGAATTAGGTTATTAAGTTCTCTCCAAAGAGCCTGTGTTAGCAGGTGGGCACAGGGGTGGGAAAGAGAACCCAGGTTTCTAGGTGTCTGAGGACAGGAGAGGTTCACACAGGGAAACAAATGGAGCCAAGGTAATAGAAAGCCCAGCAATTTCATGCTACCTGTTGCTTTTGGAAATTAGTCCTGGCAAAAACACCACCCAGGGCTGGTTGACTTCCCCGAAGGCTCGGAACTATGACCCTGATTGGTCATGATTCTTAAAAACTTGCTACATCTTCAAAATGTGGAATGGGAGGGGGATGTCTCATTCACTTGTACTCACTATAACCAAAATTCAGCTAATTAAATTACTTTGCAAAATGATGTATATAGATATTTTTAGAGAAGCAGTATTTTAAAGAGAATAAAACACTCCATATTAAAAACTCTCTGACCTCCTTTCAACAAACGGTCCTCGGAGAGCTAGGAAAAGACACAGGGGGCACATGTAAAAGATGGAGGTTGGACCCTTCACACCACATACAGAAAATAAAATGGATTAGCAACCTAAATGTAAGAGCTCAACTAGAAAACTTACAGAATAATTCTAAAACATGACCTTGGATTTGGCAACGGGTTCTTAGATATGACAATGCAAACACAAGCAACAGAAGAAAAAAAATAGGTAACTTAGACTTCATCAAAATAAACATGTTTTGTGAATCAAAGACATTATCAAGAAAGTGAAAAGACAGCCCACTGAATGAAAGAAAATATTTGTAAATCATGTAACTGATAAGAGTCTAATTTCCAGAATATATGAAGAGAACTTTTAGAATTGAACACAAAAAGACAAACAGCCTAGTTTTAAAAGGGACAACATATTTGAATAGACATTTCTCCACAGAAGGTATACAAATGTCCCCTAAGCACATTGAAATGATATTCAACATCATGAGTGCAGGGAAGTGCAAATGCAAACCACGAGATTAACTCTTCTTACCTATTGTGATGGTCACATTAATTAACAAACAGGAAAATTACAAGTGTTATAAAAAAAATTTGGGGAAATTGGAATCCTCATAAACTGAAGTAAAGTGGCACAGTCACTATGGAAAGTAATTTGGCAGTTCCTCAAAAGTTACATAGAATTACTGTATGACCCATAAATTCCACTCCTAGGTATATCCAAGAGAATTGGCAACAAGCATTCAAACAAAAAACATTTTCAGAGCAGCATTCTGTATACAAGCCAACAAGTGGGAACAGCACAAATATCCGTCAATTGATGAAGAGATAAACACAGTGTGGTGTATGTATACAGTGGAGTATTACTCATCCAAAAAAGGAATGAAGTTCTAATCAGGTTACAACATGAATGAATCATGAGAAAAATTGTGCTAAGTCAGTGATTTTTCAACTTTTCTGATCTCAGGGCACACAGAAACTGATTACTAAAATTCTTTGGCATACCAATATATATTTATATATATAATTTTTTTTTTTTGCTGATCTGACCAAAAAAAGGTATAATTTTGGTTGATTTACCAAATAATAATAATAATAATAATAATATTAATAATACTAATTACCAACGCTTTTTGCTCCAAAGTGACTTTTAAAAAAATCAGTGCCGCCAAAACCAGTTTGGCTCAGTGGATAGAGCGTCTGCCTGCAGACTGAGAGGTCCCAGGTTCGATTCCGGTCAAGGGCATGTACCTTGATTGCGGGCTCATCCCCAGTGGGGGGTGTGCAGGAGGCAGCTAATGGATGTTTCTCTCTAATCTATGTTTCTACTCTCTGTCCATCTCTTTTCCTCTCTGTAGAAAATCAATAAAACATATTTAAAAAAAAAATCAGTGCCGCTACTTGTTTATAAGGATTTCTGATACCAAGAATTAACCAATCAGACACAACCTTATTATGCAACTCTAAGATATGACCTATATACAGGGTGGGGGAAAAGTCAGCTTACAGCTGTGAGATTCCAGTTAGTAAAGCTATTGTAATAATTAGAACCTGCATATCTTTTTTTGCATATGAACAACTATAAACCTACATTTGCCCACCCCTGTATTTACCATTCAAGAGAAGACATTTACACTAACTGGCTATTGTTGTGTTGCTGTTGTTGTTTTATTTTTTGTGTATGTGTGTTTTTTATTTGACAATCGAAGGGAAAAGAGGTCAGTGCTCAAATCATCAAGTATTGCATGTTTTAAAAATTCTTGCAGCTGGGCACACCGGTTGAAAATCGCTGTGCTAAGTGAAAGAAGCCAGGCACCAAAGACCACATATTATATGATTAATTTCCTTCACATGTAGCTTCCAGAACAGGTAAATCCGTAAGATGAGTGGTTGCCAGGGGCTGAGAGGAGGAGGGAATGGAGATGGCTATGCGGTATCTTTTTGGATGTTGAAAATCTTCTAGAATGGTGATGGTTGTACAACATTGTGAATGTACTAAGAACCACTGATTGTGCACTTCAAAAATGATTAAAATGGTGAGCTTTATGTCATGTGAATTCTACCTCAATTAAAAAAGCTTTTCTCTGACCCTATCGCTTATTCTCTACTAGTGGTCTTACACCAATCCCTTAGCCATTGCTGGAGGATCTTGTTCCATCAGTTATCCTTTGTAGTAATTCCCTCTCATCATATTCTTTTTCCCCTCCAATGTCATGCCTCTGCAGTCATCTACACCTGCCTTCCATTCATCACTCCTCAGGCTTTGGTCCCCAACAGAGCCCAAGACAACGTGGCAGACATGAAAAGCCTCCATCTACAGATTTCTCACCGGACTAGGGAAGCTCTGCATTTGCCCAACAGAAGCTCAGGTGCCTCTTGCTTATCCAAGGGGCCTTTCTGAAATTAGAAATGGGTTTCCAGCATGGTCCTGCCGCACAGCTGGACTCATCCACCACAGCATCACCAGGGAATGTTAATTTTGGGGAACAGGTGGAAGAACTTGCCTAGCATTTCTCGGCAGGCACAGAGGGATTCCTGCACACTCAGTAGAGTGAAAGTCACACATACAAAAATGTAAATTTGTGTGAGATGTAAGGCTGCTACTCGCAGAGCTTAAGTGCTTTTAATTCTGGGTAATAGATAGGGCTGATGGCTTTGGAGATTGATCTCTGAGCCCACCGAGGGCTCCAAAAGTAGAAGGAAGCTATATTCATCATTGTCTTAATTTTCTTTTTTTCCTCTTTTTTTTCTGCAGGGGTCAGCAGAAATCAGATTTTTTTTTCTTCTTTTTAGATCAGTGTTAGTGTGACTCTGATGATCCTGAAAAGCCTGTATGGGGAGAATGCTGCAGTCTGAATTAAAAATAGCACTTTATGTCCTCCCACACGCAGCACTTGAGGGCTCTGAATGCCTTTTATAAATGCAGACTTTCTGCCTGGCTACATAAAAGAACCTGTCACTTCATTTCCATAACGAAGTCATTCCCAGGAGAATTCCATTGTTTTAGCAATAGAATTTTTGTAAAAGGCCTCTTATTTTGCCTGGAAAAAAAAGGTAACAAAAATGAACTTTTGAGAGCTTATTCGACAAAACAATTAAGGAGCTAGAAATTTTCTTCTTTCTTGATAGATTGGGAGTTGTCAGTGTGAGAATCTTCTGTGCCTAAACCCCCTAAACCTGGCAGGTGCAGGGGGAGGGGAGAACACCTGTGATTCCTTCTTCTGATAGAAGTGGGGGTAGGCCTTTCCCTGAGAAGGTGCGACTAGAGGCTGGTGATAAACAGGTGGTGCTGATTCTAAAGAGTTTTAAGTATTTGTTTTGAAAGAGATGTAGGGAACTTTTAAAATGCTCAGTCTGTCAATAAATTCCATACGATTTTTCATGAAACATGATCAGATCATCAGGTATTTTAAATATTGGGACTCTATCTTGCTGGGGTCCTTTACTCAGAAAATTCTAGTTGATACTCCCCTTTACTTGAGTTTCCAACATTGTAGCAAGTGGAGTGGTGTTTCCTTATGCATGGTTACTTGGGACAGGCTCAAGTAGGCATACATGCATGTGCTTGCTTTCAGCACCCTCTCCTCCTCTCCACACTCCCACCCCACCCCCATCCACACAATGATCTTTGTTCCAAATAGGATACCAACCCTTCCACTCCGCATTCATAGAGCAAGAATCATTGCATTTCCTGGTACCTCCCCAGCACCACGTAACCCACATCAAAGTGTACCTGTCTTTGGTGTTTCAACAGGTAATCCCCAGACGTAATGCCAAGTGGCATTTCTGTTACATGCTGTTCACAGCCGAGACCGTTGGAATCTCAGCTTTAAGCTAGAATAGTTTCATTAAGCCTCCTCCCGAAGGGGAGAAGTTCACAATAGTGCCTTTGTCTTGCCATATTCTTTTTTCCCTGACTCCATCGGAAAGCTGTAATATTTAAAGAAGGAGGCAGCTGCCTGGATTAGTATCAAAAGAGGTTAAAATATAGAGTTGTTATAAATTTTTGGCCTTTAATAAAACAGACAAAAAGAAGACACACGTGCTTGAGTAATGATACTATGACTTACAAAGTATGATTAGAGAGATGTCCTGTTGTAGCTACACTTTTACATAGTTATACTTATTTTCTTTTACGAGACATTCTCTTTTTAATATACATTTTTATTGATTTCAGAGAAGGAAGAGGGAGATAGAAACATCAATAAAGAGAGGGGATCATTGATCGGCTGCCTCCTGCACACCCCCTACTGGGGATCGAGCCAGCAACCTGGGCATGTGCCCTGAGTGGGAATCGAACCATGACCTCCTGGTTCATAGATCAATGCTCGGGCACTTAGCCACACCTGCGGGGCCATAGTTATATCTCATTATCTAAAAAAGTACTGAGGCTTTGGTAGGTTGCTTCCAGAGTTCTGGGCACCATTGGTGATTTCTCTTAACTTGTATTTATCCAAAAGGATGGTCTGGAGGTGGGGGAATACTATTTGGTCTTTCTTTTTTTTTTTTTTTTTTTAATTTTGGCTCGCCTTTTGGTAATTTGTGAAGTGAGGTCAAATAAAATACTTAAGAATACTATCATATGACTCTAATATGATGGCAACAGAGAATGAGAGGAAAATATTTAAGTTTCTTACGATTTCTACTAATTTTACTTTTTAAAGGAGAGCAAATAGAGCAGAAACGGAAGGAAATTTAAAGCCAGGAGATTCCTCACAGTGGCTCCTCTGGGACCGTAACAGCTCATGATGAACAAATGCTTCATAACAATGAACCCACGAAGCACAGGCGGTCCTTCCCCCTCCTTCCAGGGACTTGAACACCCGAAGAAGCCACTGGCCTTCTGGAGCAGCATACACAAAACTTCCCCCCAGGAAGGAGGTGTAGGGAGACCCAGCTGCCTGATGGCTGTAACCCTGGGCATGCATGGTGTCCAGGGTCTTGATCCACATTCCTGTTAGGTTTCAGCCATCCACTTGGGATCACGGCATTAAACAAATAAGGCCAGGAAAGAATTGTCAGTAAGAAACACCTGTAAAAATCTTAATTTCCTGAAGATGTCATTCTCCGGCTGTCCAATACAGATAAGGTATTTCTCAGTGTGGATTTTCATCTTATTCCTGAGATGCAGACATACTTTTTCCTGGATGCATAATTATATTGCTTAGCAAACTTCACTTTCTACCGGTAAGGAGATGGAAGCTGCATACAAGTATAGACACCTGCTGAGACTAAATATGTGTGGATAAAGCCCTGCCTTTATGTGATAAGCTGTGCTAGTCATAGGAATAGTGGCATGGATCAACAGGAATTACAGTTTTTAAAAAGTTTGATCATAGTGTTTTTGAGCATATTTATCTCTTTGATTATCTGTTCTTTAGGCAGACATTAATTTTAAGTTTTCTTTATTTTTTATCATTATTTATCTTTTTTATCTAAACACAATCCAGCGAAAGGCAGTAGAAAATGTTCCCAATGCATGCTTGATACCCAAGGATTGCCAATTTGGAAAAATATTGTACAATGGCTAGTGCACACAAATCATTGAATGTTGATTGACCAGAGGTTGCATGATAGGAATGAGTAAATTGCATTTTTCAGAATACCTTAGGTTTGGGCTTCATCTCACCCTTCACCTCCCTCCAGTTCTCCTGCAAATCCGACTGAATGCTCCTACTCTTGGGACAGTTCTGCGTTGCCCTCGTCTTCCCTATGGCAGGAAGGGGCAATTCGGTTTCCATAACTGACATACAGGCTCCTTTGTGAGCAGGGCCGGGTCGGGCTCTGCACCCTGCAGGGCTGAGCTGCTCATCCAGAGGAAGCATTTGTGAACCCTGCCAGTCCCAGTAGCCCTGGCTGCTGCTCCTCGGAAAGAAAAGACAGAGTCAGTATTTAGTCTTGGGTTGGAAAAACAGGCTCTTGCAGAGTATTTCATTGATTGACTGAGCAGTTTCCATCTTGGCTTATGTAATGGTTTTTCTTTTTTTCTTTTTTTAAAATATATTTTATTGATTTTTTTACAGAAAGGAAGGGGGAGAGAGAGAGAGTTAGAGATGAGAGATGAAAGATAAACATCCATCAGCTGCCTCCTGCACACCCCCCACTTGGGATGTGCCCACAACCAAGGTACATGCCCTTGACTGGAATCGAACCTAGGACCTTTCAGTCCAACGCTCTATCCACTGAGCCAAACCGGTTTTGGCATGTAATGGTTTTTCTTAATGTAATGGTGTATCTTAAGGAAAAGGAATAAAAACTGTAGGAACTCACAAAAGTATTTCTGATTAAGTAGTATGTAGCAGAGGAGGATGGAAGAAAGAAGACAGGAAAAGTCAGTCTTGAACAGGTCGTGGTGGGTATGGCTTGAATTTTAACATGTGGAAGAGAAATGTGGGCTTTCAGAGATGAAGAGAGAAGTGGGGTTTGGCTGGTACAACATGCCTGAGGGGAGAAGTAGGAGATGAAATTGGAAAAGCATGTTGGGGCCAGATTGTGAAGGTCTTAAACATAGGATTTTACAAGATTTGCAGCAAGCTATAGGAACCAGCACCACGGTATGGCACGGGGAAGTTGTATTACATAATCTGCTTTAGGAGGTCTGGTCCAGGAGAGATGACTCAGATGGTCTGGAGGGAGAATAGTGAAGGCAAGGAGACCAATGAGCAGGCGGCTGTGCGAGGAGCAGATCTGACCCAGCATGGCGGTGTGGGAATAGAGTGCAGGCTTGTGAGGACTTGACAGCTGATGGCTGCGGGGGGGAAGAGAAGAAGACAATGAGGCCGTTAGCATGATGAGAAATAAAAAAGGACTGGTTTTAGGGGAAAATATATGAGAAGTTTTGAAATAGACATTTATTTTTATACTGCATATCTCCAGCAGCTTGTGAGGGGACATGATGGGCCAGGGCTACAGATTAAGAATGATATGCAGTAAAGGAAATTGTCATAGAAAGAAAAGAGGGAGCACTGAGCATGGAACCTTGGGGAATACATACCCTGGGGTTAGAGGAAGAACAGGAGGGGACGGAAGCCGAGGAACTAGCAGCAAAGTGATGTAAGGAACCCCACAATAGAACCATCTCTGAGAAACCAGGAGTACTAGGATATTTTGGTGCAAGAGACAAAACTCAAAGTGATTTAAGAAAAGAAAAAAAAAAGAAATTCATTGTATCATTCATATATATATATATATATATATATATATATATATATATATATATTACTTTTCTATTGTTGCAGAACCAATTACCATAAATTTAGTCACTTAAAACAATATCCATTCTCACAGTTTCTGTGGGTCAGAAGTCTAGCCACAGCTTAGCTGGATTTTCCACTCAAGAGTTTCATAACACTGAAATCAGAGTGCTGGCCGGACTGCATTCTCCTCGGGGGCTCATGGTTGTCTTTTGAGCTCACATGTTCACTGGCAGAATTTATTTCCTTGTGATGGTAGGACTGAGGCCCCTGTCCTGTCGCTGACTGTGGGCTGTGGGCTGTGGGCGAGGCACCACTCCCAGCTCATGCTCTCTCCCGGCCCTCGCCACATCGTGTTGCTCCCTCCCCCCACAGCCCTCTCCTGCTTTGAGTCTGAGTCCTGGAAAAACCTGTCTCCCTGAAGGCTCACCTGATTAGTCCCTAAACCCACCCTGGGTAATCTTTCTATTTCAAGGTCGATCGATTTAGGAGCTTAATTTCATCTGCAAAATCCCTTCATAGCAGCAACAACCAGGTTCACGTTTTATTGGATAAGTAGGAGGTGTGTGTGCCCTAGAGGGCAGGGCCGTGTGGGGGCCACTTGGCATTTGCCAGGGGTAAATCTAACTTTTGGCATGGCGGGGTCCCCGGGACCTCACTGTTGTCAGGACCCAGTCCTTCTGTCTTTCAGCTTTGCTCCCTGCTCAGGAGCTTCATTGTCAGGTGGGCCTTCCTCACCAGGGGGTAAGAGCATCTCTCTGTAGAGCATGCTTCCCTGGCCTCGCTGGGACAAGTGCCTTATTTCCTCCCATCAGCCAGTCTGAGGGGCTTTGATTGGCATGGCACTGGTCACCTGCCTATCCCTAAGACAGTCATCACGGCCAGAGGGATGTGTAGTAGGTCTGATTCTCTAGACCTACTGTGTTAGAAATTAAAGAAGCCTGGTAGAAAAGAGCCATTGCATTTAGAAGGCAGGAAGCCATCTGAAACAAAGAGGTTTACTTAAAAAAAAAAAACAAGAGAGGTGGAAGTCAAACTCCAAGAGTTTAAGACGTGCCTGGGACAATACCAACACTGAGTTTGTTCTACTCATTAACATGTTTGTTGGTGAACAGGAGAGAGGTGACAGCCATCTGGGAATGTATCAGGATGTAGGGAAGGTCTTTCAGGGGTAGCAATGGCTGATACCTTTGTAAGGAGTTTCCAGTAAAAGAAAAAGATGGACAGAAAGAATAGACAGATGAGAGTCCTTCCAATGTGGCCCTCCGCAGAGAGTACTTAAATATACTCATCCTTAGCCTCTGTCTAAACACAAAGGCTTGCCTTCGGAGCAGGGGTTCTCATCACCTGGGAACTGGTGAGAAACCCCACACCTACTGGATCAGACATCCTGGGGATGGGACCCAACAGCCTGGTGGAACAAGACCTCCAGGGTTTTCTGATGGCGGTTCAGATTTGAGAAGCTCTTCGTACATCTCCCCTCCACAGACAAGGGTTTCCTTCATCATGGCTTTTGAAAAACTGTGAGGATCAAAGATATAGATTCCTAGTGACCTGGGGTGCTGTGTGGGTTATAAATCTTGAAAGGAGATGGCAACTGTTCAAAAGCCACCCGCGACTAAAAATACAATGGGCCGAAAGAACAGAGGAGCGAGAGCTGAGTTATAACTTAATTGTTCTCCCGTGTATGGAGGGCTTTCATTTGGACGCTAGGCATCGAAGGAGCTCCAGGTCCCTGGAGGACAGAGGAAACCGAGAAGCGCTTAAATTATAGCTAGAGAGCAGTGGTTCCTTTGGAGCATGGCTTAAGCCGTGGAACAGGTTTTTGGAAATGGATCATTTAATTTAAATTCAGGCTCTTCTCATAGACACGCTGAGGAGGCTGCAAAAGAAGGGCATGGCAAGGTTTCTTTCACCAACGAGCTTAAAAGCTTTTCAAGCCTTCAAGCCTTAAATAAATCCAGTGGAACATAAACAGACAGTATGACTGAACTCAGGATTGAAAAGGGACTCGGGTTAAAATGTGTGATGGAGACTGTAAGTGCTGTGGGCAGTCAGGGGAAGGAGAAATTGGCACCCTGTCATTTTCTCTGGAGGGGAAGAAGCTGTCAGCCAGGCAGGCTTTCCCAGGGCTGGTGGCGGGGCTACTGGACACCTCAGGTTCAGGAAGTTCTTTTCTTTGCCCTCCCTTGTCTTCCCAAGTTTTCTAGTTTGTCAAAGCTACTGAGTCAAAAGCGAGGGTTTGTATTTCAAGACCGAACATGGAGTGTTTTATTATTTTTGGTTTTATGAGAAACTTGTGGGAGAAATTACATTTTATCCTGGGTGTCTTAAATGGAAAGAGATGCAGGTAAAAGTTCGGCTTATTCATTTCAAATAGATTTTCAAACTGACTCCATTCATGGGGAGAGCATGAATAAGCCTGCCTGAGGAAGCCTTTGTTTCGTAGGATGAGGAAAGCAAATAGCTGATTTTCCTTAGTGGAAGAATTAAATTGTACCAGATCTGGAACATAGAGAACAATTTTCTTTCTTTGCAAAGAATTACTCACGTGGGTAAGCAAACAGGTAACCAGGCCGAAAACAAAGACAGATGGTTTCTAAGACACTCTTTTTAAAAAATGAATTTTGATTTTTAATTACAGTTGACATATTGTATTAGGTAGGTGGATATAAATGTCATTTAAGGGCATGAGAGAAATTTTAAAAAATTGTTAATCTAGAGGAAGCCAGCAAATTTGAAACCTAATGCAAAGTACTAAAGATATTTTTTCAGACATTTACATGTGATGTGATCTGTTTTTAGCTCTTTTTGGAGAGGGTTTTCTTAACTCCAGCTGCGGCATGCAGGTGTTAGCAGAGAGCTTCTTTTCCTTGTGATGATGGGGTGGGTGAGATGCATTAGGAGACCAGAGTGGACCTCTGCTGTCACATCAGATTTAATACCTGCACTTATGGGGTTCCTCTCCAGGAAACCACTAAGTGTGTACTGTTCTGATGGGCCTGGCAGTCAGAAAGAAGAATCAGCTTAAAAAAAAAAAAAAGTTGAAATATATTTGACATGTAACATGATGTTAGTTTCAGGTGTACAACAATGATTCCATATGTCTATATATTGCAAAGCAGTCACCACAAGCTGCTAATAATATAAAGTCTATTGTTCAGTTCTTGATTTAAATCAAGGAGAGCCAGTAGAAATGGCCAGAAACACACACACACAATACAAGAGGATGTAGAACTCAGTTGTTCATCTCTGGATGGCATCCCCTAAGGACAGGCTGTTTCCTCTCCCTGGAAACCCCATATCTGGCCAACTTCCCCTCATCTTTCATGTCTCTGATTAAATGTTACTTTAGTGAGAAAAGCCTTCTGAGCCCCTCCTTCCAAATGGGGTACCTACCCCGTTATGAATGCAAATGACCGTGCTTATTTTTTGTTCGCAATATCTGTTCAGTGTTCACATCTTATACATAAACTAAAGAGAGTGTGCTAGGATTCTTTCATGCCGTCCCTGTGAGGCAAGGAGCTCCTTGATGGCATGGTTGATTACCACTGGAAATGTAGAACGTGGTGGGTATGCTAAGCACCAAGTAAAAATTTGACATGAATGAGTTAATTAATAGGCAAGCACTTTGTGAGCTGTGTTCACCATGAAAGCATGGTTAATTATATCGGCAGCAGACACTTCCTTTCTCTCTTCTGTCCTAATTCCTTTCTCTCCAATTTTTATTCTTTATTTTGAGGTAGAATTTGTCAGTGTTTTACCAATTCCACATCTAAGATTTGACATCACTCATTGTTGTCTTTTTTTTTTTTTTTTTTTTGAGATAGGGACCACTTTTTTTCTCTCAAAAATATTACACCCACCATGCTAATGCTGCAGCTGCCGCCTTTCCTCAGCCTGTGCTCATGGCTTCGGAAGGCCCTGGTGGGTGATTTATTTGGGAAGCAAACAGGATCCGAGCGCAGCACTTAGAATCAGTTTCCTGTCGTCCCCAACACCACTCCTGTGTGTTCCTTTACCTCAAGTATGTTCCTCAAGGATTCCCAAGTCAAAATAACTTGATCATATTGGCCCAGGAAAGGCTGTTTCTGGCTGTCTTCAAGAAGGGAGAAATTTTAAAAATCCAGGTGTGGAAAATATTAAAGATCAAAATATGAATAGGTCTTTTCTTTAAAAGCAACCAGCACAAATGACCCAGTCCTTCCCCCGCAGGTCCTCTGTGCACCACAACTGTGTCTAAGTGTTATCCTCGGTGGGCGGAAATGGCAGATGGCCAAGTGGAAAATTTCACAGCCCCGCAAACCTCCAGCGCACTAACCGCTGCAAACCAGCCACCCAAGGGAGTCCTGTGGCTGGACCAGGCCACGATGCGCCTGCACATGCCTCTCACCACCTCCCTTCCTCTTCCCTTCCTGCCCCAGGCCCTCAGTTTCTTTCTCCCTGAGATCCCAGACCTCTGCTTCCCTCAGCCCCTCCCTGGAAGGAGGAATCAGCCTGGTGGCCCTTGCCGAGGTTTGGAAGTTTGAGGGCCCCAGGGACTGTCAGTTGTTGGTGGCTGGCCAAGGCTGGCTTTTATATCCTGGCTCAGAGCTCTGTAACAGGCTTATGACCACTGACAAAGCTTTGTGTTTACATAGTGCCTTTCTTCTCAGGAACTGTGAGTGCTTTGCAAGAGTGATCTTATTGATCTTCCCAACCACCCAGTGAGGTATGAAAATGGCAAGAGGTCCTAGCTCCCTCCTTTCTGCAGAGAGTAAAACCAAGGGTTTATTTTGAGGCTGTGTTGCAAGTTTGCATCTCAGCTGGCATTGCCTCTGAAGTCTCCCAGAGCTGGCTTCCACTTCATGGGGGGCGGGGAGGAGCAGGGCGAAAGGTTGGCCGTGGCCTGCTGCTGTGTCTCCTGGGGCGAGAGCAGAACTATTGAGTTTCTTTTTCACAAAAAGGTAGCGGAGAATGGTCTTTGGCGAATGATCAATGAGTCTAATTGATTGCGAACTTCATTTGTTGAGATGAAGAATGACTTGATGGTGCATTGACCTTTCCTTTCTCTTCTGTTCTATTCCCATGCTAGGTTTTCCTCACATCTCTGTGAAAGGGGGAAGAGCACGCCTGAGCCCCGGAGCGCTCCAGCTTCTCGTGGGACGTCTCCATGGTGAAGGAAGGCTGGGGCTGCCGGTGAACCGCGCACAGTGAATGTTGTAAGTTAACAGGAGCAGCTTCTGCAGTGGCTTGCCTTGCAAGGAGTCGTGAATCATTGGATGTGGCTGGGTCAGGCTGATGAAGGGGTGTTCATGGTAGTGCGAGGTGATCATCCAGTTATTTATTTGTTGTTGTTTTTTAAGGAAGAGGTTCTGTTTTCATTTGCTACAAACTTGCCTTTCTCTCAGCTTCTATGGAGCACTTCTCACTTTCTCCTTCTGGAAGAAAGAGTGGGATGCGGTGATTCTTTCATGGTAGGAATGCCCTTGCTCCTGGTACACAGTTCAGTGGTGTCAAGTTTAAACAGCCTCGCAGTTCTTTTAGGTTGATGGGTAGGGTTCACATTCTCTGGGCTAAGAATTAGCCACAGGGATTGCCACCAGCAGTGATTTTTATTGGTGTGAAGTGTTTGGAATGAATGTTTTTGGTGTTTTCAAAAATCTGAGGTATGCAAGTATAGTCAGTTGTTTTAGGTGCTTCTCTTACTGAAATTGGCTGGTTGACTGGTTTTTATGGGGCTGCTGGGCTGGGACTTTGAGATTAGTCAGGTAGGTCCTGCAGGTCAGCTGCTCGTCACCTTCCGTGAGGCATTGGAGGACCAAGTAATTGAAGAGACAGTACCCGGTGGCTTCAGAGGGCTTACCCGCCAAGATACTTAGGGGTTGGGGCAGCTCTGCTTTCTGGAGATTTTACCTCAGTGACAGACCGTGTCTCCAAAAGAAGTTAAGAAGAGGTTTATTCGTTTTTTTTAAATATATATTTTGATAGATTTCAGAGAGGAAAGGAGAGGGAGAGATAGAAACATCAAAGATGAGAATCATTGATCAGCTGCTTCATGACACCCCACACTGGAGATTGAGCCCACAACCTGGGCAAGTGCCCTGACCGGGAATCTAACCATGACCCCCTGGTTCATAGGTCAATGCTCAAGCACTGAGTCATGCCAGCTGGGCAGTTTAGAAGAGTTTTGACCAGGAAAGGATATGGCAACAGGAAGCCCAGGATGTCCTAGGTCAGTGGTTGGCAAACGCATTAGTCAACAGAGCAGCAAACTGCAGCTTGCAAGCCACAGTTTGCCGACCACTGGCTTAGGAACATACCACCTTTAAAATTTAGAAAGTGAGAAGCCAGCTTTGACAAAGGTCTTATATAAATGTCTAAAATATATACACACTTAATACAATATATATCTATTGTATGTATACACACAATATACACTATATATTTGTATATGCATTATGTATACATAAATACATATACTTGTTTTTATGTGTGTACACAACATATGTGTAAATGGGTATATACATACATAAATAACTTTATGTAGTTAAGTTTTCAGCTTAATAACAAAGTTTACTAACTTTTCCAGGTGCCTATTATCTATGTGTTTTTTTTTCCAGTTTCATAAAATATTTTGAAAAGCAAGGCTTAGTAATGTGAGGGCACATATCAAGGAGAAAAAGCTTTAATGTTGAAAAGAAAAATTTCCACTGAATTTTTTTATTTCATGGTTTTCTAAATATTTTATTAAAGTATGCATATTTATCCATATAAATGGCTTAAATAGTGTATTAAAGTAAGTTTATTACATTGGAAATCTCCCAGTGCGTCATAGTGAACAGGCTAAGAATGATGTTGGTGTTTTAATGTATTTCCATTTTGTATGTATGAGCACCTTGGTTCTAGGGGAAAGTACACAACTCCTGGAATCGATTGATCTGAATTCTGTTCCCCATCCTATTGTCAAGGTCAGCTAAGTTCGCAGCCTTGGGCAAGTCACTGACCCCATGGAGTGGTATTTTGTGAGTTTGTGACTTGCTCCAGGCTACTGCTTATGGACCAGGTGGCATCTTGGTTGGTGACCCCGTAAGGGGCAGAGCGTTGTTAGAGGCACTTTAATACTTAATCCAAAGTATCTCTTATTGTGAAAGTGTCCTTTACTATTATGGACTCATTTGGTGTCTTGTGAGATCTGGGAGCTGCAATATTAGTGTGTTTTACTAGAAATTGTTTTCTCAATCAGGTAGCTATTAGAATGTACTTCAGGAAATGGTTTTAAAGCATTTTCATCCTAGGAAACAAGTGTCTTCTGAAAAAGTGGTTTAAGTTTCCGATTACCTTGTAATGAGTACTGCAGTTATTGTAATCCATCTAACTTTTTTTTTTTTGTACTCTTGTGGGTTTTTGTTTAAACCATTGCTTTGAACTGCTCATGTGATACCATGTCAGACCTCAAATAGTAAGTGAGGTTCTGAATGTAAACTTTCAGGTAGTCAATGATTTGACACAAAATGCACTGCTGTTCTTAAAATGTTGAGCACAGCTTTATGGTGAAGGAAAATAATTGCTATTTCTGTCTTCACTTGATACCCTTTCCAATAGGCCCTCCCAGGTCCACCGGGCAGTTCAAAGGTGTTCACTAGACTGCTTTCTAAGAATATAGTTGTAGTCAATTACATTTAGGAACCACACCCATTGGTCTGTTTGAAAATTAAATATGAGCCACTTTTGAAATTAACTTTTTAAAAACTGTCCACTTTCATACTCAAACATTTACTTACTTTGTAAACAAGGAGGTGGTGATTGATATTTCTTTCCTGAGCATCCCTCCTTCCTTAAATAGGACTTCTCAAGTTACCTTTTCAAAGTAACCCGCCCTCACCTGTATAAAATAGCATCCACCCCATCTCTATCATCTAGCCTATCTTACTTTTTAAACACCTTACATATTATATATTTGCTAGAGGCTCGGTGCATGAAATTTGTACATGGGTAGGGTCCCTAGGCCTGGCCAGTGATCAGGGCTGGTCTTTGGGGTGACTGGCGAGGAGATTGGCTCGCCAGCCCATCCCGCCACTGCCACTGGTCACCTCCCTCTGCAAGGTGATCAGCAGGGCAATTGGGGACACTACCCCCCCCCCCACACTGGCATCCACCTGCAAGCTGGGGGCAGCTCCTGTGTTGAGCATCTGCCCCCTGGTGGTCAGTGTGCATCATAGTGACTGGTGGTTCTATTGGTCATTCAGCCATTTAGTCAATTTGCATATTAGGCTTTTATTTATAGGATTTTTAATTGTCCATTTCCATAACTAGACTAATTTCCATGAAAGCAAAAATCATTATTTTATTATTATTATTAATTTTTTGGTAATTCTAGACCTAGAGAGTTGCATGGTCCACAGTGGACACTCAGTTGATGCCTGAGTGACTGTCCAAGGATAGAGTAAATATGAGCCCAGGCTTAAACAAAATTAAGATGAGTATTGGGTAGTGGGGAGAGACTAGGCTATTTTCTAAAATCCTTAGAAGTAGATGGTAAATGTCTATTATGTATTTAACTAAATGTGTGAAAGGAAACCACATGCTTTAAAAAAAGGGGGGGGGGCTTTATATAACTATCAATAGAGTTTGGGGATTTTCTGATTTTTTTAAAAAAAAATTCTGCACTGTGTGTATTTCCTCTGCTCTTTCATGTGAGTGTTTTGCTTTATTGCTCATTTGTGAGCAGCCTGCTCTGGTGTTCTATGGAAGGTGGTGGTTTGCCTCTTATAATCACATCATTTTATGACCCTTCCCAAAGTGGGAACCAGGCTTGAAGAGCTCAGTCTGCTGGAAACTCACCGCTTACTGAATAGCATCATTTTCACGCTGTGTACTTTGGGGCGACACATAATTGGAAATGAAGAACGGTATGCCCACACAAATTAAGGTCGTCTCACCTCTGTGTGGTGTGCAAGGGGAGGTCACAGAGGTTAAGGAGGCATCATTCTGTGTGCCTTTTGCATGTCACAATAATAAAGGTTTCTTGAATTTGGTGTGTTTATCGACCCCCTTTTCAGAGTAACTGCTCTGAGCGCAGGAGTTACACATTCCTAGGAAGAAATGGAAAGACTAAAATAAACACCTGTGTGCCTATTTGCACAGTATTATGCTGTCTTCAGAAGCTTTGAAAAATGGAAGCTGATTTCTAGTCTCCAGAGTAAGGGAATTACACGATCCCTTCTAATCAGAGTGATTAGGGAATTTCCCTGTGTCTGCTGATTTGTACCTTGTAGATTTGCCATCTTTGATGCCAGATCCTCTGGCACTATCATAAAAAAAGATTTGAGGTGGAGACAATTTGGGAGAGAAGGGGAGATTTTACTGTTTGATAAATAAAGAAAAAATGGATGGTGTCCTTCTCTTTCAGCCCTTGCTCATATGGGCTTGCAAACTGGCCTGTGTATTGTTGCATCTCTGACTGAGCACATCCCACACAAGGTTTTGTGTAGCTTCAAGTCCTCTAGGGTTTTCTGTTTCACCCATTTCTTTCTGTTTCTCAGCCTCCTTCCAATTGCTTCTCATTGATAGCCTTGCTCATCCCTGGCCATTGCCCCTTTGGCAGAGCCTTTGCACGTGCTGCTAATTCTGAGAGTTGATGCCAGAGCAACTTCTGAGTCGGCCTGCAACATCTAGCACATCCCAGGCACACCCTTTCCCCTCGGTGCCATCATCTCTAACCTCTCAGCCCCTCCTCTCAGCGTCTCGAAAAGGAGAAGGGACACACACACACAGGACCGGCAGTCAGGAAATAGTATTCATGTATTTTCTACAATATTCATGTTTTGGGTGGTAAAGGGGAGGCAGGAAGAAAGCATCAACAGCCTGTTTTCTATCTGAACAGTGCTTAGGTGAACAGGTTTTGTGATCTGCTTAACTTTGCAGTTCACCAAAAAAAATTATCAAAAGGCTGTCTGTGTCAGGTTTGCTAACGTCTGATAGGCATCCAGTGATGAGTCATCTGCATGTACCGTCCACTGAGACCCTAACAGACCACTCAGGGAGGCCACGTGTCAGGGGCTTCAGCAGGACGATGGGTACGGTCCCCCAGGGGTGGGTTTTCAGGGAAGGCTGCAAGGATTGCTGAGCAGCCCAGGCCTTGAAACAGAGGAAGGATTTCAACCCGATATGTGTGTGCTTTGAGGCAGCAGAGGGAGAGGAGACAAAACTAGTCTTCTGTTTAACTGCTTCTGCAACTGAGAAGAGAGCTTAGAGTCAGAAACTTCTTTTCATCAGAAATGACCACAGACTAAGACAAAGATTGGGGATTTGTAGCTCCTGGAACCACTCTCCTTTATGGATCCTTTATATATTTATCTTCAAAAGCTGAAGCAAGAACTTCGGCCACTTAAGAAATGATGCCTCTCCACCCTAATAAGTATAGTGTTTTCAACTTGAACTATGGATAGAAACCACCCAAAACTAAAACTGTGTTTCTCAAGTGGTGTATTTCTGAAGTGCTCGCTGTTCCAGAGCCAGTGCGTGTAAGAAGGGAGGTCAAGGATGACTGGATGGTGGTCCTGCCTCTGAACGAAGGAGGCTGGTCGGCTCCATCACCTTTGTTAAAAGGTTACTGATGTATGTCATTTTTTGCAAAGTATGTCATACCATAGGATTTGACTTACTTTCATTATTCTTTAAAAGATTGTTTTCTCTCTCTCTTGCTTTCTTACAGAATAGTGAGGCACAAATAGGAACTGAATAACATTGTTTGTCATAAAGCCAAAATAAAATCTGTTGATTCTTACCTGCAAATAAATTGTTCATTGGGACTAATGTAAAAAGACAAATAGAAAATTTGCAGGCCAGAAGGGAGTGGCAAGAAATATTCAAAGTGATGAATAGCAAGGACATACAACCAAGATTACCTAGCAGAGCTATCATTTAGCTTGAGGGTTAGATAAAGAGCTTCACAGAAAAGAAAAAGCTGAAGGAGCTCATCACCAGCAAACCAGTATTACATGAAATGTTGAAGGGTATTCTTTAAAATGAGAGAGAAGAAAAATACGGGAAAAAAAGATTTTAAAAAAATCTATAATAACAAAAGTGTAATATGCTAATTAGACCAGGTGACCTTCCCAACTAAGCCGGGGCTGCGAGGGAAGCCTGGGTACTGGGTGCCAGAGGGAACCAGGTGCTGGCAGTCAGGTGAAGGAAGGCCTACTCTTGCATGAATTTTGTGCATTGGGCCTTTAGTATGAACAATAAAATGGCAATAAATACATACCTATCAACAATTGAATCTAAAAATCAAAATAAATGATTAAGAATCAAATGAACAAAATAAACTGGTGATTAAAATAGAATCAGAAGCAAGGAACAGGCTGACGAATCTCAGAGGGAAGGGGATGTCGGTGGGAAGAAATTAACCAGAGACCTTACCTATGGACAAGGACAGTATGGGGGTGAAGGCCTGGGGTGGGTTGGGAGCCAGGTGGAGGGGGACAATGGAGGGAGAGGGATATATCTGTAATACTCTCAACAATAAAGATTTAAAATATTTATTAAAAGACAAATAGATCATTTTATTTTTTTTAGTTTTATAAAATAATCAGAAAATCATTTAGCCACTTCTCCAAAATATATTTATATTAAATTTTAAATGGTAGCTACATAATAAATCATGCTAGGTGGAATCTCAAATTGAAAGAATCAGTGCATCTTGTATTTGTCCTGAGGGTTATGTTAACCTTTCGCAGACACCTGAATAAGTTTGTTACATGATTTAGAAAAAGTAATTTTCAACAAGCATACCATAAAGTGCTTTTTAGGACAGATAGTAAAATTAGCTGTTTGTAAACAATGTTGAAGGAAGTTAGTTTTTCAGTCATGATTTTCTATTTCTGCTTTTGTTCTAAAAAGCAATATCCCTCAGTAGAATACCCCCAGATGGAAATACTGATGGGATACTAATGGCAATCTCCTTTAGAATCTTTTATTTCCACAACTCTGGCAAGTTCTTGTCATCACACTCCTTGGACTCTTATCCTCTTCTTCCACCTGTAAATCCCACTTCCTTCCCCAAGCTTGATCACACAACGTCTGTGACACCTCCCTGACGCCTTCCCGTGACTGGCTCTGGGGTAGGACCTGCCCACTGCGCCTGCGGAATTCGCTGGTTAGGACTCCTGCACGGTGCGGGGCTGGCTTATGTCTTTCTTCCTCCTGGACATTGCAATACTGTGCTTTGCACATCGAGAAATGAAAACGCCCTTGCTCAAATCATTGTCTAAAGTTTCCATTAGGTTACTCTTTATTTCTTGTTTTCTTCTCATACCTTTGTAGCTTTCGTAGAATTGAAAAACTGTGATTTCTCCAGGGCTAAGATCCAAGGCTTCTAGGAGTTGCTACCCCGTCATAAGCATTGTAAAACTCACCCTGCAGAACCAACAGAACTGGGCAGGGGTCATTCCCTTTCTCTGCCATGGCAAGCCCTGGTTTCTGAGGCTCCTTTGCCTTTTCTTCTTTGTTCTCCCAGAAAAAGACCATCTTGATGAGATTAGGGAGCTGTTTGTTCAGAAAGGGGATAGCCATTGCCTGTACAAGCAGATTTCCCCCCTTCCCTTTAGCAGCCTCAATTGCTTTACCTGTTTCTGGTTCTCCTGCTTCTGCCATGAACAGCCTCCCTCTCCCCACTTTCAGGAGATTAATAAATTAAATATACAAATGTCCCTTGGTTCCTGCACATCTACCAGCTCCATAATACAGAACAGAGCCAGTCAGCCCTTATCTTAAGCAAGTTTCTTGCCCCTCTTTTGCAACCAGCACATCAAGCCCAAGTGTAGATTAAAGGATAGTATGGCAACGCGAGAGCTAATGTTAGTCAGTCACTCCCCTTTAGCAGAGCAGGTTAGCTGCCAATGGTGTCTTGTTGCTGTCATCAGAGTTTGCAATCCAGGTTCCCAGCTCTGCTGGCGATCTATTTCTGCACCCTAGCAATGATGCCAGTTGTCCTAGCAACCGGCTGGCCGACACTTCCCTAAAGGCAAGCGAGGAAGTGGCAGTGGGCCTCCAGAGGTTAGAAGAAAGTTGGCAGTCACCTTGCTCGAGGAGGATTTTCCATTTCCTTCATCTGGGCAGGCCTCCAGAAAAAGAATGCCAGTATTATGGGAGTGTCACTTACTAAGGATCGTGGGCCACATGGTCTTCCTGGTGCAGATAGCATCCTCTGGAGAATAACAAACTGGATAGTCCAGGCAGAAAGTGGGGTCTGCTGGGCCAGGATGTTAGGTGATCTCAGAACATTAGATGGTATCAGTGTTTCTTGTGAATTGAGTTAATGTTCCGGTGATTTATCAGGATTGGCATTCAGAGTTGGGGATCTGGGTGGCTATTTGGGAGGCATCAGAGGTCAGGAAGGGGAAGATGAAGGGAAGCACCACTACAGTCGATCTTGGCTTCTTTTCCTGTTGACAGGGCGGCTGGAAATCAGTCCAGTGTAACTAGAGCTTTCTTACAAGGCTCCAGTAACTTATCTATGTCCCCTCATTGAAAAGGAACACCATTCACCTTGTCCTCGTCTGTTTAATTATTCTCCTTCTCCTTTTATGTCAAATTGAATTGGCACTAACTGGCTTTTCCCCTTGTTTCTGATTTGGACCCAAAAGAACATAGGAGTCCTAAGGACCATACCTTAAAGTCCCTAACCTAGTTGGCCTTGCCTAGATTAAGTGTAGTTTGAGGCAGTCCCTTGACATTGGCTGTCTTGGGGACTGTATTCCATAGCTTCTTTATGGTGGAAGCCACTAGCTAGTGACTTTGGCGTTTTCTTCTAGTATTTCTGTCTGTGTTGGCAGGGTGCTGTCAGGATATTTTTCAAGAAGAAGGAACTAGAGAAGGATCTAACCTGCAGACTTTGTTGAGAGATGGGCAGCAAGAGGGTCTGACTGGAATGTCCCAGGACATTTGAAACCCACAAGTGGCGTAAAATATTATCAGTACCTTAAGTTTCATTACTAAGAGGATTTTTGTGGCCTCAGAGATTTATTATTATCTCCTCCACTGGATGTCCACACTTAGAGGAGATAATTGCATGTAACTGTGTCTTCACGGTGGGGCATCCAGTGAGAGTATGCCTGGACATTTCCCGCAGACCTTATGTGCTCAGCAAGTCAGTTCCTTCTTCTATGCCTGGAATAAGGATAGGTATTGAAGCTCTGGGACTAGAATGAAGAGAAATGGCATTTGAACAAGGTACTTTTTTATAATTTCAGAGCAATCTATGTTCTTGAGATGTTTCTTAACAAATAAACTTTTTAAAAAATCAGTTTTGTTTGACAGGTGTGTGGTTTGACAACTGGTCAGTATTTTCAACTATTGAAATGGTTTAAATTGTAGAAGGCACTGTGTGTTCCTAGAACAATAAATATATATTTGGAACACTTTGATACATGTAGGTACATGTAGAAAAGTAGAGTTGTGTTGTTTTTAAGATAGTTATGAAACTTTTAACTCAATATGTAATGGTAAATATTCATTATTCTTCATATGCTCTCTCATGTTTATACGAACAATAAATACAAAATGTGGATTACATTAAAGTTGGAAAATCTTCTGCAGATTTGGTGGTTTTTTAAAAAATATATTTTATTGATTTTTTACAGAGAGGATGAGAGAGGGATAGAGAGTTAGAAACATCGATGAGAGAATCCTATCGGGGATGTGCCCACAACCAAGGTACATGCCCTTGACCAGAATCGAACCCGGGACCTTTCAGTCCGCAGGCCGACACTCTATTCACTGAGCCAAACCAGTTTCGGCTGGTGGTTTCTTTATAAGAAGAAATTTTGTAAAGCAGATTTTAGCCCAAGTAGGTCTCATGAAATTTTTCTTCATACTTTTCTTACAGAGTTGGAAGCACAGCTAGAATAGAAAGAACCTGTTCTCTCTCCCTCCTGAACTTGTTATTGTCAGTCACAGAGGTAGGAGTGGATCTAAATATTAATAACTTAGGTGACGACAGAGATACCTTGTCTTGGTCCAGGAGCAGGAGCTTCAGACTAAGAACCGACATCTGGTTCTCATCCCATTTCTGTCCCTCCAAAGCCAGTGGCTGCTACTTTCTTTCTCTGAGACTTTACTTCTGAGTCTTCCAATGAAAGAGTGTTATCACTTCCACATAACAGCACCAGATGTAAATATACAGCCTTGGGCAAAAGTGGGTCTACAGTCACTCAAATGGAAAATAATTCAATCTGTTATAATAAAAGCATAATATGCTAATTAGACTGGATGTCCTTCTGGATGAAGCCGGGACTGCGAGGGAAGCCAGGGTCCCAGGTGCCAGAAGGAAGCCAGTGTTGGCAGCCGGGGGAATAAAGGTCTACTCTTGCAAATTTCATGCATCGGGCCTCTAGTAATTAATAAATAATAATACAAGAAGAAACTCTATGTCTCACCTACTCACAACTATAAATCTACTTTTGCACCACCCTGTATTAGTCCAAATAAGAGGCTTTTGGAATCATATCTGGGTTAGGAGTCCAGCCTGGCCACTCATTCCCTGTGTGTGCTCTTGGGGAACTTGACCAACTTCTCTGAGTCTTATTTATCTCATTTGTGAAATAGGGCTGATCATAACTACCCTGCAGGATTGTTGAGAGAATTAGATGAGATCTGGGTGAAGTGTTAGATTGGTGATTTCTCTCTAGTGACTGGCAGCTCTAATGCTGTTAGGATGAGACATTCCACAAAATAAAACATACCGTGCTGTGTTGCTGAAATCAACAGGTGAACAATTGCAACTTGCTAGTCTCTTTATAAAGACATTTGTTCTGTGATTGAATTGTCATCAGCTGTCAATTGCAGCTTGCTAGTTTCTTTGTAGAGGAATTTCCTCTGTAATATGAACTGTCATTAACTGTCAATGTCACTGCATTGACAGTGAAGCCAGTTCTGTATTGTTAAAGCCTTCTGCTTCTCTGACATATAGAGTAGAGTAATTATGATGGTAACGTTTGTCAGAATTATCCATGTGCATATGCTGAAGGGCCCCGGAATTTTAGGGTTTTTTTTTAAATATAAGTCAAAGTGAAAGGCACCAATAGTTTGAAAGTCTCATCTATAAAAAGAATAGGGAGAGTCCCAAAGGCTATTGATATGAGTGGAACTGTAAAAAAAGAAAAGCATTAAAATATATTTTGATGTAGTTAACATGTCTAGGTAGTGAAAGGTAAAAATGATCTAGTCTGATTCTTTGGCATTAAGAATAGAAAAAGCTGGAAGATTAATGTATACATCCATGCCTCTTCTTTTAGCAAATGTTTACTGAGTATGTGCTGTAAGCAAGGCACCCACAGCAGCTAAAGGGCCTTTCAGTCACTGGAGAGAAAGATGAAAAAACAGGCAGCTGTGAACTTTCCACTGTGACCCTGGCTCTTTTAGTGGAGCCTGCAGGAGGCCCTGGATACAAAACCATGTGGCTGTTTCTGGGGTCCAGGAAGCCTTCATCCTGAGACTGGAAGCTTTTAACCAGGAAATAAAGTGAGTGTATCAGTTAGCATGTGCAATGTAACAAGCCACCCATTTAGTGGCTTCAAACAACAAATGTATTATTTCTTATGATTCTGTGGGTCAGCAGGGCTGTTCTAGTCTGGCTACCTTGGCTGGGATTGATTGGTCTGAGGCAGTCTCTCTCTAGCTGTCGTGAGGCTGGTTGGCCTGAGAGAGAGAGGAGCTTCAGCCGGAGCTCCATGTGGTGTAGCACCCTCCAGCAGGCTAGTCTGAGCTCCTTTGTGTTGTGATCTCAGGGTTTCCAAGAGCAGCAAGAGTGGACACACCAGCACACAAGTGTTTTTCAACCTCTGCTCCCAAGGTGCTTGCTCAATTCCCTTCGGCCAAAGCAGTTCAGTTAATAAGCAAGTCACAGGTTCAAGGTGAGGGAAACCAGCTTTAGCTTACTTGGTGGACAGCATGTGCTAAATTCAGAGGTAAGAGAGAACATGAGATGAAGGAAAATTGTAAGTAGTCAGAGTGGCCAGAGGAGAACGGGTAAGAAGTGTCGGAAGAGGGCCTGGTGGTTAGCGCTGCTGAGGATTTTGGAGTTTATCTGGAAGATAGGAGGAGAAGAGTCATGGACCGATCTGTAGCAGGGTGTTGACATGACCAAAAAGACACATAGAAACACATTTGGTTAGATGGCCAAAGCCTAAGAACATGTTAACCTGGACAATTCAGGAGTGTTTCCAAAGAGACATCCTAGGAAGATAGCACAGCAGAGGGGGTCCCAAGTCCACCTGTGCTTTCCAAACAGGGAGCCCAGACTTGGGACAGGTTGAGGGAGCTGATCTTGCCAGCAGCAGGCGTCGCATCACCTCGGGGATTCTGCCAGACTCCTGTATCCTGGAGCTTTAAATAAGCACCTGCTGATGGGCTGAAAGCATGTTCTCCTGGCAGGTAACATTATAGGATCACCCTAAAAGACTCTTTTTTTTCTTAGGACCCCAAAATAGACAGTGTTTTCTGGGGCCCTCGGGCTCCCTAAGAAATCATTCTCTATCAGCAGGTGAGACTAGTGCTCCCCCACCAATTTTAAGAACTGACCTTTTAACAGGGCTATGAAGTATAACTCTTTAAAAATACTGAAATAGCAATGACTTTCATTTCACTAAACTCAAGTCACCGAGAGTGAGAACTTGTGGTTTTCACGGGTGCGTTTAGGAGCCAGTTTGTTGTCGCGGAAACTGCCCACTGCCGAGGGGGAGTCCCAGGTACTTTTCAGGTCTCTGGCTACATTCCAGATGCTGAAAGTGCTGACTTTATAGGTTAGAAAAATGAGGGAGAGGACACATAAATGTGCATTAAGCTTGTATATCTTGTCATGTTTTCTTTCTAATTTTTCAGTAAAAAAAATACGGAAGAGTGTAGACAGGGTGGAATGGGCTGCGGGGAAGTCCTCTGTTTTCTACTCTCTTTGCCTCGAGGGACACCTTCCGCTACCATATCACTGTGAATAAGTAGAAACCGAGGGGGTAGAAGAAGAAAAGGAGGAAAACTGACACCCTAGAACGTACTCCACTGTTGTAACTCAGAGTCCTCCCATTCCTCCTCCACTTAAAGACTTTCAACTGCCCTTTTTAAATGGGCTTCTAGTGTTGTGAGATGGACTCTGCATGTCCTGGGCTGGGGGCTTAGCTCCTGTGCATGAAGGTGTTACTACTGGGCACCATCACTGAATGAGATGCATTTTGAAAGACGGGGGAGGATTTGAGAAACCCATCGGTGGGTCAGAGGCCAAAGACAATTTTTTTGCTGCTGAGAAACAGCCAGCATTTTGAACATTTTTATCAGTGTCTTAGTTAACAATTTTACCTGGAAGACTGATAAAGAATTGTGTGGTAGGGGAACTCATTATTTAAAGGGCCAAATTTGGCGAGCTTCATTATCATGCAAAATGGAAGTGAAGACATGACATGTTTGGGAATTCCTGATTCTGCATATTTGCTTTAATAGCTGATTGTGACCCAAACACCAACTCACTGCATTTGATACTGAAAGGAAGATGTGGTTTTCTGTGCTAAGTTCAGTCTGGCCTCCAGCTCGGAGTCTAGAACAAGAGGCAGGGCAAGGAGAGAGACAGCAGTACAGGTGCTGAAGCAGTGTCTCACTTCCATGGCTTCCATGTACAGACTTACATGCAGTTTCGCATGAAGTATTAATCAAAACGGTATGTTTCTTTATAAATACATGTTCAATCTATACTAGAATATATAGACTAGATGACGAAAACAGAATTTTATTTTTAGAAGTGGGGCAAAGACGCAGGTGTGTGTGCCCTGCCACCTGTGCATTATTTCACTAGGTTTTGTCAGCTGATTTTCTTATCCACCTGTGCTTTCTGTGGTGCCTCAAGCAGAGGAACCATGCTAATCCACAAGGGACATGGCTACACAGTCAAAGCCATCACTACGATCAAAACCACCTGCTGTTATTTGCTTTTTCAGAAATGTTAATGATACAGTGAAGTCTGAATGAGTAGAATTGTGTTGTAGTTTCCAATTGCCCCCTTGATTAGCATGTAGAGGTAGTCACTGCAATCTAAGATGCTCTGGGGAAGTAATGATGTAATGCTGGTGAGGTTTACTGAGTAAAAAATAGGTTATCCCAGACAGAATATTGTTGCTTACCCATCTTTCTTTTATGAAACCCACCTCCCCATATTCTCATTCTCATTCTCTCTCTCTCTCTCTCTCTCTCTCTCTCTCTCTCTCTCTCTCTCACACACACACACACACACACACACACACACCCTGGCACGCTTACTGGAAGCAGCCCAGCTACAGAGCATGGCAGCCTTGCAGGCAGCAGCGCTCCAGCCTTACTCTATGGTAAGGTCATGACATCACAGCTAGAGCTGTGTAATATTCACTTTTCTTGACATTGAAGCCCCTCTGGTTCAATATGTCTTATCTATGACATCATTCACAGATCTGGAGTCTTCAAACCTAGCCTACTCATGGGAGCAACCAGAAATGCAGAGCTCCAAGGCAAATATATTAACATATTTCATCTCAATCTCAAATTTATGGACCACATTTCAGTTTGTTAAACTGAAAACTCAGATTTGTCTCCATGATTACATATGTTGCCATGGTTGAACATTGCTTAGCAGAAGCCATGTTTCTCTTCTGATGAAACTCTTTTCACGTTTTGCAGTGTGAAATGTGTTCCTATGGCCAGTTCTCTCTCACACAGAAGGGAGAGTATCAGAATGAGAAGCGGAGCAAAGCTTGTATGAAAATCTGTGGGAAAGAGTTATCTGTGGCAAGAGGAAATTTCCAAATAGGCACAGTTTGATTTCAGCAGCCTGAGTATCCCCTTGGTGTTGTCATCTCTCTCTTCTCCCTTTTGGACCTAATCTTTCCCTCTCCCAATGCCTCTCAAATCACTTCAGGTACCTTGGTTGACCTGTAAAGAATCATCCTATGTAATAAAGAGCTAATATGCAAATGGTCCTTATGCCCTCACACTGTCCCAATAAGCCATAACGGCTCAGACGCTCAACACTAGGAAGAGAGGAATGGGGACCAGCGAGTCTGCTGCCCAGGAGAGGGACAAGCCACCCACCCTGTGGTTCCAGGCGCCTGTGGCTGTGGCCCAGGCAAAGCCAGCCTGGGTCCTGGGTGCCTGCGGCTGGTCAGAGGGAGGAAAGCCTGGGTTCCGGGTGCCTGTGACTGGCCAGAGGAGGGAATCCTGGGTCCCAGGTGCAGGGAGAGGCAGAGGTGGTTAACAGCAATCAGGGTAGCAGGGGAACAGTTAGGAGTGATCAGGCAGGCAGGCAAGTGGTTAGGAGCCAGCAGTCCCAGATTGCAAGAGGCAATTGAACATCCTCTGAGGTATTAGAGAGGGTGCAGGCCGGACTGAGGGATTCCCTCTGACCCTCCCCCCATGCATGAATTTTGTGCACCGTGCCTCTAGTAGTTTAGTAAAGGCACATTAAACTGATAAAGGCCTTGGCCAGAATAATTGCATTTACCAGAGCCTGGAGTCTCAAGGATTGAATTTTTTATGGTGTAATTTTAACTGATCCTTGAGGAGATTTTTGGGGTGTCATTTTTTTCAAACATGTTAGGAACCAAGCAGCTGCCCACCTAATCAATGAACGTTACCCATCCTGCCTTCTACCCAATAATGTTCTATGTAAAATAAATACGTACTAACTTAATTGTAATAATATAACTTTGCATATAAACTTTAACAGTACGGATACTTGACCAATTTTCTTTTTTCCACAATTTTTAAAATTGTGTTAAAATAATATTTATTATCTTAATCATTTTTAAGTTCCATGTACAATACTATACTCAGGTACCGTTCATTGGTATTAAGTATATTCACATTGTTGTGAAACCATTACCACCATCCATCTCCAGAATGCTTTTCATCTTTCAGATAGAAACTCAGGACTCATCAAACACTAACTCCCCATCCCTGCCCCTCCCAGCCTCTGGCAAGCACTATTCTACCTTCTGTCTCTATAAATTGGCCTACTCTAGGAACCTCATATAATGGAATCCTACAACATTTGTCATTTTGAAACTGGTTTATTTCATTTGCCCTTAAGGTTCATCCATGTTATGTGTCACAGATTCCTTCCTTTTTAAGGTTGACTAATATTCCATTGTATGGACATACTACATTTTGCTTATCCGCTCATCCATCCCATCAATGCACATTTGAGTTGCTTCCACTTCTTTGCTATTGTGAGTAATGCTGCAATGTGTGTGCAAATACCTGTTCAAGATCCTTCATGAACTTTCTTGTATGTCCTTGTTAGATACAACTTCTCAGAAACACATGTACCCACCTCTCTGAGCCTTTCCATTGTGGAACTAGGTAGGCTTTGTGCCCACTAGTGTTATTTGAAGTATCTTCTCTGCCATTCTCTCACCTGATTCCTGAAATGTGCCAATAGCAGTTCAGTCCTCAAATACTGAGCAAAAACGTCCCCTTGTTTTCTATGAAGATGATCCTGGGACAAAAACCACAGATACAATATTAGCACCTTGTTGAGAATTAGTTAATCAAATCCTATCTTAGAAATTTTTATGCTCCCTTACAATTCATCAGAGTTTGCTTCCTATTATGTCTGTTCCTTATTCATTATTCCTGTTGCTTATTTGTATTTGCTTCTGATGGAACAGGAGCTTCTTAAGGATAAGACGTTTGTATAATTTCTATTGGTTTTTCTGGCCCTAATAAAATGTCACACACAGACAACTCTAAGCCATTGATTGACCGATTCATTCACTCATTCATTCATTGATTCATTGATTCATTGATTCATCAGACATTTAATGAGAGTCCACTCTGTCTGCAAGTGGATGTTATAGTTCTGCCTTTCTAGAAGTTTTGGGTGACCAAAGAACAACACTGTCAACTACACAGTTTGGGAAGATTTCAGAAACCTTAAAAACCTTCCTGTATTTGTAGGTGCACAGACTTGGTCCAGATGGGTAGATGAATCTCTCAAATATTATAGTTTCCTGTCACAAACCCACTCTTTATTTTTCTTTCTGTTACTGTTCAGTAGAAGCATCAAACTAAGTAAGCTTGCATTCTTCTGGTCAAAAGTAAGGCAAGAAGCCCTGACTAGTGTGGCTCAATTGGTTGGGCATCATCCCATGCACCAAACAGTTGCCTGTTCAATTCCCAGTTGGGGCACATGCCCAGGTAACAGTCTTGGGAGTAGGGGACATGCAGGAAGCAGACAATCGATGTTCTACTCTCACATAAATGTTGCTCTCTCTTTCCTTCTCCCTCTCTCTAAACATCAATTTTTAAAACATATTATAAAATAAAAAGTAAGACAACAAGATGGCCATCTATGTCTCTGCCTTCTAGAAGTGATTTCTAAAGTACTGTTTTTCCCTTTGCTACTGAGGAACGAGTCAGTGAACATTCCAGACAGCACTGAGACCTTCTGGTTGTTCTAAATCTCAGAATTTCCAGTATCAGGCATGTGTGTTTTGTAAATGCAGGCATTCACTTAGCACAGTGGTCGGCAAACTGCGGCTCGCGAGCCACATGCAGCTCCTTGGCCCCTTGAGAGTGGCTCTTCCACAAAATACCATGGCCTGGGCGAGTCTGTTTTGAAGAAGTGGCGTTAGAAGAAGTTTAAATTTAAAAAATTTGACTCTCAAAAGAAAGTTCAGTCATTGTACTGTTGATATTTGGCTCTGATGACTAATCAGTTTGCTGACCACTGCTCTAGCACATTGTTAACAGCACTCTCCTTAGAGTTGGGACGTTGGGACGAAGGCTCAACTCCTTTGGTTACTATGCTCTGCCTTGATTTGTAACTGTGCAGCTCCATGTGTACTAACAACTCATAGCCCAGAGGCAGAGGTAACATACCCTCACTCACTGGTTCCAGTAGCTCCCTTGGGAACAGAAGTTATTCTGAAAACAAGTTGATGGTAATTCCCTCTATTTAAGGTAGTGGTTATTACCTTATAAATGAATTTATTAGTCTTAAACTGAATTATTACTTTAGGCTCTAGCTCAGAGTTTATTAGCTCTCAGGGATGTTATTTACTATCATGATTAACAGGAGACAAATTATTTTGATTTATTCTGTTAACACCGCTGGTTTTCTATGAATATTGCTGCAATTTGTAGGTAAACATTTAAAATACTGAGTGGTCTCTAGATTGGAACAGAAATGGAATGTCTTTACCAGGAACACATCCTTGTTTTATAAGGAACAAGAAACACATGAATAAAGGGAATCTCCAGGCAAACTTTTGGTCTTATTTTAAGCAACAGTTCAGCTTCTTCTTCACTGACTGAACTTTTGGACAGAGTTGTTAGCAGGTAATGCAATTTCAAAGCAATGGTTTCAACATAACTTTGCTTCCTGACTTTCTCATACTTCTACTTTAATTCAATAGAAGTGAAAGTTACAGGAAAGATAACAGCAATATGCTTAAATAATGAACTACAGTAAATAGCTGTAGTGAATTTATGCCCATAGAAAGGGAGCACTCCAAACAGATGGCTGTGATTAAAGGTACTTTCCAGTACAGATTGCAGGATGACATTGTTAGTTTAAGAAAGATGATAGATATAATCTGTCTTTTAAAACACTGCTGCTGGATTGCCTGTTTTTTGTTTTTGTTTTTAGTCTGCCCCTCCTACCCCAAGGACCATCACCACCACTCCCCCCTCTCTGTGGAAAGCAATAGTTTTGATGGATAAGAACCAGCAGTAAAATCTGACGTGGGCAATTGGACCATGCATCCCTTTGGTAGTCTAGTATCTGAACTATGATCCATGCTAAGGTCAGGTCACTGCTACATTATCTTTATAAATAATTTGTATCATGGTGTGTTTCTGTACATCTTACACATTTTAATGTTATTTTTAGCTAGGATTTTTTTTTTAACCGTTTTTAAAATAGACTAATCAAGAAACCTCCAGAGTCAGAGAAATAAGTGCTAGGAATGTGGGGGCATCTATCCCATCCCTTCCCAACGATTTTTCTTTGCTGCTGTTCTTGCAGCTTCCATTGTTGTTGTTGTTGTTGTTTTTTAATTTTAATTTTTGGGAATTTTCATTTCTTTTTCCTTTCTGCATCAGGAGGTGGCTTTTGAAGTAATTTATGTATTGAGAAGCTGCTCCACGTGGATCTAGAGCGAGCATTGGCTTTTGTGTAAGGCACTAGCTATTCTACCCTTAACAAGGGGAACATTATTAGAAACTTGAATTATGAGGTGGAAAGAGTGTTAACTCTTTCATTTAAAAAATTAGTTTTTTCCAAGTAATCTCTGCATTGGCTTGAAGAAGAGTTAGGAAAATGCATGGTAGGCCTGCCATGTTGTGGTTGCCCAGGGGTGTTCACCACTGTTAGCATTTGAGTGTGTTTTGCTCCAGAATATTTTCTCTGCATGCATATATAAATAAATACATGGAACTTTACAAAAATCAAATCTTAATTGATATACTTTTT
The DNA here is from genome assembly GCF_964339955.1 of Pipistrellus hanaki. Taxonomy (NCBI): domain Eukaryota; kingdom Metazoa; phylum Chordata; class Mammalia; order Chiroptera; family Vespertilionidae; genus Pipistrellus; species Pipistrellus hanaki. The sequence continues at coordinate 125,200,579 of NC_140504.1, read as the reverse complement.
TGAACCTTCTTTTCTCACTTTGCAATGTATTGTGAACAACTTTCCTTGTTAATAAATACAGATCCTTAAAATGCGTTTTGGCTGCTGAGATTCCCAGCACGTGTACGTATTAAACAGTGAAAATTCTGTGCTTCTAATTGTGTGTGTCTGCTCTCTTCCCTCTCTTTCTCTCTTCTCTGCTGGTATCCAGTGCAGACCTCTTGCTCTGCTCCTAACCACAGTCTGATGAGAGACTTGAATGAGAAGAAATGTAGGAACCCTACTTCATGATTAGTTACACTCTTGGGTTTCCTCCTCACAGTCAGGAGAACTTATTCTTGCATCTTGGATTCCTTAATATGGCCCTTGGTGTCTTTTCCTGGAAATTTTACTCTCCCTTAACTTGCTAGTGTCTTCTGTTTACCTCCTCTCAGAGCAGATGACTCATAGCCTCACCAACAGTGGGGTCCCTCCTGGTCTCTCATGTCTTGTGTGGCTTAACCAAGACTTTTCCTTGGACATCATTTTTATTCCATCATATCTCTTCCCATTCGTCTGACGTGACCCCACTTACCTCCTAATAACAGTTCAACACCGCCAGTCTTCACTGCCGGGTGACCTTTGTCTTGCATTCAAGCCCAGTACTCAGCTGACCACTCTTTCCAGTGCACTCTACCCCTAAACCTTGCCCACACCATTAACTCCATATGAAAGAGTGTCCTTGCAGGGCTCCACCCATAAACCAGTCACCTCTAGTCTCTTAAACTCTGGCTGGCAGTAATTTTGATGGCACTGATTAAGTCCACTGGCCTTGAGCCAATATCCAGAAAGACATTGAAGGAATGCCATAAACAGCTTTGTTTTGTTTTTTAATTAACATATTTTGCTTTTTTAGAGCAGTTTTAGGTTCACAGAAGAATTGGTTGGAAAGCACAGAGAGTTCCCACATTCCGATCTCCTCACCTCCCCAACAGTGTCCCTTGTTATGAATATCTTGTGTAAGAGTGGCACATGTGTTATAACTGATGCATTAATGTCGATATACTATTATTAACTGAAGTCCATAATTTACAGTAGGGTTCATTCTTTCTGGTGTACATTCTATGGGTTTTGACAAATGTATAATTATATGTGTTTACCATTACAGTACCATACAGAATAGTTTTCACTGCCTTAAAAATCTCCTGTGCTCGCCCTAGCTGGTTTGGCTCAGTGGATAGAGCATCAGCCTGCAGACTGAAAGATTCCAGGTTCAATTCCTATCAAGAACGCATGCCCAGGTTGCGGGCTCAATTCCCAAGGTTGGGGAGGGGAAGGGGGCATGCAGGAGACAGCTGATCAATGATTCTCTCATCATTGATGTTTCCATCTCTTTCTCCCTCTCCCTTCCTCTGATTAAAAAATAATAATAAATATTTTAAAAATCTCCTGTGCCCCATCTATTTATCCCTCCCTCCCTTCCAAACCCAAATCCTTGCTCTTTTTATTGTCACAATAGTTTTGCCTTTTCAAGAATATCATATAGTTGGACTCATACAGTGTATAGCCTTTTTATATTGGCTTCTTTCACTTAGTAATATACATTAACGATCTTGCATGTCTTTTCATGGCTTCATACTTTTTTTTTTTTACTGACTATAATATTCCATTTTATAGATGTGTTGCAATTAATCCATTCACCTACTGAAGGATATCTTAGTTGCTTCCAAGTTTTGTCAATTATAAATAAAGCTACTGTAAACATCCATGTATAGATTTTTATGAAATGTGTCTTCACCTCCCTTGGACAAATACTAAGGAGTGTGCTTGCTGGATCATAGGGTATGAATATGTTTCATTTTGTGAGTAACTACCAAACTGACCTTCTAAGTGGCTGTACCATTTCGCATTCCCACCAGCAGTGAACGAGCGTTCCTGTTGCTCCACATCCTCACCGGCATTTGGTGGTGTTGGAGTTCTGAATTTTGGCCATTCTCATAGGTGTGTAGTGGTATCTTGTTGTTTTAATTTGAAATTTATTCATAACATAAATTTTTACATGCTTATGTGCCATCTATAGATTTTCTTTAGGGAGGCGTCTGTTCAGGTCTTTTGCCCATTTCTGAACTGTATTGTTTGGTTTCTAATAGCGCAGTTTTCCTATAGCTCTGTTGTTGCTGTTACTTCTTTTTTACATCAACTCGGTTCTCACTGCTCTGCTAGATCAGACGCTACTTGAAGACATGCTTTTCTTCTTTGATAAACCTGTCTGCCTCCCAGAGGATTCTCCGTGCAATGCAGTCTTCCCGACCCAGGGCTGGCATGTGCTGCCTTATCTCAAGTCTGTTTTTCAGCACGTCAGGCCATTTCCCATATCCCTTCCCACCCCCTTTGGCCATACATATTCTTTCCATACATAATAGTGACGCTCACTGCTGAGTCTGCCTGAATGAGAGCCTGTCCACCTTTTTATGTATCTGATGTATATTTGCTATAATATCTAAGGCAAAAGCAAGAGTCAAGAATGTAGAAGACAGTAGTTTATTTAACATAGACCCCAATGTTTTCAGTCCATTTCTGAGCCTGAGTTTGGTGTTAAGCTTATGAAATTCCTTGATTCCTTTGCATTAATTCTTAAGTTTTACTTTCTGCTATAATGATTTAATAACATGGTTTTTGTCTATTGGTTTGTTTTTAAATATTTTTATTGATTTTTAGAAAGAGAAGACAGGGGGGGAGAGGGGGGGAGAGAGAGAGAGAGAAAGAGAGAGAGAAAGAAAGACAGAGAGAGAGAGAGAGAGAGAGAGAGAGAGAGAGAGAGAGAGAGAGAGAGAGAGAGAAGAGAGAGAAACATCTATGTGAGAATAAAACATTGGCTGACTGCCTCCTACCAGTGATCGAGCCCTCAACCTAGGCATGTGCCACACTGGCCAGAGCAATTTAATAACATGTCTTTTAAATACTGTTTCTGATGATTATTTAGTTTTACCTGCTGACTACATCGGTTGTTTTAACTTTATCTTGCTGACTTACTAAAAGCACCAGGTCCTTAGCAATAAGAGCTAGAAAGTAAAAGCAGATCTAGTACTAAGAATTGCATGCTCTATATCTGCAATGTTAATTACAATGAGATGAGGTCAATAAAATTAGTGAACTTTCTGAATTATTGACTATAGATAATGTAGAGCTTCCTAACCCAGTGTGTTACTAATGGGGTATAAGGATGTCAGGGTATTGATCATCTCGACCTTGGACAGCCTTGGACCTTGAGATTACAGAGTCCTGGCATGGATCTTGAACATTTATGCTAGGATGCTGCTGCCCAGTTAATATTTTCTAAGTAAGTTGTGCCACTAGATAGAGAGGGGACAGAGAGCCCCCCAGCACACACTGGCATGTGGAGCAGAGAAACTGATTTATAATTCAGAAGACTCCAGTTCATTGTCAGCTCTCTGACAACAGTGATTTTTGTCACTTCTCTATCCTCACACCAGTGCTTGGTACATAGTTGATGATCAATATGTATTAATAGATTAATTGATTTAACAAAATGTGCCTGAATAATATATTCATCGGGTGTGTTACTTAATTCTTTGACCCTCCATTTCCTGAGTTGGCAATACATTGTATTTCTATATGACAGATAGACATTTATACGTAGACCATAGGGCTCTTGTGACCTCAAGTTGCAAAGCATATGCACAGTCGATAGCATGGAGTCGGGTACAGAGTAGGGGATGCATTTGGTTCTTACCCTCTCTCATTTGAGTTATTTTAAGTGCAGATGGAGGTGATAATGATGACAATGATGGTGGTAAAAATAATATAATAGTTACACTGATGTCAACCTCAGAGCTGTTAGACAAATATTTTTTTGTTTTTATTCTTTTAATTTTCTTTATTGATTAAGGTATTATGTATGTGTCCTTATCACCCCAGACAAATATTTTAACCTCATTTTAATAGTTGATGAAACTGATGCTCATATAAATTAAATGGTTGTATAAGATTGCACAAATAGCACATGACATATGCAGGACTTGAATTCAGATAATTTAATTTTTTCACTTCAAATCTTAAGTATTTTCATCGATATCAAACATAATAAAGTTTAATCTAGGTTCACTTTAAAGACTGAATTGCTTTCAATGGGGGAATTATGTAATGGAAAAGAATGCTGAAATGAGATAGACATTTTTGTACCTTTTTAAAAAATATAGCCAACTAAAACTAAGCTTAAGCTAAATGCTAGTAAGAATTTTTAAATTATAAATCTTGAGGTTTTGAATTAGTAGTGGAGTTTTAACGTGAATTATTTTTCTGTAACATTTTTAAAAAATAAAACTATAAACTTGCATGCCATTATAAAACTCAGAGGAGATGAGATGATCTATTATGAGAGCAAGAAAGATGTGAAGAGGCAGGTTTATGTAGATACTTTGAACAATGCATTCAGTGGCATCCTTTTGACAAGAAGGAATGTCTCTAAAATCTCACACCAACGAAAAAGAATGGGGTCAGAAATCAATACCTCTCTATATATATATTTTTTTTTAACTCTTTCATTTGACACTCAGTCACTTGATCTCCTCTGGTTTTGATTCACAAAAGATTATTCTGAAACTTGTGTTTTGTTTTGTTTTTAATGAAATTTTAAATTTTCCTCTGAAGACTGACACAGTCATTGGGACATGAAATGGATACCCTTAACCCTTCTCATTTTTGCCGGCAGAATTCAATGGTCTACTAGCTTCAAAATCTGGAAGGTTGGTTTTCTCAAAGGCTACAATTCACCAGCAGTTATGGACATCACATTTTCATCCCTGTGCTTGTTAATCCCTCGAATTCACTGGCTGCCAGAGCAGGCCCTGCACTGGGAGAGAAAGCAGCATCCTGTCCTCAGGAAGCCCATGGTCCTAACTCTGGTTCTTGCTTCACCAAACATCTTGCTTTAGCTTCACCGAATTCAGAGCCTTCTCTCTTTGGAGACAACTGAATGCTGGATGCAGAATTCTCCTTGCAGTAAGCATCCATCTGGCTCAGCGGCCGCCTGATAAGCTCATGAGCTGTAGGAAAAAGGGAATTCGAGTGACTTGAGGCTTGGTCCCCAAGGCAGACGAGGGATCCCTGTACGCACTCACAGTGTCTTCTCTCCATGAGGCAAACGTATCTTCAAGCACTTTAGAGAGACAAAGAAAAGCAGACTAAAGATAGAACACAGGGGATGACAACCTTAGCCTTTTAAACAACCATGTTTCATTTTCAGTTCAGTTTGTTCCTGTTTGCGTGGAGAAGTGGGGGGAAGGAGAGAGCTCTAATTACAAACCCCACGATTCTTTCAGCTATACTATTTTCAATCCTATGTAATTTGTACCGCTGAAGTGGCAAATGCTTGCTTTGAAATGTGAAGAGAAGGTGCCGCATGTAATGCTTAGGAAAGACTGACTTGGATTTGAGCAGGAGTGGAATTCTCCGGGGCTTAGAGGCTGGCGGTTGTGAGCTCCCAGGAGGAGCCGTTTTGTTCTCCGTGCCTTGGTGCTTGGAGGAGGCTGTCTTCCCTTCAGCCCTTGCTCCCACCTCCTGTGTCCTTTCTCCGCTGGGTCAGGGGAATTCACAGATGACCACTGAAGAAGGACTCAGAGGGTTTGGGTGAGGACTCATGGCTGGACTTCTGGAAGGGCCTCTACATGGTGCTGGCTGCACCCCTTGCCTGGCAGGTTCACTCCTGAGATAGAAGAACTCTGATCCCTGCGCTGATGCAGGCTGGTCAGCATTTGTACAAGGCCCCAAGAAGACGGAAGAAGCAATGTATGGACACTTAGTAAGGAGCTAGATGACTTTTATATGTTACTTTTTATGAAATATAAGGCATCTTCAAACAATTATCAATAGGTGGGTATTGCCATCTCCATGGACAGATAGAGATGCTTGATGAAACTGAGCTCAGTTTCCCTGCTAATAATAAGCATGTGGATGTTGATCTAAATCTCTCTGCATGATAGACCCATGCCCTGTCCCTATAGCTCAATGGGCATCATAAGCAACTGGTCATTATGACTGTTACAGTCGTTGGCTTTTTATATAGACAGATCATAAGTATAATGCTTTGTGTGCTCACCAATCAGAGTCTTGGTTCCTTCTGTCACCATATATTTGACCCCTATTGCCGTCTTCTCCTCCCCCTACGTCCCTCCTCTCTGGTAAACACATGGTATTGTCTGTGTCTACGAGTTTATTTGTCTTGTTTGTTCACTTAGCATGATACTCTCTAATCCAGGGGTCCTCAAACTTTTTAAAGTGGGGGCCAGATCATGGTCCCTCAGAGAGCTGGAGGGCCGGACTATATGAACTACTAATTCCTACTGTAACACCTCGGCTGCGCTCACTGCCCAAAAAACCTGGCGGGCTGGATCAGACTCCTCTGCGGGCCGCATGTGGCCCGGGGGCCGTAGTTTGAAGACCCCTGCTCTAATCCATCCATGTTATCACAGATGGCAACATTTCGTCTTTTTAGTGGCTGAGTAGTATTCTGTTGTATGTATGTGCCACATCTTCTTTGTCAGTCACCAGTTAAAGGGCACTTAGGTTGTTTCCATGTCTTGGCTATTGTAAATAATGCTGCAGTGAATATATGTCTTTATGAATAAGTGTTTTCAAATTTTGGGGTTGGAATTTTTAAAATATATATATTTTATTGATTTTTTTACAGAGAGGAAGGGAAAGTGATAGATAAGAGAGAAACATTGATCAGCTACCTCCTGTGTACCACTTACTGGGGATGTGCCTGCAACCCAGATACATGCCCTTGACCAGAATTGAACCTGGGACCCTTCAGTCCACAGGCCAACACTCTATCCACTGAGCCAAAGCAGTTAGGGGTGCGGGTGGAATTTTTTAAACAAGTATAAAAGCCACATGTTTCAATAAAGATTAAATTATAAATCCTATACAAAGCTTCTGAGACTGTAGCTAGTACCTTAGTAGTGTTACTAATGGCTGACTCTGGACTTCCTGCTTCCAGAGTTTATCAAAATTGTGCCATTGATGTCTGGTTTTGATTATTCATCCTCCTGGTAAACTGTTGGCTTACCAAAGAAACAGAATCATTCAACAAACTGCTGGCATTTACTGATAAGCACCATTGTCAGAAAGGAGTAAGTTCTTTGTGTCAGGATAATAGGTCATCTTTTTGGAAAACAACTCTATGACTCTTAAGTAGTTGAAGTGATATTGAAATGATGTGAAATACATTTTTTTCTTTATTTTAAAAATATTTTGCTTATCTTTTCTGTCAAGCATGGCTTTCATAAAAGAGGCACATTTCTATGACTTCATCCACGTTTCATTAGGTTCTTTCCTTCAGTTTCCTAATCCCACATGCTCAGCAAACTTTAGAGAGTATTATCATGCACTATTCCCATAATACATTTTTAAAGTCACTTGCTTATTTACGGTATATTTGACATGAAGAAGAAATAGTTTATTGAAATTGTCAAATTTGAAATAAATATTTTAATAAATTATTTTAATTTAAAAAGAAATTAAACAGTAGTTTAAATTACTGTATGTCTCTTTCAGTAAAAATAGAATTTTTACATTTAACTGTTTAAAGTCTTTTAAACAGTTAAATCTAAAAACTGAACTAATTTATTTCTTGTAGATAGTTAAAACAAAATGGAGTATGCAAAAGACCCACTTGCCTAGTGTATTTTAGTGTGTGTGTGTGTGTGTGTGTGTGTGTGAGAGAGAGAGAGAGAGATCTAAACATCTATCAGCTGCCTCCTTAACTCACCCCAACCTTGGATTGAACCCTCAACCTTTTGGTGTACTGAATGATGCTCCAACCAAATAAGCCACTCAGCCAGGGCTATACTTATACAGTTATCTGGGCTTCACTCCCAGGAATTCTAATTTAGAAATCTAGGGTTGGGCAGACTTTTAACTTTATTAAGTACTTTAAGTAGACTGTGAATTTTAATAAGTACCCCAAATGACAGCTGTGGAAACCGCATTTAAGAAATACTGCTGCCTGCCTGAAGGAACATTAACTTTTAGAAAATATCTAACCTGTCTAAAAATAGAGAGATGGTATAATGAACTCCTATACCCCCATCACCCCACCTCAATAGCCATCAATATAGTTTCTGGGCCACTCCTGTACCCAGATTATTTTGAGGCAAATTCTAAACATTATACACCTGTAAATATTTTAGCATTTATATAAACAATTGGGATTTTTCTTATACACAGTAGCATCAACACACCTAAAAATAGTCTATATATATAAAAGCCTAAGCTACCAATTAACTGACTGGTAGCCATGATGCGCACTGACCACCAGGGGGCAGACACTCAATGCATAGGCATGGAAACATGGAACAGACTGATGCACATCAGAGGGAAGGGGGAAGAGGGGAGGACGGGAAAAGATTAACCAAAGATCTTACGTGCATACTAGAGGCCCAGTGCACGAATTCATGCCCTGGTGGGGTCCCTCGCCCTTGTCTGCGCCCTCTCACAACCTGGGATCCCTCAGGGAATGTCAGACTGCTTGTTTCAGCCCAATCCCTGCAGGCCAGGCCGAGGGACCCCATTAGTGCATGAATATGTGCATCAGGCCTCTATAGTTAACAATAATTCCTTAATTACCACCTAATATCCAGTCAGCATTTATTTTTCCCTAATTGTTTCTTAAATAACTTTGTGTTACGTTGTATGATTTTTTTTTATGGTTCACTTGGCCCAGCATGCAAATAAATTCTATTTATATATCTTAAGTCTCTTTTAAGCTATTAGTTCCATCTTCATCTTTTTGTGTGAAACGTATTTTTCTGTTGAAGAAACCAGGCCATCTGCCCAGTAGCCCTTCCCACCATGTGGATTGGGGTGACTGCATCCCTGTGGTGTTGTAAAGTGTTTCTCTGTCTTCCATATTTCCTAGGAATCCCAAGGGAGTCCTACAGGCATCCCTTACTTCACTTTGCCTGACAACTGCAAAGTTAGTATTGTGTTGTGTGTTCCCATCAGGACGTAATGGATTAGTAGTATCTCCTTTGCAATGAGATTTTTGTCTAAATTCATAAATTTATTAGAGACTGCTAAATGCGGGTAATCTAATTCTCTTCTTTGTTCACTTATTAGCAGGAATCATTCATGAAGAGGAACTTCCCCTCGCCTACTACTTGTCGCTTCAGGTTTTACACAAAAGACAGGACAAATACTTTCTTCTTTCCCTTTATTCACCAGTTTTCAAAATAAGGTTTTTTCCATAATGTCCTTGGAAGTCATCACCATTTCTTAAAAGTGTTGCTGTGAACTCATTGGTTTATATATATATATGGTGTATTTCACAGTATAGTCATTGCCCTCACTGGTGCTCGAACAGCCTGCTCTTTGACTATTGATTGGGAACCTGCTCCACTGGCCACTGAGTCCTTTTCAAACAGTACTGGGTGTCTTTGATAGTTTCCTTGCTTTCCAATATGACAGTATGTTCCAAGCTCATCTTGTACATTTCCTGCCTCAGACCTGGGATGAACTTCCCCCCCACAAAAAAAAAACAAAACAAACCTGGTTCATTTTAGTGAGAAATAGTGTTTGGAGAACACAGGGGGATTTAGGCTCCAGGGGTTATAGCTGGGTTTTTCATTATTTGTCAGCCTTTTCAGTAGGTGAAAACAGAGCTAGGAAATCTCTCTTTAATATACACTGAGTGGCCAGATTATTATAATCTCTGAATGCATAATTATATGGCCACTCAGTGTGTGTGTGTGTGTGTGTGTGTGTGTGTGTGTGTGTGGGCCTGGTGCATGAATTTGTGCATAGGTTGGGTCTGGCCAGCCTGGTTAGGGGGAGGGAACATGGGTGGTTGGCCAGCATGCCTGCTGGTCAAACTCCTGGTTGAGGGGACAATTTGTATATTAGCTTTTTATTATATAGGATATACACTAAGTGGCCAGATTATTATGCATTTAGGGATCATAATAATCTGGCCACTCAGTGTATATGTATTTGTGTATGTATATATGTATGTATGGATGGATATATAGGTGTCCCAAAAAATCTGTACACACACTTGAATAATTATAAAGGCAGTGTTTATTAAAATAATTTCATTTTCAGAATTGAGCTCTCAGTTGTTAAAATGTGTATACATTTTGGGGGGGCACTATATTTTTAAGGTAAAACACGTCATGAGTTTATACTGATGAACCATCACAAGGTTCTTCTTAACCTCAGCATTTCTTTTCTCTCGAGCTGAAAATAGTGGTTCTCAATCACAACAACACAATTTACTCATTTACTTTATCCCATACTGCACTCACTGTAACATCTGAATAAAAATGCCAGTGACACCCCAACAACATACTCACTTGAAAACTGTTAGCTTGTGTTTTGTTTTGGTTTTGAATTCAATGGGCTTGGGATAGATACTTACATTGTGATGGGTTAGGGTCTTCTCTGTGTATTTATGCTGATAACTGGATATACATTTGGTTGTTTTATTTGAGGTTTTTAAAGGATTTTAGGAAATTGTTGTTCAATAATTTTCTAAACTCAAACCTATAAAATAAGATGAAGTCATTAAAGTTTTTCTTTCATCCCTGTACTCCTGGTTCTGTTTTCTCCTTTTTCTCTGCATAACCATTTTTATATGTATCCTTCATTTTTTCAAGATAAGCAATTATATTAATTAGGTAGGTTTTTATATATTTTTCTGTAGTGAATATATTTATATTAGAGGCTTGGTGCATGAAAATTCATGCACTGGAGGGGGTGGTCCCTCAGCCCAGCCTGCCCCCTCTCACAGTCTGGGAGCCCTAAGGGGCAGGAGGCGACCTGGTGATCAGGGGAAGGCGATGCCCCCATCACACCTCTGCTGCTGCCACTGCCAGAAACACAAGCCTGGGCCAACCCTGGTTACCTGAGCTTCAGGTGGCCCTGGGAAGCTGGGCAGCCACCATCCAAGGTTTGCCTGCATTGGGCGGCTGGCGGGATGAGGGAACTGGGGTACTCCAGAGGCAGATGTGTTCGGAGCAACCGGACCTGCTGAGGGCAGACCCAGCCATGCCCTATGCCTCTTGCCCTGGCAGGACTGAGGGGACTGGGCACCGCCATCTTGTGGCTGTGGGCGCTGCCATTTTTTAGGGCAAAACATTCAATTAGCATATTCTCTCTTTATTGGCTGTGGGCACCACCATTTTGTGAGGATGTGATGGTAATTAGCATATTCCCTCTTTATTAGATAGTATTAATTTCGGAGAGGAAATGGGGGGAGAGAGAGAGAGAGAGAAACATCAATCATGAGAGAATCATTGATCAGTTTCCTCCTGCATGCTCCCTACAGGGGATTGAGCCTACAACCTGGGCATGTGCCCTTGAATGAAATCAAGCCTGGGACCCTTCAGTCTGCAGGCTGATACTCTATCCACTGAACCAAGCCAACTAGGGCCCCCTCCCTTTTTAACTATTGCCCATTGGCTACCTGCTATGAGCAATATTGACATTCCAGGAACCCTTTCTTTCTTCTTCCCTCCTCTCCCCATCATTTTTCAAAAAAAGTATTACAGATTACCCTTGTTTCCCCTCATTGACTTCATCCCCACTCCTGCCCGCCCACTTCCCTCTGTTGCATGCTTCCATGTCTCTGGATCTATTTTGTTTGTGAGTTTATTTTGTTCTTTAGATTCCATATGTAAGTGAGCTCATGTGATATTTGTCTTTTTCTGATTGTCTCATTTCGCTTAGCATAATACTCTCCAGGTCCCTCCATGCTGTCCCAAAGGGTAAGATTCCTTTCTCCATTATTTGATTTAAAGAACTAAGCGAAAATAACCCCTTTTACTCTCACTTAGATTTTTATCTGTTTTATTCTCTTTGTTTTATATTCTCCCTTTTTGTTTTTGTTTTTATCATCTTACTGTCTTTACATTGTCAGAGTAAATAACCGTCATATATAATACTGTTCCCTTATAATCAACTTTGGGTAAGAAATCTACAGCTGGTTATGTGTTTAATGCTCAACCCAGACCTTAGGTCTTCCTGCCTCTCAGGTCTTTCTGGTTGCCTGAACTTTCTCCCTCATAGATTATTAATGAAGGGCTTGTAGGAAGAATAAGTATTCTCTGGGTCTCTGCATATTCATAACAGATTGTTGTTGACTGGAAGATGATTTTGACTCATATAAAATCCATGCCTTTGTTGTTTTCCCAAGGGTCACTCTTTTGATTTCTAGCAAAAAGCCTGGCTGGTGAAAGGTCTGATGACTCTAATTTTCTGTCTATTATAGGTGACTTGGTCATTTGGCCTATTCAGACAAAATAGCCAAAGGATTTTGTTATTTTTTGTCTTTTTTCTAGGTTAGTTCCTCTAGGTACATGGTGTCCTTTAAATATATAGCTTCAAATTGTTTCCTACTTCTGGAAAGTGTTCTTGAGAAACTATTTGAAGTATTTGTTCTGTTTCATTGCTTGATTTTCTTTTTGAAGACTCATTGGAATGTCATGTTTGATTTTCTCTGCCTACCCTGTCTTCCAGAGGCTTTCTCTTGAATTCTTCCTCTTTCTTCATTTTTATGTTTAAAACTTTATTCCTTCCCATTTTCTAATACTCTTCATGCATTCTCTGTCTTGCAGATTAGCTCTTGTGTTCCTTGTTTAATCTTTGTTTCTAAATTTTTTCCCTTTTACATCAAATTCTTTCTTAGTTCTGTTTCCTCTTTATTTAAATACTTCTTTTCTCCCATCACTTTATTTCTGAGTGTTCCAATTAGATTTGTTTTTTTGTATCTTCTTTCATTTTCTTTAACTCTGTTGAAGTATTAATCTACAGTTTTTACCTGTTTTGTGGTAATAATGTTATTCTGATCTTTATTCAGTTTTTTAGTATAATAACTACATATTGGGTTTGATGACAACCTTATTTTGTTATGCATTTTTAAGTGAAATGAATTTTCCCGTATATTTAGGGGCAAGAGAGAGCTTTTTCTAGCTTCTCAGCTCTAGAACTCCCTCTTCTGTTGTTGCCATGAAATGATAAAGTAAGAAGCCTACTTTCTTAGCTCTGTCTCCTCTGCTTCTACTGTTACCTGCCCCTCCCCTTCTCTTTGACTTTATTATTGCTCTCATGTTCAAGGTGGGTTCTATTCTCCAATGTTTCTCCTTAGGATAGTTTAGTGTGGGAGGAAGCTTTGTTTCATTGGGTTGAGAGTTTAAGGACCCCCTCATCCTCGTCCTCCCTGCGGTGGTTTGCCCTCACCCTAAAAACAATCTCGCGGGACACCTGGCCAGTTATGCTGCTGTGTCACAATAGCTTAGCAACCTGCCCACCTTCCAGGGAGGACATTTTGGAGAGTTGTGGGCTCCTTGTTATAAAACCTCCAGGTGCCTACTGCCTCTCCTCCAATTTCCTCTGCACAGATACTGCTTCCGCCTGTGCAGCCATGGACCTTGGCACCATCATCTTCCCGAATCCCCGCTCTCTTTCATAGTGTTATCAGTTCTGGAGAAGACATCTTTGCTAAATGACCCCCTTCTAGGTTCAAGCTAAAAGTATTTCCAAATATGAAAAGTTTGGTTTTGATTGTATACTTAATTGATTGTTTATTAAGGAAACTATAAAGTGCCTTGAAAATTGAAACACAATAATTATTACTTCTCTTTTTAAACATTTTTTTATGGATTTCAGAAAGGAAGGGAGAGAAAGAGAAGCATCAATAATGAGAGAGAATCATTGATCAGTTGCATCCTGCATGCCCCCCACTGAGGATGGAGCCTGAAACCCAGGCATGTGCCCTGACTGGAAATGGAACTATGGCCTCTCAGTTCATAGGTAGACAACCAACTACTGAGCCATATTGCCTGGGCTAGTTATTACCCCTTAAAGAGAAAACTGGCCTAATTTCTTAATTTTTTTTAAAGGATGCATATAGGAAATGAGATTGTTAAATATAAATTAGCAACATATACAGTCAGTAACTCCTTATCCTACAAAGGTCACAATGTTTATCAAATTTAGGATGAATTAGAACAGTGATTTTCAACTGGTGTGGTAGAATTCTTAAACATGCAATACCTGACTATTTAGTCAGGGGCACTGACTCCTTTCCCTATGATTTTCAAATTTAAAAATGACAACAACCAACACAATAGCCATCCATAAAATTATAACATTTTTTTGTCAGGTTGGCAAAAAAAAAAAAAAAAAAAAAATATATATATATATATATATATATATATATATATATATATATATATATATATATATATATATATATATATATATATATATATATATATATATATATATATGGTTTTTGGTGTGCCACAGAGTTTTAACAATTGGTTTGTGTGTGCCATGAGATGAAGGAGATTAAAGGTCGCTGGATGAGAGCTGTGGGCTCCCACGGTAGCTCTGCCGTTGAAAAAGGCGCCGGGTCTTTCTGATGGGCATTCTGATGGCCCAGACAGGCCAGCCTTTCCCCTCCGCTCGCCCCTCACCCCAGGAAGCCTGGGTTCTGAGAATTGACTTGCTGTAACTTTTTATGTAGTTGCCAAATTCCCATTGACAGAAAAGGAAAAAAAATCTTTTTCTTGGCTTTTAATAACTAGATGATAATGCACAAAAGGAACTGTATGCTTACTCTGTTTTGTCCTTTTCAAATTCCTCAAGGCCCTTGGAGGCTTGGGAGACAGGGTCAGCAAACATGCTTGCAGTATATGTTACATTTGGCACCTTTCCGCAAAGGGTCCTGTTTCCTGTAGAGTCTAAATTTAGTTCCGCTGAGAATCTGAGAAACACAGTAATAAAGGGGGAACTGGAGTTTCCTCTTTTGGAAGCTTTCCTTGTGGCATTCCATTAATGACGCTGTTGGACTTTATTCCCATCTTTCGTGAGGGACTCCAGAATAGCAAGTTGCCTTGTTTCTTCCTTCCTCTCAGAGTCATTTTTTCATTCAGCATTGATTTAGTGCCTCCCATGTACCAGGCCAACGGACCTTTATGCATAACTACTAGTCTCTTCATTTTATTATTTTAAGAATTCCTTGGTAGACCACTTATCTAAGTGCTGTTATTAACTTTCAATCAATTTCAAAAATATTTTTCTGACATCCTCCCTGTTGGGCATTTTAGTGTAAATCACTCTTGGACAAAACAGTCAATATAAATAGTGATCATGCATACTCTGAGTATGAGAATCTGCAGAGGGAGGATATCTTGCTACTCTTCTTCAGTTGGCGCGGGAAATGAGTAGGCTTCTCCTTTCTAATTAAAACTGCCTGTCTACAAGGGAGAGAGATGGGACATTGCCTTTACCTTCCTCTTTGCTACTGTGAAGCCTGGCCCAGGAGCTGGCACTCGGTGTGTTACGTTCAGTATCTAGACCCCACCACGTGGCACCCCGCAGTATTTTAGATGGGAAAAAATAAACAGGGCATTTTTCTTTCTGGTCAGGCCACTCAACATCACCCGTGGTTTCTGTCTTTGCTCTGCAGATGGGCTTCCGGGCCTGGGAGCGTGGCCTCGAAGGAGGCCTTGGCAGCGCTGCCACCTCTCCCGCTGGTGCGCTGCTGCCCAGGAGGGAGCACATTTCGTAGTGGGGCTGGGTGAGTGTGCACCCCTCCCCACACAGGGCTCCACGAGGAATGCATTTCCAAATGCAGGAAGCTCCCTTTCCCCCTCTGCTGCCCAGCTTCCGAATTTGACTCTATTCTGAGCCACCTGACCTACATAAGAAGAAATGGACAGAAACCATATCTTCATATGGGCCGGAACAAAAGGGAGTACTGATACTTTGCAAGTTAATTAAACTGTCATCAGAAGAGTAAGAAACCCAAGCAGTTTTGATTATCTGTTTCCTTTTAAAAAGTAGTACAACAAAGTGATTCAGGGAGCCTTCTGAGTTCTGTAGGGATTTGGCAGAGCAGTGTTAGATGATCAGTTGTCCCTTCAGTTTTTGAGTCACCGGCCTCTCTGCTTCCCGTGGCTCAGCTGACATGCTGTCTGCTTGGCCGCTTAGTGCACAAACATATCAAGAGCATATATGTCACTTGGAGAAGACTGAAATCTGCTGTGCACGTTTGCCACACAGCCCGCCATGTGTACACAGATGTAACATCGGGATCTGCTATTTGATGTGATTTGGCCACAGCCAACTGGGCTCTCCTGGTGGTGGCACCAGTGGGCACTCCCACCAGCAGCCAGTACCCCTACGAGCAGGAAGAGTGGAATACAACAGCACGTGATTTCTAAACCCCAGACAGCACCAGAGCTCAGTCCTCAGAGCTCTTTTGATCCACGAGGGTAGATCTCTTAAACCTGTCTCAAAGCTGACAGCTTCTCCTGCCCGGCCTCTCCTTTGAATGTCAGACTGGCATATCCCACTGCCTCTTACCTGTCTGCACTTGGATGAACTCTTGACCTTCCCTCAGCCTGCTCCTCCCACTCCTCCCTATCTCAGGAAGTAGCAGCTACTCCTTTTCTTTGAGAGCTTGGTTCACATCTAAACTTACATGTATGTGTGTGTGTGTGATTATCATTAATGTCTTTTATCTCCAACTACCTTGTAAACCTGGTGAGAGTAGAGACCATGCCTGTTTGCATTGTCTTACCAAAGGCCTGGCATACAGCACACACCCCAGAAGTTATTTTATCTGTTGAATGAAAACGTAAGTGTGATGTATCGGATGATGGCCTGAGATGGAGGAAGAGTTAAGAATATTCAAAGGCAGATAGGAAGCTGTGCTATTTGGGACAGCACCATAATGAATGAGTGGTTACTGCTAACACTTAGTCATCAAAGAAAGGTTAAAATTTGTTTATCGTTCTCTGCTTTTAAAGGCAGGTGCAGAGATGTGGAACTATGAAAGAATCAGATCTTAGAAAAGTTTCCATTCAGTAAGTGAAGTGTTAGGAGGTGAAGAGAGAGATTAAGTTAATTGGTGTGGATACTTCATTTCCCAACAATGCAGATAAATATTTGTACTGTGAGTACAAAGAGCACATTCTCACTTATCCATGCCAATGGAGGCCGAGGGAGCACTGATCATTGAGATTGCAGCGACTATAGGAAGTGATTTATTGGTTTGCATGCCACACACTTTCCTTGATCATGGAGGAATTGCCAGAGAGGCTAAACAATGGGCAGCTGGAAAAGGGAGAAACAGTAAGAGCCTTGGATAATCCTCCACCAAATAATTAAGATTTAACTGGGTCTCTTTGGATGTGTGCACATGTTACTGTGCATGAAAAAGGATAAACCCACAAGTATTTAAATGCCAATTTTTGAAGGCTTTGGAAAATGCAGCCCATAGCACATAGTATCTGATTAATTTGGGTTTCACTTGTCTCCATCTGATTTGGACACATTGAGTTATGAGATAATAGTTTGGCGTCTGTGTCCAGTGCTCTCTGTAAGCTTCCCGATGTCACGACATTTCTCTGAGGTTAGAGGGTGTGTGGTGATGCTTGCTTAGTACATGAGGAAGTCCAGGCATGGAGTCAACCAGTGGCTTGGACATAACTTGTCTAAGAGCTGACAAGAGGTTATGGCTCTAGCATCGTCATTGTTGCCTTGTTTTGAAATGGCTAGTCCCTCTTTCATTCTTTTTCGTGCCACTTAATGCAACCTGTTCATCCTGTTGCCCATCACGGTTAGACAGAAGGAGACGTTTAAGACATGATAGATTATGTTTGTAGTCAGGAGCTGCACAGATGAATTCCACCAAGACAGAAGTGTGCCTGTAGCTCAGCGGTGTTAAAACTCCCCAGTGATGTTCCATCTTGGCTTCACCTGGGCTCCATGTGGTGAGAAGATGCTTAACCTGGAAGGACATCTCCCTTTGTTTGACATGGCAGGTTGCACTTATTTGATCTCCTACATGCATTTGGTCTTTCTTTTCTGTTAAAGCCAACTATAAATTTAATTAAATACTGATCAGCTATTTCTTCTGCAGTCTCTGTGAAATTTGAAGTATCAGCTAATTGCATTACAGGTGCCAACAAAGAAGTATTCCAAAGGTGTGGCCCACCAGTTATCTCTGGCAGAGCTGTTGCTCGCATGACTAATGGCAGTTCTCAGCTGCCACATGAAATTCAAAAAATTCCATAAAGGTGTCTATAAGAGGGTGCCCATAGTGGCTCCTGTTTAGGTAATTACTTTAAAAAAAAAAATCCTCACCCAAGAATATGTTTTTATTGATTGATTGAGAGAGAGAGAGAGTAAGAGAAAGAGAGAGAGAGAGAGAGAGAGAGAGAGAGAGAGAGGACATTAACAACTTGTCTTCTTTATGTGCCCCTAGTGGGGATTGAACCTACAACCGAGGTATGTGCCCAGACCAGACTGGAATTCGAATCGGCAATCTTTTGGTGTACGAGACGACGCTCCAACCAACTGACCCATCTGGCCAGGGCAATCACTGTTTAAATATTTATAGACATTTCCAAGGTTTTCTCTAAACTTGCCTTTTTTAAACCCAGTTCCTAAATCTGATGCATAAAGGAAAATAACTTGATTTGAAACCCCTCATGGATTTGTTGTATTGATGCTATAGGCAAGTTAAATTGCTGCGTAATGAAAGGCCTTCTTTGCACTTCTTCAGAGTAGAATATTATTGCTGTATATTCCTCGGACCTGAGAGGTGAGGGCTGAGCTCTGTAGTGCCTCAGAAAATAGCAAAAAGAGTTTTAAAACATTAATTTTGAGAGATTGGAATACACAGAAACTCAGAAAGTTTGAATGTCGGCCCAGACACTGGCAGACTTCCATTCAGATTTCATCTTGAGTAAAATGTGTACTCAGCAACTAGGTTCAAGCCCTGGGTAGTTTATAAGCAATTCTCTCTGCTTTTTCTAGATCATTGCAAAAAAAAAAAAAAATAGGTTAAGCAAATTTTGTGGTGGTGCTTAGGCGTTCACAGACATGCATGAAGCCGCTGCCTTTTCCCAACTGGGTAAGCATATTTTAAGAGCACAAGTATTTCTGCACGTTTGATCTACATCAGAACCTCTTTTTTCTCTTTCTCACATGCTTTTTCATTATATAGTTTAAATGTTTTACCTGTTAAATCTTTGTGGTCTTCAAGCTGTAAGCATCACACACAGCTAATAAGCTTTAGGAGAGAAAAGGAAATTGACATTTAGAATAGAGGTCCAACAAAACCAATGAAAAACTATGCAAATGAGCTTGAAAACAGACAGATTTGCATATCCTTGTTGGTTTCATGATGATATTCTCAGCAAGAGCCTGGCAGACTTGCCTCTTTACCTTGTGGGATGATGCATGTACCAGAGCCCTGCAGGGTCAATTTAACAAGTGTAACATTGTGCTTTTTCCATGCGGGGTCTCAGCACCGCAAAGCAAAATGCAGCAATAAATAGTGACAGAGAAAATCGATTTTTGAAGTAAATACTTTTGGAGGTCCGGGGAAGGCAGGGACATTCTATCAGTCTTTAATGTTGCCAGGGTAGGCTGACCAGTTTGTGATATGGGTGTCATTGGCATTTGAAAAATAATTTGACTCCACTAATTCTGCCACTGTCTTCATACCCAGACCCCCATGCCCACCACCAAAACTCCTGCCCAGGCACTGGGCAAGTGCTACAGTTCTCCTTTGGCTGCATCCAGGTCTCTCTTTCATCAAAAAGCAGGCTAAGGAGGCTGCTTTTGCCACATCCTATTAGAATAATAAATAGTAGTCTAATTGCCATGTTGTATATTTAGTTAATTAATAGTATATATTGTCAGACATTGATGCATGGAAATACAATTGCATAGTGTCTATGAAGGATTTTGATAGTATCAAGACCTGGATTTGAACCCACTTCTGGTAACCCTCCCTACCTTGGTTTCTGATCCATAAATGAGCATAGTAAGTGGCTGTGAGGTTTAAATTAGAGAATGGGAATTGTTTTAAAACTGCCTGGCTTATAGTAAATACCCAGTTGAGCCGCACTTAGCATGGCCAGGGGTGAACCTGAGGGGGAGGCAGTGAAAAATTGCAGAAGACAGACAAGAGAATAAAGCTGGGGCTAGGTGGGACACTGTTCCTGAATGGAGAGACAGTGCCACGGCCTGCAAGCTGAGTTTTATTTTATGGCCACAGCCCACGAGGCAAAGCAGGACATGGTCATTATGTTTACAATGTTCTGGAGGGTTTCGAATCTACTCAATTATACGCACCTGAATTCTGTCAAGCTTTGTTTTGGTAGCACTTGCTGCACCTCTCACAGCCTACCTCACTTACCCACCTAGGACCATAGGTTTGGACCATAAGGTCAAGCTTAAAACCATAGCTTTGGCTCTAATTGTTCTGGGAGGGCTTTGCCCTCCAAGCTGGGACTTGCACGTGGCTTTGCAATGAGAGGACCATGTCCTCTCTTAGAACAAGGCTTGAACTTATCCAAATGCTGTAGCCACTCTCCACACCCAATAGGTGCTATCATTATTTTGAAATGCTTTTAAAACTATAATCAAGTTATACTGTGTAAAATTCAATTTTTAAAAAGTCAGGTGGCTTTCATAAGAAGAAAAAGGAAATGAAACTCACCCCTGAAATGTACTTGGAAAATTTTAGAGGGTCTGTTCCGAACTGTTATAAAATACCTCTGAAGTAAATTTGCCCATTTCTGCCCACACCAATCCTATAACATTCCAGGAATAAAATCTGCACTTGGGTTTAAAAATAAAATGGGTAGAACAAACTGAATTAGAAGTCCTTGGCAGACATCCCCCCCGCCCCCAGCAGAATGTTCTCTCAATTGATGGTATCGTAATAAAAGAGAAGATATATATATATATAATTTTTAATCTGCTCTTGCTCCTTAATTCTTCAGACAGTTGTATTTCTCAAAGGTAATAACCCAGTATGCTTGGATTCCATCTCACCCCTCATCTGATAGCTGCACTCCCACTCCCACCTCCCCCCAAAATAAACCACATCCGCACAGACCCTCCCTCCCGAGAAAGCTGAGCGGAGCTGTTCTCTGATACTGTATATGATATGTGCCTGCTGGACTGTGCGGGGGAAGGTCACAGAAACACGAGAAGACTGCTGTGTGCAGTTGTAAAGACTGCCAAGAAAGAAGAGGGGGGGGAAAAACCCTCAAATGTATTCACATTTCTCTCGACTTTTTTCTTCTGTAAATATTCAAACCCTTTTTAGAGAGTCTTTGATAGTGTGTTATTCTAGCAAATGCCATGAACCTTGGATGTACAGAGTACTCCCAAAATCCCATAAGAATGACTCAGTAAAAGAGTTAGATAAAATGGGGTTGCCAGGTTTGGGTAAAGAATCTTCTTACTACACACACACACACACACACACACACACACACACACTCGCGCCAGCCACCTCCGCCTCCATTGTCACCATAGAAATTATGTGAAAAGTAGACATTCTCCTCTCCCCTCACACAGGCAGTTGCATCTTTCCCCAAAACGGAAGGGGAAAAAGCTTTCTTTGGCTGAACCATATGCAAAAAATTATGGAACATCTGTGGAAGTAACAACATACAACAAGACAAGTTATTGGTGGTAAAAGGCAAAGCCCTGTTTCAAAAACATGTCTGGAGATGGTGTGTATACAGAACCTTGCTTTGTGCTAATTATGCATAATATCTGTCAGCTTTGTGGGCCACAGGCTAGGCCTTCATATTCCTGGTTGTGGTAGGGTGTTCCTTTTCTTTTCTGTTTTTTTTTTTTGTTGTTGTTGTTCTAAGCTTCCTCCCCTTTTTGTTTTTGTTTTTTGTTGTTGTTGTTGTTCAACAGTATATATAGCTTTGTTTCAATAGTTGGTGCCATCTGGGAAACTAAATGAGAAATATGGGAGATTTGGTGACTCATGTCTTAAAATGTAATAGTGGGCAGATGTCCCCCTTCACCCTCTGACTGTTTTTCTCCAAAGCTAGTCCTAGAAGTGAGGGGACAGGGGATCCAAGCAACGCATCAGTGAGCTTCAGGAATTTTTTTTCCTTTCAACATTTAATTCTGTTCTCAGCCTCAACACCCACCACAAAAATAATGTCATTCCAGGCAAATTTCCTTGTTTTACTTATTCTGAAACTCATTGTGAGTTCAAGCCTTTCAGGGGGGTGTTCTCTAAAATGTGCTGGGATGGAATTAGCCTCTCTCAGGAATCCCAAGATGTGATCTGGACCCCAGGCCCCACCTTCACCCTGTGACTGGGAGGGAGGGGGAGGGAATTCCTTAGATGTCCAGCCTTCATGTCTTCCTGTGTTAGGGGAGGCAGTCATACCTGCTCAAAAACCAAATGAGATTAACACTGCAGAAACACAGGTCCTATTATTACAAGAGAAACTCTGATTCTGGTGTTTTTTTATGCTAAAAGGCTTCTAAACATCCCATTATCACCTGCTGTCAGATTTCTTTGCATTTTTTGCAGTCAGTCAAGAAAGGGGAGTTGAATAGATGGAGGGATAGTTCTCTGTGGGGAAGAAGCAGTAGGGCAGCTTTTAATCTCTGGTTCTCTGGAAGAGAGGCATGCGTCCCTGCTCTCCTCCAACCTCTCAGCACAGAGAGGAGGGACAAGTGCAATGACTGGTAGCCAAGGTGACCTCTGCCAGCCTCCCCAGTCTTTCCTCCCTTCAGTTCCCATCCATAGCCTTCTTTCCAGCCAATCCCAACTCCCACTGCAGTTCCAGTATTCCCTGCACATTCCCACCCGTGTTCTGCACTCCGACCCAGCCCATCCAAATCCTGCTCGTATTTCAAGACCCAGCTCACACCCATCTCCTCCACAAACCCTTCTTACTGTAAACCCTCTCCCTCCTTTGGGCTCCCAGTCCCTTTAGTATTTGTACTTCTTTGCTATCTGTAACACTCACCACAATCTGCCTGATAGTGTAGTTAGCTTTGTAACTGTTTTACCAGAAACAGGCAGCCTAGCATGCTGGTTAGATGGGCAGGCACTGGAGTGAGCCTGCCTGGATTCAAATACCCATTCTGGTCTCTCTGTCTAGTTTCCTTGTTTGCAAACCTGGCTTAATAATAAGAGCTATCTCCCAAAGTTGTTGTGAGGATTAAATGAATATAAAGCTCATACAACAGTGTGTAAGCACCTAAGACAGTGGTCAGCAAACTGCAGCTCGCGAGCCACATGCGGCTCTCGAGCCGCGGTTTGCCGCTCTGTTGACTAATGAGTTTGCCGACCACTGACCTAGACTCTCGATTCCAATAATTATAGGCTGTTGTTGTTCCTTGAGATTAAGCTCCTATCACAGTGGTCGGCAAACTCATTAGTCAATAGAGCCGCAGTTTGCGACTACTGACCTAAGAAATATTAACTATTAAATCCTGACTATACACCCAGAGAAGAGAGGCCATGTCTCATTCCTGCTTTTATGTCCCCATACTTTGCACATAGGAAAGACCCAGTCCATGAACATTCAAGTCCATGTCAGGAACATTTAGCAACATAAAGGTCTAGCCATTTGAGCCAGCCCAGTAATTCAGAGTGCAGTAAGCTTCCCCTCCCACGCCCCATTCCTCCTCCAGTCACTGAAAATGTGTGAGGAATGAGAGTATTTCAAAACAACTTGGATACATTTTCAATCGTTTTTATGTGTCTGCTCTCTCTTCTGGGTGCAAACAGTTAGCAGAGCCCGATTGTGAGGCATGCGTATGTATGTGGCATTATTTGCAGCCGCTGAATAAAAGCATAGGGATTGTATCCTGCTTCCATCCCAGCTTCTTGGGCTCAGTGGCCTCAATATGGGAGGCAGCTGAGATCATTTAAACGTGGAAACCTTGATGTTCTACTAAGGTTAGAGACATTTACAATGAATCAGGTGAATGAAAGTATAAGAAATTGGAAAAGAGAACAAGCTGTTTTGAGAGTCTTTGTAATAATAGTGTGTGAGGGAGTGTGTTTATGATTGTGTGTGTGTGTGTGTGTGTGTGTGCCCGCGCGCGAACTTCATGCAAGAAGTGGGAGGGTAGTTTTCCACTTGGAACCAGCTACCCCTATATAAAGTTTATTTCAGTGGTTCTATTCACACACACACCAAGGAACATTTTACAATGTCTGGGGACAGCTGAGAGGCACCACCAGCATGTCGTGGGTAGAGATGAGCAATGCTATTAAGCATCTATAAATGCACAGATGGCCCCCCAGCACAGAGAGCTATTTGGTACCCAGGCAATGGTGCTGAAGCTGAGAAACCTGATTTACTTTAACCTGAAAAGAGCAATGAGGATTGTTAGTGAGGAATGTTCACCACATGTCCTGGAGGCCATGGCCCATCGAAGGTCATGTGCAGTTCATCTCTGGCCTAGGTAGACCATGTGCTTTCACACACATTCCTCCTGCCCTGCCTCCCCAGTGCACTCCGTCCATGAGCATAGACTCGACAGGAGAGCGAGCAGAGCTTTCGGTGGGGACATAGAGGGGCTTGTGCTGACTTTGACCTTTGCTGACAGATTATTTCTATAACTTAATCTCAACTTGACTTTTTTGTGATTTTTTTACTTCTGGTTTCTTAATTTTATAGTTCCATGTGACATGATTCAGATAGGAGGTAGAGAAGGGTTAAAGCAGCAAGAGGTTGCTGTTGGAGAGAGGGAATCAAAGAAGGAGAGCAAGAAAGAGAAAGGAAGAGAGAAATGGAGACGCTCTTGGTTTAATGGTCCTAGCATCCTCAATTGAAGGTTTTGCTGCCAATGTGTCTCCATCTTACACACACACACACACACACACACACACACACACACACATGCACACACACACACTGGCCTCCCACCATGGGCAGGCCAGGTGGTTCCTGCTTACATACATGGCTTGGCGCTTTTACTCTCTGGCTGATTCCATTTCACACATGAACAACACAGCCTCCTCCCGGAGACTCGTCATCCATCTGCTTGCAGAAAGGCGGTCTGTTTCCCGCTGAAAACGGGTCCCATCCACATTTTACTTTGGCCAGGACAGCCTCCCAGCAGCTCCTCCATACGCTCTATAGCTGCACTTGTGCCTTCTCATTCGCCTGGCTGGCTTCCCCTCTGTTCTCTCTGTGTGCCTCTGCCCTTCCCTACCTGCACCCCATCTCAGCCCTCTCCTTTTCTGATAAGAGGCCCTGTCAGGATGAATGACAGAATCAACTTCCTTCCCCCCAAATGGCTCATTACTCATAACTTTGAGGCAATGTTGCCTTCTGTCCTCACAAGGTTCGCAGATTCTCCTCCCCACCCCCAGATGACCCAGAGTGAAATAGTGGATGAATGCCTTGCTTGCACTCCCTTTAAGTGATGCCACCGTAGCAGTATCATGGGCAAATATGCCACCGAGTCTTTGCTTGTGATCTGCCCCAGCCAGTCCTTTGCTGTATGTTTGAGACAGACAGAGGTTAATATCAGTCTACGGCATCTGAGGCCAACTTCGAAATCTAACTTGAATGTCATCATGCTGACATGGCGCACACTTTCTCTTCGTTCTGGAACACATAGTCATGTCTAAGTGGCAATAGAGTTACAAGGTGTTGACCAATAACTGAGATTGCAGCCATGCTTGTCACTGAATGAGGGAGCAGAGGATGGACATGGAGGGGCCGAGGATGGAGCTCTGTTTCAGGGTCCTTAGACTCACCACCTGTCTCCTAAATGACTTTTCATTCCTAAGTTTTGAAGCAGAACACAAGTAGAAGGGAGATCATGAGAACTAAGAAGTAAAATCTAATAATAAACTTTGGTATTTACCAGACAAATGTCCGTGTTGATGCATTAGGGACCCAGATGACAATGGGGATGTTTTATAAAAACATCTGAAATCTGTTTTGAAGGAAAAAAGAAAAATCTGAAGGATGATTAAGAAGGTATGGAGAGTCTGCAGGGTTTCAGGGGTGTGCATTATGCTTTTCTGTGGTTCACTACTGGGTAACCCGGACCCATAAGTGGACTTTTGTTGCAGTGTGATAAATTTGGGGCATTTCTAAACAGGAAGTTAAGAAGTAACCACTGTTAAAATGCTGCTGCACAAAAAGGCATTTTAAGCTAATACACTGGAGGGAGGACTAAGGAGTGTGGCCGGCCAGTGTTGATAAACGTGGCACAATGTGATCAGTTATGTTCTTCTTTTCCTGAGTGTGCAGCTTGTGGTACAGAGGGGTCCGGAATAGAAAGCACTTGCAGATATTGTTATTGCTCCGGTCCCTGGAACCCAGCGTCAGGCATTTGGGCACTTAAACATGTGGAAGAATTGCATAGGAGATGTAGTACTCAGTGGCATTGTAGAGGTAAGAAAGACAATCACAGCTGGGACATTGCGCTCTTTGGGCTGACGGACTTTCTATGTAACGGGCACATTATGGAGCAGTCTGCAAGGCCACCAGAAGCCACCTTCACCGCAGGCCCTGGGTGCAGAACACGCTGGCCTAGGCCCAGCACCTTGATGGTCACAGAGGTCCTCAGAGGAGATGGGGCCGCAACCCCATGGCCCCTCGGTCTTCCTGAAGGTTCTGAGCGGGCCACCCGGAAACTCCTTAATCCAGTCCTCTCCTCCCCCACTCTCTTCACCTCTTCCCCTGGACCTTGACCATCAGAGGACCCAGCTGACCGTCCCTCTGAAAGCCATGTCCAGAAAGAGCTCCTCAGGCATTCCTCCAGCCCCACTTCTAAATGGGAGGATACATCAGGACAGCGTGGAAAATTCCAGTTTATTCTCCATGAAATGGCCACGTTGTTGTAGGCCATAAGCTGGTGTGTGCCTGGGCCCAGACCACTGGGCAAGTCCTGGAAGTAATTGGGCTGAGGACTAATATTCAGCAGCAAGTCCACCGGCCCGGAGAGAGAGGAGCAGGCAGTGAAGTCAGGCTCTGACGGGTGAGTCTCCCATAGGAAAACCTCTCCTGACTGAGGGTTTCCAGGTGAGCCATGTAGACAGTTTCAAATCACTGAGTGACTGTGTGTGAGGCCTTTCCTACAATACACACATGCACACGTGCTTATATGCTTCTTTTCTGCCTTCATTTGAACCCATTGCTCTGGCATGTAGGAGCAATTGTATTATAGCAACAATTAATCACAAAAGGTATCAAACATCAGAAATCTGGAGTTCCAGGCTGAGTGGGGCTGCCCACTTTCTGAATAAATTAGACAAACTGCTTAACCTCTCTGGTTCTGATATTATGTGGATTATGACACCTGCTCAGCCAGTGCTGTAGGATCGCCTGGGGCATCATAGGAAGCCAAGGACATAGACGTGTGTTGAGAAGTTAAAAGGACTTCCTTTGTGTAATGGGCTCTTACAAAGCTCTATCGGTCCCCCGATGAAGCGCTCTCCTAAGGCTAGTCCAAACAGGCTCCCATTTGTCTTGAGCAGCTCAGATGCACATTCTGTTATGAAAAATGACTCTTAAAATCACCATCATTTGTTACCATAATAATCTGGTGGTATTGAATGGGCTCGCATGTGGATACATTTCACCAACAGCCTCCAGCACACTACTTGAGCACCACTTTACTTATTCAGAAACCTCTTTATTTAATTTCTGTGCACTCATAAAACTCCCCCTGGTCTCTTTTCCTGCCCTGTCCTCCTCAGGTTAACCCTTGCAAGCTTGTGGGCAAAGTTAGGCCCTGTGCACCCTATACTGCCTCCCCTCCCCTGTAGGCCTCTGCCTCACTGATCAGCAGCACTGTAGCCAACAGCAAGTAACTGCAAATTCTCTTGTACCCTGAACAAGTGCCTCTAATCCGATCCCAGGCCAGCAGAGGAAACAGTGCTATTGTAGCATCACATGTTAGACGCCTTCCAGCCATGATACCGGGACGTTGGAGCTGGTGTTCCTAGAGGTGGAATCACGAGGACATCATGGGCTTGAGGGAGGCCAAAGTTCATGGCAACTGGCTCTTTGATTCATTACAGCATCTGGACTTTGTTGGGACAGTTTTGTACAGAAGTGACATAACATTTGCACCTTCAGAATAAAGAGAGCTTATACATAATGAGAGCTGCTCTCTCTGTCAGGACCGTGAGGATGGGCTGAACTACATTACAAATAAATAGCCTGATGCAAGATGACTAGAAGAATTTCAGGAGGGATGCATTCACACAGGAACAATAGCACATCAGAGGTCGCACTCCAATTCTTAGACATGCTGATTAACAAGTGAAATGGTATTCAAAGATTGGTGCATGATTATAAGGATCCTCTCCCTTTTCCAAGCCCTATCACTAAGTATCCCCTCATTAAAAATAAAGTTTAGAGTTCCCACTTCAAGATCCATTATGTGAATCAAATCAGATGTCACATAACAGGGCTATTCATTTTATTGAGCTGTAGTTGATGTACAAGGTTGTGTAAGTTTAAGGTGTATAAGATGTTGATTTGGTACACTTATGTATTGCAGTGTGCTTACCATCTCGGCCAAGATCTGCAGAGAGCAGGCGGGAGGGGGGCGGGAGAGATTGGAGGGACCTTATGGGCACAGACTTGTGACTGGCAGGTAAACAAGCCCTGAAGATGTCATGCACAGCACAGTGAGTATAGTCAGTGATGCTGTCGTATGAACTTCCAAGTTGCTAAGACCGTGCTTTTCAAAAGCTGCTTACTGAAAAGGAGGTCTTTTTCACTGGTAAATCTTTCACATACTGGCTTCTCTCTAATTTGAAAATATGGAAGAACTAAAATTGGGACATATTGGCCCAGGTCAGAAAAATAGACAGGACAAATTAAAAAACAAAAAACAAAAAAAGCACATCTCCTCAGGAGTAATGAATGGAGCCCCCTGGCTGTGGTGTGTCTGTTCTATGTAGAGTTTCCCCACCTGAGGAGGCTTTCCTGAAAGGCAGGGATGGGCACTGAGTCTTCGTAATAAGAGAGTGGGGGGGGGGGCAGGCGGGGAGGGCAGGTGCATTCCAGGTTTGTGGTTGCTTTTGTAGGCAGCTGGCAGGACCTCTTATGTTTCTGCCCTTCCGTTTGTTAGGGGGATTCACTGTAAAGGTGGGAATAAGGCTCCCTGACACTGAACCCCTCTCTGCCAAGTCCCTCTCTCTGAGAAGTGGGAACTGAGGCCCTAAATGCTGTCTCACTGTCTCGGACCTCCCACTCGTTTAAAGCGAAAGGTTGGGAAGGTATGGGAAGAGGAGAGAGAACAGGAGCTTCTGTGACGCCAGGTCGGTGGAGAAGAGAAAGTGTGACCCGTGCTCTGGTGTAAACAGTGTCGCATGCCCACACCTCCGGGCACAGCTCCCGGTCACCCAGGCTGCGCTGTGGGCCCCTGCAGCCCCCAGGTTGGCACGAGCATTTGCTCCCTTGCCAGAGGGCTAAGGTGTGTGATGTTTATTGATGCAGTGTTCCCCCGTCTCTGAAACCTCCGACACGTGGCCCTCTCTGAGGGCAGCTGCTGGCAGCGAGCCAGGCAATTCTGCTCCACTTGGAAGGTTCAGGAATAGGACTTAGTCATCCTTTTTCACACAGAGAGGCAAAAACAAACCCGCATGTTCTTCAGAGGATGGATATCCCATTTAAGCACCTTGTAACAGGTGTGAGATTAGAATATTAGAAGAAATGCATGTGCAGTTGCCATCAATGGGGCTTAAAGGTCATTCTTGGCAAAACGGCATGTTTTCCCTCTATTTCCAGAGAAAATCATTCATTTGAGACTTTACTGTGGTTGGTTTTACTTTGCCACACTTGTGGTGGTCCTGATTGCTGCCTGCTTCAGAATGTATGCATGTACAGTCACTCCTGCACATGTGTGCACACTCATCTGCCCCATGTGTGACATTGCATGTGCATGTGTTTACCTCCCCCGGGGCCTGTGCACAGCCTCAGAAAGTACAGGCAGTCCAGTGTTTAACTCTACAGCTTCTTAGGTTCAAACTATTTTGGGGAAAAAGCCTGTTCAGAGGAAAAGGAGAGACTCAGACCCCCAAAATCTGAGCATATATATTGCTTTCTCTCCTAATCTCAGAGCCATGCAAATCCAAAAAACTTGCATACTTATATGCATAGCCCATGGACAAGGGCAATAGGGTAGTGAAGACCTAGGGGGATGGGTAGGGGATGGGGAGAGGAGGGGAGAGGAGGGGATGGGAGATACCTGTAATATTATCAACAATTAAAAAAAAATAGTAATACATATTTTAGTCCTTATTTACTCAAGGACATGTGTGGGCAAATATAACTGTTGGAGCAGCAAAAGTTACTCTTTTTTTGCTCCTTTTTCTTCTGTGTCCCTGCCACTGTTAAAATGACACCACTAATTGATATGTGGGTGATATGCGATGTCGTTGTTTTCATTTGAATAATATCTTCTTTAGATATGTGTGAATATGGTCTTCTCACATCATATACGTATATACATACATGCATGCATGTATGTATGTGTGTGTGTGTGTGTATGTATATATATATATATATATATATATATATATATATATATATATATGCATGCCTTGGCAACCAGCTGACCAGCCAATCCACGCACCAGCCTACTGGCCAGTAGCTATGACATGCACTGACCACCAGGGGGCAGACGCTCAACACAGGAGCTGCCAAGCTGTGGTCACTTGGCAGCGGCAGTTCTCCCATGATGCCTCCAGAACCAGAGAGGAGAGAGATCGATTCTGGGGTGCGTTACCCGAGAACTGCCCTCTTGAAATCTGGGACCCTTTGGGGAATGTTGGAGAGCCGGTTTCGGCCTGATCCCTGCAGGTCAGGCTGAGGGACCCTACCAGTGCACTAATCTGTATGCCAGGCCTCTGGTATTAGATAAAAACCTAAAACAGGAAGTCCTGAAACAATTGTTGTTAAAATGCTCATGCTACCCTGGCAAGTTGAGTTGAATGAACCTAATAAACAGATACAAAGCTGTCCCTGTCCTAATGTGCTTCTCCTGAAATCCAACTGGGAATCTATGGTTTCATGGGTGACTCAAAAAGAGGCGCGTTCTCTATGCCATAAGCCCTACATGTAAATCAGGGTCAGACAGAGTAACAATCAGCTGTGCAGCTCATGAGAAATTATGCAAATTTAGATGGATTATGTACACGTTTTCACTTTTTGTCTCTTAGCAGTTTAAATCTTTAATTAAAATACATACGAGAGAGACCGAGTCTGTGGCTTAGATTTTATATGAGCTGGTTGTAAGGCAGTAGCCTTCTAAATTATTTTTATGGGTCATTCTATCTAGCAGCAACTTAGACGCTAAAGCCATCTTCCAGCTTCCCAGAAGGCAGGTCTGTTTTCTGACTTTCTGGGAATGACTTCGGGTCTGAGAGTAAGGACTGTCACTGCAAATACAAATGAGTCAGCTTCGGGGTTCCTACTAACTGTGGTTGTTTGGACCTGAGTCTCATCCGTTTGGGGCAGAGTAACCAGCTCACTCATGGACGAGCACCCCTGTGCATCCCCTGTGGACGTCCTCAGAACAGCAGCATCCTTCTAAGGCAGTCTTCCTAACGCGCTGTACCATCTAACAGCGGAGCTGCTGTTGCATAAAAACATGCAGATGTTTGGAATTCTGTCTCCCCAACCGCATCCTCAATCTCTCAAGGGACACGGGTAGAAGCATTTTAATATTTATTTAGAACGATGGCATCCTGGGACTGTTTCACCACACAGCTCATTGGTTTGGAGGTCCCCAGAGACGGAGAAAATCGCACCGCCGTGAGAGCACAGAGGTAAAGCACGGCGTAGAGCATCCCAGCTCACGTTCCTGGAGAGCACCGGTGCTGTCGTCATTTCAGTTTGATTCAAGCTGTTAGTGAGGATTTACATGATTTACACTCACATGGGACTTCCTGTCATTGTAAGAGCACCTTTATATTGCAGCTGAGAACTGTTTGTGTGCTCTGTCCTCCAGGGCAGCAGTGTGTCCTGTGTATGTGTGCTGTATAAAACGTTACTGCCCTGCCTTAGCCGGTTTGACTCAGTGGTTTGAGCTTCAACCTATAGACTGTCGTGTCTCAGGTTCGATTCCCATCAAGGGCATGTACCTCAGTTGTAGGCTCGATCCCCAGCCCTAATGTGTAGGAGGCAACTAATCAATATGTCTCTCTCACATTGATCTTTTCCTCTCTGTGTCTCTCCCTCTCCTTTCTACTCTGTCAAAAATCAATGGGGAAAAAAAAAATCCTTGGATAAGTATTAATAAAGGTTATCATCCTCCCAAGCTGTCCTTCGTTGTACATCTCTCTGCACCACAACTAAATACCTTCTGCTCAGGCCAATGGAGTTGAAGACTGAGGGTGTGCCCTTGAAACTCTCTGAAGATAATAAGATGAGCAGTTACGTGTCTGTCACCAGCCCACACATTCCCCCTGCACTCTGATGGGAATGGGGGTGCTTGGAGTTGAGTGGACTTTGCTAAACACTGGCAGAAAGCCCCACAATTCCGAATGTGTCCCTGGCTGTTGTTCTGTCCAGCCGAACCTCACTTGTTCCGGGACCTCAATGGCAGCCTTGCACAACTGCTCACCACACATCCAGCAGTTTTCCTCTTTTGCCTTTCCCTTCAGAGTTCCCCTTGCATCCTTGGTTTCATATTTGCTGACTTTTCCAAAGGGAAATATAGAATGTGGGCCCGGCTGGGCCTCATACCTTTTAAGAATGTCACCACTGAGGCCTAGGTCCCCTTACATGCATATCACAACATGCAGCAGGAGAGGAGATTGTCTGGACATTTTAAATCATTCATTCTAAATATTTTAAAATATAAAAAATATATAGTTAGAAAAATGAGATAATTACTGGGCAAATGAGTAGACAGTAATAGAACTATCATAATAACTGAGTTATTAATTACAACAATAATGATACTAGATAACATTTATTAAGCATTTATTATGTGCCAGCTACTACTCTAAAACATCTACAGGCATCAAAAGCTGTGGCGATTGCAAGGTATATGTGCTCTTATTATCCTCATTCAACAAAAAGGAGGTGGGGTTTTAAGAGTAATAGTTACATAACTTGAACACAATCACAGCTGTAACTGGAGG
This sequence comes from Pipistrellus hanaki, assembly GCF_964339955.1. Lineage (NCBI taxonomy): Eukaryota > Metazoa > Chordata > Mammalia > Chiroptera > Vespertilionidae > Pipistrellus > Pipistrellus hanaki. Next base: position 125,167,668 of record NC_140504.1, on the reverse strand, counting down.
GAGGTTCATTGAAGGTTAACAGTCAAGCCTCTGTTGGGTAATGTCCCAGGCTAGGGTCAGCCACGAAGTTCCCACAAGATGATGTGTGGTCAGTTCCATCCTTCGAACTGTCCTGAGGTTGGAACACACCAAACTTCAGATCTGACTGATGTCCACATCGAGCTCATACTCTGCATCTGAGGAACAAAGAGAAATGGGTTACTCAATTTACACTAAACTGTTACCATCAACACCTACAGCTATTAGTGTTCTGAGTATTGCAGGTCAGACCGTCCAAATCTCATGAGTGAGCTATGCTTTTCAGTTTCTTCTCTGGTTTGACATACACAGTCCGTTATAGCACTTTCTGCTTTATTCCAAAGTCCAAGCATTTCTGAAAGCCACAGCGTTCTGTTCTGCCTGCTGTGGGGAGGGGGAGTTGAGAAATACCACTAACTATAGAGAAAAAGCGTTTACTTCTTAGGTAGGGATGTGTACCATGATGACTATAGCTAACACTGCTGTATGTTAAGAGAGTAAATCCTAAGAGTCGTCACAAGGAGAATTTTTTTCTTTATTCTTCTTTCTTCTCTTGTTATTTTATCTATATGAGAACATGAGTGTTAGCTGAAACTAATTGGTAATCATTTCAAAATATATGTAAATCAAACCATCGAGCTGTACATGTTAAACTTATAAGTGATATTTTGCAATAAAACTGGGAAAAAAATTTATTTCTATACAACCACAAGAACTTTTTACAAGAAACTAGAGATTTGTGATGTAGAGAAAGAAATTAATAGCACAAAGGAACAATATCTACTTTGATAAAAATGAATAGTTTGAGAAATTACATGCTCTAAACATAAATTATTTAACAGAAAGGATTATTAATCAACGCTCTCATTTAATGAACAATGTAAGCACCTATTGAGTCCCAGGCAGCTGGGACAGTGTTTACTTCTTGCTCTTTTGCTGGACTAGAGCGATTTGACCCTCACTCCCATTAATCACCCTAGGTCACTACTCCTTCCATTCATTTGTTCATTCATTCACTCATGTTGTTTTTAACCTCAAGAACCCTAATGTTAAAGATACAATTAGTACAAAGGGCCTTTGAGAAGTTGACTTTTGAACCAAGTCTTACAGGATGACTTAAGGTATTGGCAGGTGAAAAACTAGAGAATCATATTCTCAACAAAGAAATCCTATTTACTCAGGTTTGTGTCTTCCTAATAATAAGCTCAGACTTTGAAGCCCCAAAGTCTATCCCATGCTAGACTTAAGTAGTCTTGACCTTCCTTCTATAACAGAGTCTATAAATTGTCTAAAAGAACACATTCATAGAAATTACTGTTACTGAAATAATTTGACTTGAACTGATTATCCTTGCTAATTTACTATGCAGTAACATTGTATATATGTGACCCTCTTGTTCTACTGAACACATTTTTATTATTTGTCTTGGATCTCAGTGCACAGAGCATGCTGCATGGAATGGCAATACCTTTTTATAGAGGTGTTGATCATTGATGATTGCCCTTCTTAGGGATAGAGCTCTGGATTTGTTCTTTGAACCAAAATGGCATCATGTGTTTGGAAGCTAGGTGTAGTATTTATTAACTGAAAAGCAGGGCAGGTCTTGAAAAGGTTGCAATTGCCTCTGTTTGTTAAAGTAGACATGTAACCAAATGCTTCTTTATTCTGATTTTCCTGAAGAACAATGGTCTAGAGATTATTATTGGTGTTTTCCTTTCCTTCATGACTAAAAACCTCCCAAAGGTCCCCAAAATGTTAGCCATGAACCAAACTGGGGACGGGACCAGGTCAGTCCAAGTAGGATGGGTCTTTTCCTTTTCACAGTCAACCTTTATTTATTTATTTATTTTTTAATTTGTATTCTAGAGAATTAACAATTTGGGACTTTTGGGAAAAACAGTTAAGATTCATTTTAGGAGAACTTGACAAAAGATTAAAATACTGGTAGGGGGTTGCTGGTTGGGCCCCAAGATTTATCTCCTCATATATTTATTTCACTCACATTTTCACTTATTAATTTAGTAAATACTTACCAAAAGCCTATCTTATACAAAGTGCTCAGCCACATTCCACTTAGTATACTGTAAACAAAATAGGATTTCTGCTTCCCAGAAATTACAGGGGTACCTTACGAATTCAGACAGGTACATGCACAGCATCACAAGAAGGAAGTAGAAACTGGGAGAGGAAGATGCTTTCAAAGGTGTCCGAGGTATTGTATGTAGTGAAATTATTTTAAAAGTTAAGGTGTACAAGATAAGTTGGAGATGTCTTTAGAAAACATCTTTCTACTATAAGAAGTTTTTATGCTGAAAGGAATAACATAGTTGGCATTTATGGAATATTTAATTGGTACTAGGCTTTATACTAAGTACTTTTCATGGACCATCTCATTGAGTCACCACTATGACCCTAGAAAGGTATGCATCATTTTTTCTTATATTTTACAGATTGCTCAATTATATGCTCCATGGTTATAGCCAAAACTTTGTTTTAAAAGGCCACGTGGATAGAGAGTACAAAGGAAAGTAGGTGTGTAAACACAGTATTCATTAGTGGGCCAGTGAAATTTGGAGGGAGGAAATCATTTTACATTAATTGAGTCTAAATTATGGGTTCCATCTAAGAAAATAAGTTATGTTAACTTCAAGTACTCCCAGTCATATAAATTACTGAATAGGAAATGCTTTTCAATTCACAAACACTACTTTTCAAAACTAGATAATGACGACTTGTTATTGGCACTAAATATGAAGTGGGTGACCAAGAAAGCCTGATTTTTTTTCCTCATGAATAAATTAAACATTTAACCTACGTCCTTTTTACATCATTAACTTATGTACTGGCCTTTTCTCCCCCTCAGTGTGCATAATTCTCACTCATTTGATAGGAAGAAAAAAAAATGATTGAAAAGTTTCCCTCCATTTTTTTCCTTTCTCGAGGTAATTCTTGCCATCCAGAAGAGATATAGAGGAGGAGGACTCTCAGAACCCCAGTTTGTTCCATGCTTAGAGCAGGAAGGCTCTAGATAACAGGAAAACAAATGAGGTTAGACATTTGTGTTGTCTATAAAAAGTTTTTTCCATAAATAAAATGTAACTTAGCCCTGGCCACTGTTGTTCAATGTTTAGAGCATCAGTCCACGCACCGAAGGGTCTTGGGTCCATTCGTGGTCAAGGGCACATGACTAAGTTGCAGGCTCCTTCCCTGGTGTGTTCAGGAGGCAATCAGTCAATGCGTCTCTCAAATATTTCTCTCTCACAATCCTTCCCTCCCTTCCACTTTCTCTAAAAAAAAAATCAAAGGGGGGAAAAAGCTACTTAATTTACTTGTCTTCACCAGACAGGTAAGGGCTGAATGAAAGCTGTCACATGTAGTGCCCCAGCTCTCTCTTAAGGCTGTGGAGTGGGAGTCAAGAACTTGGCAGATCCATTTCTCAGCTACTTCTGTCCCTGCTTCTGACTGAGCTCTGTTACCCACCTGCCTACCAAAAACTAGGACTTAGATGTTGAAGTAATGCCTCTGGTCCCTCCAATTGCACAGTTGAGGAAAAGAGCTATATTATGCTTGGATTGTCCCTTAATGAATTTTATGTATGTGCATAATGAAAGGTAAACATCAAAGAAATCTTTATGTGAATTGATATGTTCCATTGGGGTGTAAATCATTGAGGCCTTCCATATCAATACCTAAATTCTTTGAAAGTGATCTCCAAAATTTGAATTCAATTTTTACTTTCAGTGGAAATTATGTTGTAAGAGGTACCTTGACAAAGACGTAGAAGAAAAATGAATTGTTTACATTAGAATTATATCTGCATATGCCAGCTGTTGTTTCACTGCCTAATATTAATTCGTTGGCCAGTTTTTATTTTGTTTAGTCCTTAGCATTTTAAATATTGTTACTTCCATTGGAGAAACTGAGGCACAGGTAATTTGCCAGAGGACACACTGGTACCATAGCTGGGAAAACGGTACCTTGCAGAGTGTTATAAATGAAATGCAGTCCGGATGTAATGCCTGAGAGGTGACGTGTTTGACAATTTTAGCTGATACTCTGAAGTCCAGAGAGCCCTACATTCAGTCCATGATGCTGAACACAAATCCACACACAGATCCTTAAGTGGTCCAATCTTGTAGTTTAATTCTACAAACCCACCCAGGAAAGAGGACTTATTAGGAATATTCCAGTCTAGCAATACATTTCATAAAAGGAAGGACAAAGGTCAACACCTCTTTCAGAGGTTTCAAACTGCATATTATTTTCAATCAGCTGGTGTTCAGATAGATAAGCAAACACAAATTAACTCATATAAAGAGGCCCCAGTCAAGAGGTTCTACTGTGTTTCCTTCTTTGTTCTCCAGCTGTGCATGATTTAAGCCAGTTTATGGCTCATAAGCTGGTGAAGCAGCGAGTACAAGTTTGAACTGCGAGGAACGGGTTTGAATAAGTCTAGACATTCGGTTATCTTCTGTCTAGCAGTCATTTGTGTCGTGGGCGTCCCACTCTGGGGATTAGTGCTTCATTATGCAGAAGCTGTTTTATCTTTGGCTTCCTTATAATAGCTGCAGTGAATTCTGAGTGGAGAGAGAGTGCAGGCCCAGGGCTGAGTTACTACAGCGATCATACCAAAACCAGTCAGAGGAGCTTTAACAGGGCCCGATAAGCATCCTGACCTCACTCGGGTAGGTTACCTGGTTAGATGTGTCTCATCGCCTCATTTAGTGTTCAGCATAGCGTGGAATTGACCAGGATTCCCTGAGCAGTGAGAGGTGGAACAGGGGGAAATCCACTTCTGTGTGTGGACTGCACCTGGGGTCTGTGGTGCCTGGAGTGAGGCTGTTGGTGCTATGGAAATCTGAAGGCCTAGAGGACACCTTAGCTCCTTCAGGCAACGAAAGGCAGTTCAGTTTTTATTGCCCAAATCAAGCCTCTCTTCTGTAAACAGCACTTCATTTTCAAAACTCAAAAATGGAACAATGTTTGATTTTCCCGACTTTGACTTTGAGAATGTGTTTCCCTTTTAGAAGGCACATAGGAATGTAAAGTAACTCTTGTTTGCCCAAAATAACCACCTCTTCAAGGTCTGTTTCTCAAAGCTGGAGCTTCCGAAGGAAACCTTGCTGAGTTCAGTGGCTCATAGGAACCAGCCTTTCGGCAGGTGCTCTGCTGTGTTGGTGAAAATCCCAGACCACCTTCACACACGCAGGCTTTCCCCCCACATACCAGGTGTCACCTCACACAGACGTTTTTTTTAAAAAAGTGATTAACATGCACTAGTTTTATAAAATCAAGATTGCCAATTCAATCCCAATACAGACTTCTCCGTTTCATTCATTAATTCTCTCAACCACTGATTCACCTTCATTCATCCACTCATTAACCATGTGACATGACTACTAGGTAGACCCATGACCTGGTCCCCACATTGTGGACATGAGCCTGGGAGCCCACGGTAGAAAAGGATGAGTTGGGAGTGTCTACAACAAGGGCAAGCTGTATTCTGTACCTTAAAAAACAGTTTCTCCTTTTGAAAGGCAACATGGTGTGTGGTGAGAACACAGATCTAAGAACCAGACAGTTCCTGGTTTGAATCCTGCATCCATAATGGACCAGCTCTGTCATTTTGAGGCAGTTCTTGCGTTTCAGTTTGTCTTTAAGTGGAGTAACCATTTCTACTGAGTGCAATTGTGAAGATGGACTCTAGCATCTGCACAGAACGATGGGCATGTTTAAACAGAGTGCTGCCTCCCTTTCCCCTCATGCCCATGCTGCTTTGGGCGGGACTGAGATGACCCTTTTCCTCTAGTGAATAGACAGAAACCTCATTGCCCCAAGACTAGAAAACTGGGGGGCTTTCCTTCACAGGCAGTCCCCATGGGGCATCACTGAGATACTGGGAGGTCAGGTGCAGTGCCTCCCCACCTGAAAGCAGGTATCCAGGGGTCCGCCACCACCTTGCAGCCTGAGTTTCCCTCCGTGACCGGTGCTCAGGCACTCCCATGACGCCTGAAGCTCCCAAGAGAGACAACAGCCCCACAGCCCAGGCTGGAGAGGCGCGGACTCGCTCACCACGGCCCTCGCTGGGGCTGTATGTATTGTTCCACTGCCAACTCATGACCTTTGGGGAATTTGGAAATTTACGACTCTGTGGGGGGAAAGAGACAAAGAAAGTCAAGATGAAGCTTTATGTAAGTGAAGGGCTCTTGTTATAACGGCGTTGAAGTGCGTTTGGATTTTGCACACCCTTCAGATTTCTTAGGGTGTGGGTGAGGGAGTCCTAGGAGATTTAATTAGCCCCCCAGGAGGTGGTGAAGTCTGTGACACTGAGGCCCATTTTCTTCCATTGTCCGCTGAGGTGGGGGACCCTGGCAACTACATTTCTGTGAGACCGAGACTGTTCCCATGGTTAGACATTTGAATCTAGTTTAGCTACTTGGTGGAATTTTATCTTGTTGTTTTGATGGGGGAAAGGGAAAAGTGAAGTAGAGTAACTGGGCTGAGAGACATGTAGGCCAGCTAGCCATAATGCTTCCGTGGGCTCCTGAGTTAAGTAAGGATTGGGTGCAGTATTAATAACCCTCCGGAGATGAGGATGCACCGAAGGCTGCTCAAGGTCCTGCACTGCTCTTAACGGTCTCTCATGGTTAGGACCTGATTGATTTTAAACCAAATTTCTTAGTTTTGATTGTTTAGGATGGAAACTCAGGTGCCTAGGAGCATGCCCAGCAAAGGGGAAGATTTTAAGACAGTTTTCTGCTGTTGGCAGAGGTCGTATTCTGAAGTTCACAATTCAAAGAATCAATATTCACACGGATTTAGTCAAAAGGAGCACTGCTATACTAAGAGAACACAACTCAGGCCCCCTCCGTTCCACAGAGGTAACGTATGACCTGAATACATGTGATTCTGATGTACTTGTAGTTCATTGGAGGTTCCCAATTTAAAGGAAACTCATGATGACTTCCCAGCCAGCATGGGTCAGTGGTTGAGCATCAACTTACGAACCAGGAGGCTCAATTCCGGTCGGGGCATATGCCCATACAGCGGGCTTGCTCCCCAGTGTGGGATGTGCAGGGGAGCTGATTAATGATTTTCTATCATCATTGATGTTTCCATCTCTCTCTCTATGAAACCAATAATAATATATTTTTTAAAAAATAAACTCCTGATGAAGACTTTAGAAAATAAACAATTATTCAGTAAAGCAAAGGATAGCGCTATTTTATATAATTGAATTTGTGTATATTAACTTTGCTTAAAGCAGGGAACACTGATTTAGAAGGCATCCCCTTACATAGGTTTACACAAACCACTGCTTGAATCATAATCTCCAAACTATTGCTAACTCAGAAAAACCCCGGCAGAGCCCAGGAGTCTCAGTCAGAAATCCCAATGCAAGCGTCAGAGAATGTCCCGCTGCACCTCACCTTTGTAAATCCAATTTATCCTTCCAAGGTCGTTTCAGGTTCTCCTCCACGAAAGGCCTTTCGGCACTTGTGTGGTCCTCTAATTGGGTTATGACAGTAGGTCTTCCATCACCAATTAGATTATAAATTCCTTCGGGGAAGGGACCTCAATTACGGACACAGTAGAGTCGCAATATTTCAAAGTTGAAAGTAATAATAAAGGGAAAGAAAGGTTGCTACAGGCTGTGACTTGCCCGGGGTCACAGAAAGTAAGAGGGTGGAGCTGTGCTAGAACCCAGGTCTCCCCAGACACCCACATCATCCTCTGACTCACGGCTGCTGTCAGCGACAGCTCTTCATACATTGCCGGTGACTGCCCATCCTCTGCAGCCAGCGAGCAGGAACCCACGCTAAGTTTTCAAAGGGTTAACCTTTAACCATCAAATGCATGTAGAGCGGCCTAAACCTGTTCCTTGCTTGTGCTTTAACTTACCCTTCTCATTGAGCATCAGTGTCCGCCCAGAAGGAGCTTCCACAACAGGCCGGCAGGGGGAGAACCTTGTGTGGAACGTGTATAAAGCTGGCAGTTTGGAAATCACAGACCACGATACGTGATGTGAAGGGGCTGAGAAGGGCCAGGCTCTGCATGTCTAAGAGCTTTTAAGGAGGTCTCAACACAACCTTAGGCTCCTATAAGCCAGCGTTTCACATGATAGAAGCTGCAAGTCAATTCTTAATTAGGCTTAAAATGTAGGTTCACGCATAACAACGACAATTACTGTGGTGTTTTTCATTTGCCTTTGTTTTTGTTGTGTTTTGCACAGGGAAGACAAAAGCAAAGGCAGTTCTGTAAGCAGAGCAGCTTCTCAGGGTGACCATGTTGCTGATTTGTAAATGTCGGGGCAAAGCTGAGTTCATTTTGGAAAACAAATGTCAAAGCAAGTCTGAGTCGTTTATTCCTTAGCAGCAAATATTGATCCAGTGACATGGTTCAGTTTCAATGACTGTTTCTGGTCTGTGAGTATATTTAACCAATTTGGGTGAAGAAATAAGCTCATTGTGTCATTTGATTGGCTAAATGTTAGAACCTGTGTATGTTTTAGCCAGTGCATTTGTTTAGTCACCAGTATTTATTAAGCACCTACTGTGTGCCAAACACTCTGCTGGATGCCAGGGTAAGAATTAGATTTGGGAATTAAGCAGATGTGGTCTAAATTTTACTTCAGCCATGTACTAGCTGTGAGAATTTGGATGAATTATTTAACCACATTATCCTCATTATCCTATTTTAAAGCTATAAAGGTTATTATGAAAATTAAATGGCAAAATATATGTCATGAACTTAGTGCCTATCATATGATAAGGCCTCAGTTATCATTGACTTTTATTAACATCATGGTCATATTCTGCATTCTCATCTCTTCAGGGTGCCCATTTGGTGAAGGAAAATGTTTAAGACAACAGCTTTTAAATGACCGTGTTTAACAGTGAACAGGATATAGTAATGGGAGAAATCAAAATGTGAGAGCAGGCTTTGGTGAAGCCATTATTTAAAGCTAGAGGGCCAGTGCACAAAATGTGTGCAAGACTAGGCCTTCCTTCCCCCGGCTTCGGCACCAGCTTCCCTCCGGCAACTGGGACCCGGACTTCCCTGGCAGAGGGGGGCCCCTCCCACCGGCCCCTCCCACCCACAGCAGCCCGCCAACTGGCAGCCTGGGCCTCCCTCTGTGGGACAATCATGGGGCGATGGCTGGGCCCCCAACCAATTGCATCGCACCCACCTTGGCTGGCCTGGCACCAGTGGGTGTCATAGCATGGTCCCAGATGGCTGTCCAGATGGTCGTCTACATGGTTGTCCAGATGGTTGTTCTGCTGTTCGGCCATTCGGTTGATTTACATATTATGCTTTTATTATATAGGATAACTATAGTAAGCTTAAATGAGACATTAACTCAAATTTCAGTAGGCTATGCCATACTAAAGAAACATTTGAGCAATACCGATTAAGATATTTATAATTTAATACTTTCTTCATCAAACTCCCACACACACACACACACACCCCATATCACCAAGCTTCTCCTAAGTTCCGTCCAGTCTCTCTCTTCCCTGGCTCATGGTGCCCTCTCTCCTCCCTCCATCACTCTCTGGCCCAGACTTCCTTCTGGAATATTACATTAGCTCCTGTCTCTGCCTTTTGATGTCTGAAGTGTTGGTCATTTTTTTGTTGCCAAGAAGAGGTAAGGAAAAATGTCCCCTTGCCACCAGGAAACTTGATAGGCTCATATCCTTTATGACTCCAGATCCCTCTCCAGCCCTGCCCTGAGAGGTAGCTGCTCCCAGTCATATCCCTTCAGCACCCCTCAGTTTCACCTGGACCCCTCTACTCAGGATCAGTTCCTTCCTCATACTGCACGCTTCTGGGAAGGTTCAGGAACTGCTGGACTTCAGTCTTAGCCCTGGAAGGTTTCCTGTCCGCACTGTTCTTCTCCCATGTGGCTCTCCATCAAGCTGCCCAGACCTGGCCAGGCTCACAGTGGGTGTGCAGCTAAGACCCTCCAACTGGGCTTCTGACTGCACACGGCCCAGTGATGAACAGGCTAACCCTGGTTTCAGAGCATAGGTTTCTAGCCTGAGAACACAGCTAGTGCTGTGTCCTTGAGCATTTTGGTCGTCTCCTTGCTTTTCAGCTTTGACTGTGGCATGGTTTTTACTGAGCACCTTAATTGAAGTAACATGTAGACAAAGAGGATATTATAAATGAAACCACCGTCACCTTCCAAAGGGTGATACACATACTTTAGGAGAACATGTACATCTTCCTCAGGACAGACTGGCCGTGAGAAGGTCATCTCTTCGCGATCTTAGGGTGCCGTAGAGAGAGGCGTTACTACCACTCAAATGTCCACATAGGCACTGGTTTGCACAAGTTTTATGTTTGTTTGTTTTTTTCATTTGTGTATTTTAGAGAGGGAGGTAGGGAGAGAGAGAAAAACATCATTTGTTATTTCATTTATTTATGCATTCTTTGGTTGCTTCTTTCCTGTTGTTAATCCTCACCTGAGGATATGTTTTCCATTGATTTTTAGATGGAGTGGGAGGGGGGAGACAGAGAGAAGTGATGTGAGAGAGACACATCAATTGGTTGCCTCCCACACATTCCTGGGGATTGAGCCTGCAACCTAGGTACGTGCCCTTGAGCAGAATCGAACTTCAGTCTGCAGGGTCTAACCACTGAGCAAACCATTTAGGGCCGGTTGCTTTTTGTATATGCCCTGATGGAGGATTAGACCCAAAATCTTGGTGAATCAGGACAATGCCCTAACCAATGAAATACCCGGCCAGCGCCTGCACAGCAGAATCAACTTCATTCATTCAATCCATATTATTTTGAATAATGTAGGCATAGCCTTAGGGGAAAGCACTTAAAAAAAAACACACACACATTTTAATAATGTACCAATTTCATTAACCTGAAGTCAAAACTTCTGGGTAAGGGTAATGCCTTACAGCATGATCTTTTCAACTTAAGGCAAGACAGCAGTCATTATTACCAGAGTCACTTCCCCTTATCCATGGGAGATACATTCCAAGACCTCTAGTGGATCCCTGATATAGCAGATAGTATTGAACTGTACATGTACTATGTTTTTTCTACACAGGCATGCCTGTAATAAAGTTAATTTGTAAGTTGGGTATAGTAAAAGATTCGCAACAATAAATAGTAAAATAGAATAATTATAACAGTGAACTGTCATAGTTATGTGAGTGTGATCTCGCTCTCTCTCAAAATACCTGAAATCTTCCGTTTAGTAGTTTGGGGTAACAGTTTAGTATGGGTAACTGAAACCATGGAAAGGAAAACTGCAGATAAGGGGGAACTGCTGTCCTTCCTCTGTGACCTTGGCCTCATCACATCATCTCTCTGAACCATGACTTCCTTACTGATGGCCTCTGACCTCCTTTAGCTGTGAACTTTTATCATCTCATTCTATATTACAGATACTATGGGTGTAGAATATCTCGTAATGCCTTCAGATATGAATGTGGAATAGTTGGTCTTTACATTACCTTAACATAGAAATGACACATTATTAGTTGACTGGGAGTAAATCAAAATAGAGCATGCCAGACATTTCCTTTAGATTGCTGAAAATGCATTTAACTTGGGTTCTTCTTGGTATGGTTAATTTAGAGAGAAAAGAAATCCAGAGATTTTGTTTACCTCATCATTCCTCCCGGTACTCCACCTCCTTTGTCTCTCATTTTAATGTAATGAAGGAAAACTGAAAAGGGAGAAAAGAAAGGGAAGAAGGCAAGGCTGTGAGGCCCACACGGTGAAAATTCTTCCAAAAATGCACAGCACCTGGGACAGTCTCTTTCCTGTGCTAATTAACACATTGGAGACATGAAGCTGAGTTAAAGCCCTGGCCCACCGCTTCCCTTCCCAGCCAGCTGCCCCCTCCCCCCCCCCCCGCCCCCAAGTCCAACCCCTCCCCTCACTCAGCCTCTTCTTTCACCTCCAATAAATTTAATGTCTTCAGCTGAGCACAGATTTCCCAAGTGTTCTATAAAGCACATTAGCGGGACTTTGCACATGGTTTGCTAAATATTGGCTGAGACCAAGGACACAACGTTGTCGATGGTAAGACAGAAGGCAGGAGTTGTGCTTGGGGGCCGCTCCAGTTGGCCATGGCAACCAGGAGCCTCAGGTGCCTCAGTGCCTCAGTGCCAAAGAGAGAGCTCGGAGTAGTTCATCTTCCAGGTCTCTTCTCTTCCAGCCTAACATGTTATGAAACCTAGGCCTCACAAGCAGATGTCTGCTGCTTCCTGCATTTCCGGTCTATTTGATTTCCTTGTCTGGCTCCCTGAGAGCATTTGGAATTACAGATAATTTCCATCATTGATGTGCATGACATCACGGTGGGCAGTGGGGAAACAGTGTTAAACCAGTATGAACTGGAATTGAAAGGAGGTCCGGTGAGAAATTAAAATGAAGGTGTTCTGGGATAAATTCAAAATATCATCTAGTTTCTCTCTATACCATATAAGCATGCAGCTTCAACTTTTGGCTTCTTATTGGTATGCTACAAATAGATGGCTCCACAGAGTAGATACTGTGTCTTTATTCAAAAGTTGGCTATTATGTTGTGTGTGCCTGCAACATGCTTACTAACTCCGGGCAGATGTATGTCTGTTCTGTGTGCCTCGGAGTATGGACACCCATGCTCCTCACACACACATCAGAGTCTCACTCCAGGGCGAGGCAGGGCCTGGGCCGTGGATTATTACCCACTGGCCACACTGGTATCCTGAGTCTCCAGTGAGAGGCTTGCCTCTGAGGATGAGACATCCAGGACATCTTCCAAGGCTGGGCAGTAGCATTAAGCACCTAGGTGCTCAGCAAATACCCTTAAGGGAGGGACATTTCCTAGAATGAAACTGGGTGACTGGGAAAGTGGTCATTATTAATACAAAACAGTGTATGTGTTTCTAGGCTGGACATTCTTCCCAGCCTCAATCATCAGCCCCTTGCTGTAGTCAGGCCCCTGTGGCTAAAGGGTGAGCTTCACCAGGACCGGTTTGGCTCAATGGATAGAGCGTCGGCTTGGGGACTGGGGGGTCCCGGGTTCGATTCTGGTCAAGGGCATGTGCCTTGGTTGCGGGCATATCCCCAGTTGGGGGTGTGCAGGGGGCAGCTGATTGATGACTCTCTCTCATCGATGTTTCTAGCTCTCTGTCTCTCTCCCTTCCTCTCTGTAAAAAATCAATAAAATATATTAAAAAAAATAAAAAATAAAAAATAAATAAAGGGTGAGCTTCTAGAGCGGAAACACTGCCATTTCACAGAAAATGGGTGAGAAAACTGGGTGCTCAGAGGTGTGGGCATGTGTTTGGGTTGGGGGTTGGGGACCTGGCTTGACGACAGCCCGAGACTTTGAACCTGAGATTGTACCTTAAATCCATCGGGAGGTTAGTGGAAATGTCCCTTACCCAGCATGCACATGGCCTGTCAGGTCAGAGTGCTTGTGTCTAATTAGGTTCTGGACCAGCAGGCTCACACCTGCCTGTCACAGGGCTCGGGGACACAGATGAGAGGGACTAGAGCTCACATTCCTTGGGAAATGGGAAGGCAGAACGTGCCCAGTTTCAACAGGTGCACTCTCTCTGTTCCTTCTTTTTTTCATTTCCCATTTCTTAAATACGCTGCTTAAAAGAACTCTCCAAGAAAGGATTCCCAGGGCATGCCTTTCAGAGGTCATGTGGAAGCCAAGCCCAATGGGCCTCCTCGTTCGGCTAAGGAGCCATATATTAAGAAGAATTTTATTGGCTCCTCCTCCCCCTGCCCTGAACACATTTATATTGGTGCCACTAACCATCTCCTGCTCTGGATCCTATCACAGATGGACAAACTGACCAGCAAAAGCCAATTCACACATCCCCTAAACATTAACTTCTCTCTTTAATTTCAGTGTGTAATCCCAGCATTTTTTAATCAGTATGTGTTTAGAGCTCCCTTCAGTGTCGATATGTTGTCATATTTAAGCTTTTTGTAAAGATTACTATTTGTTTAACCATTTTATCTGTAATAATAAAAGAGAAATATGCTAATTAGACTGGACAAAGCCAGGGCTGTGAGGGAAGCCAGTACTGGCAACTGGGGGAAGGAAGGCCTACTCTTGCACAAATTTCATGCACCAGGCCTCTAGTTTTCTTTATGCTTACTGCAAGAGCTGCACAAGAAGCCCTGAAACGCCATGTGTGTCCTAGGACCTATAGACCAGCCATTCCTGCAGTCTGTACATCCTGGGTCTAGGAGAGTTTTGGGGACAGAAGAGGATGAAGACATGGACAGAGAGGACACTGAGAAGGACAGTGTAATAAATGAGCAGTGCCATAAAAGTGTAGCTTAAAGAGCTTGTCCACTCCCCCTCCTTCAAAAAAGGAAGAAGCCTGAAGTTTCAGCCGGGAAGGCATGGCCCGAGACTCCATCCTCTCCCCTGCCTTCGTGGGAGGCGGCACTGATGCCAGTGTGCTTGTGATTCTGGTGGGAGGCAGTGGTGCGTGTCCAAAGTCAAAGGTGTTCTGCTGGGTTTGTGATCTGGCCAAGTTCTAGTTCACACTAATGTCCTAATCTTTCTGGGTGCATGTATGTGTTTATATTTATATGCATAAAACTGTATACACACTTGCATGTGTATTTAGGTATAATCAACAAGATGATCAAAATGCAACACATTTTGAATAGATTTATTAGAAATAATTAATTTTGAAAGTTGAATTCAAACTGAATTCCAACCATCTCACTCATTTGATTGGCAAGTTTGGGATTTTGTAAATATATATAAATTGATATTTTACAGAGAGGAAGGAAGAGGAATAGTTAGAAACATCGATCAGCTGCCTCTTGCACACCCCCTACTGGGGATGTGCCCGCAACCAAGGCACATGCCCCTGACCGGAATCGAACCTGGGACCTTTCAGTCCGCAGAGCGATGCTCTATCCACTGAGCCAAACTGGTTTCAGCTGTAAACTTTTTTATAGAGATAAGATATCGTTTGATGTGGGGGAGCAAAAATACTTACCATGCATAAATCCGTAAGCAGCACACAAACTCCGAGGCCATGACTTGGACCGCACAGCACTGCCCTTGTGCTCCTCCTGCAAGATTGAGACCCCGAGCAGGGCAGGGCGGGCTGAGGCAGAGGCCCTCTGCTCCTGCTCACTGTCAGTCAAGTGCAAGCTGAATGAATGAGAAAAGGGGAGACCTGGGCCCCTGTAGGTGATTGTCACTTGAAAGGAGGAACAGCTTTACTAGTTTGTCCCAGCTAAGCCTTGCATGCCTGCAGACTGACCCTGAGCAGCGAGAAGGCTCATAAGGAATGCTTTACATTCTGTCCGCCTTTCCTTTTCTGTTGTTCTTGGCTTGTGCGCGTGATGTTAATCAGAAATTAGCTATAAGCTAGTTGTCTCTAGTTTTCAAAAACAAGTTAGACAAACCATAACATGTTGCTGGCCAATGCACACTGTCCCTGTTTTATGAAACTAGAGTAAAGGGTGAAGAAAAAGGAAGTCAGTAGCATGCATAGCAAATGCTCTTAAGTTCTAGGGAAGTAAGTGACCAGCTAATATTACACTTAGAAGCAAGTAGCTGGCAGCACAAGGAGGTCTTATTTTTTTAATGTTGGGGTCAACCAGTGAATTTGAAAATGTAGGAGCCTGCCCTAACTGGTTTGGCACAGTGGATGGAGCGTCGGCCCATGAACTGAAGGGTCCCAGGTTCGATTCTGGTCAAGGACATGTACCTTGGTTGCAGGCTCAATCCCCAGTAGGGTTTGTACAGGAGGCAGCTGATTGATGTTTCTCTCTCATCAATGTTTCTAACGCTCTATCCTTCTCCCTTCCTCTCTGTAAAAATCAATAAAATATATTAATTTTAAAAAAGAAAAGAAAAAACATAGCAACCTGAGAGTCTAGGATCAAGTGATCCCTGAGGCAGAGCTATTGGCCCAAAAGGGAGAAAACTACCGCTACACTCCTGAGATTTATATACGGTTCTTCTTTTTGCTACTTCTGAGAGTTGAACAGTTAGTTAAGTCAGCACTGATTGTTTTCCTCTTTAACTAGAGATTCAAAGTGTTCCCACCAGCGGGCACTCCTCCGACTGGAGGCAGAACCTGCAGGGGCGGTTCTTGTTGATGATCTAATCTTTATGCCGTCTCATCTGCCCAGCTACAAGTCTCAGCCACAAGGGTCGCAGCCTGAAGCAGTGTCATGGCTGGATGAACAGGTATGCTGGCACATGCAGGGTTAAACTCTCATCGGGGTAGTGTCCACATCCTCCCCAGCTGCTGCCCTAGGAGAGTCACTGTCCAAACAGTGACCACGTGTTTCACAGGTCTAGTCAAAGAAAAATGTGACCCCTGCTCACGAAATGCACTGCTAATAAAGCGCGCTTCCTGTTTAGCTAACCAAGCATATTGTCCTGCTATTTTCTGGTTCTTTTCACCCCATTTTTTATGCTTTTATGAGACTCTGGCAAAGGTAGGGGAGGGAGGTAGCTCGAAAGTCCACGTTGACTGTAGAGCTTCATCCAAGGATTTTCTTTCCTTCCAGACTCTTCTAATCACTATCCTGCTTCTAATGAAACTCAGGAATGAGATGCTCTTTTTGGAATATCTTCCAGAATTAGATTATAGTTAAAACATCAAATTTCTATAAAGGGAATGTTCATCCAGAAATAAAATTGCATTTATGTATTCAACAATATTGATAGATAGATGGTAGATATTGAGTACCTTGACTTTTCAATTATTTTTTCAAAAATTATTATTTTGCTTCCTGATTTCTTTTTAAATTTAATTACTTTTATTTTTGTTATGTTTCTACAAATGGCATGCTGCTTGACTAGCAAAAACATAATAAAAATATAAGAAGTAGCCCTGGCTGGTGTGGCTCAGTTGGTTGAGTGTTGTCCCATGCACCAAGAGGTTGCAGGTTCAGTTCCCCATCAGGGCATATGCCCAGGTTGTCAGCTCAGTCCCCAGCAGCTGGTGTTTGAGAGGCAGCAGAATGTTTCTCTCTCACATTCATGTTACTGTCTCTCTTCCTCTCTCTTTAAAATCAATTGGAAAAAAACATAAAAAGTCCACGTATATAAGAAGTGAAGGAGATGCAGAAAAAGATGCTCAATTCTGTTTTGGCTTTCTTTGAGAGACAATCAGGCATGATAGAAGAAGCTGAGAATGAATCTGGAAGTGAGCGACTTACTAGCCCCCAGGACAGAGATGAGTAGTTGAGTTCTGAGTGGATGAGGTCACTCAGCAAAAGTAGAGGCAGGTGATACAGGCCAAGGACAGAATTCATGGTAATAAAGGAGGAAACAGCCTCACACCCGCACCCTTACCAGGGCCAGGGGTCAATCGAATCTGCAACCCAGGTGTGTGCTCTTCAACAGGAATCAAACCCATAACCCTTCCGTGTGAGAGCTGGCACTCTAATCACTTAGCAACTGGATAGGGCAGAAAGGACATTTTAATATCTCCAAAGTGAGAATAATATAATCTCAATATAAATCATAGAAACTTAGTGTTATGATAAATTCACTATACGGCTTTATTTTTCTTGGTTTCCCTGGCTTGGCCCTGGTTCTCAGATCAGCAAATGGGAACTACTGGGTTAGAGCGTTAGCCAACAAAAATGGTCAAAATGTCCCACTCTAGCAAGAATAGTCCATGACCTTCTTTGAGCCTTCCTCTGATCTGTAATTCTTAAAGCTTTCTAGTGACAAAATAAAGACTTCTTTTCCCTCCCTCTTAGACTGTAAGCTCTCTAAGACCAGTACACTAGGGCAGTGGTCAGCAAACCCATTAGTCAATAGAGCCAAATAACAACAGTACAAAGATTGAATTTTCTTTTGAGAACCAATTTTTTTAAACTTAAACTTGTTCTAACACCACTTCTTCAAAATAGACTCGCCCAGGCTATGGTATTTTGTGGAAGAGTTACACTCAAGGGGCCAAAGAGCCGCAGTTTGCCGACCACGGCACTAGGGTCTTCTTCATATCTTCAGCACAGGGCCATATACGAAGGAAGTGCACCAGAAGTGTTTGATGAATGAGTAAATGTTTGGCAGGTTGGGAGGAGGGAAGGGTGGTCGCTGCTGCTGTAGAAAAGATTAAGGAACCTGTGTGGTCACTCAAGAATTTCACCATTAGAGTAGGCTGAACAGGGATGCCATCAGCCAGCTGCCCAGAGCACCTGTATAGTCTGAAAGTAACTTAAAAACTGGTTTCTTGAAGCAATGGATATGAGCAAATAGCTGTTCTGAATATGTAGTCAGGAGAGCAGGGGTTTTTGAATGAGGATAGAGGAGACCCTGTACAGGGCTGTGGGGATGAGCAAGGGTGATAGATGAGCGGTGGTCCCAGCAGTGAACTGAGGCTGAAGCCTGGGCGGGAGAGAATGCTTTAAGGCAGGGGTGGGGAACCTTTTTTCTGACAAGGGCCATTTGGATATTTATAACGAGAGGCCTGGCGCACAAATTTCATGTACTCGGGAGGGTCCTTCACCCAGCCTGTCTTCTCAGTCCGGGAGCCCTTGGGAGATGTCTGACTGATGGCTTAGGCCCAGTCGGACATCTTACTGCTGTCGCAGAGGCAGGAGAGGCTCCCGCCACCACTGCTGTGCTCACCAGCCATGAGCCTGGCTCAGAGCTTCTGCCTGAGTGGCACTACCCTTGTGGGAGTGCACTGCATTGAACATTTGCGCCCCCCAGTGGTCAGTGCATGTCATAGCGACCAGTCATTCTGCCATTCGGTTGATTTGCATATTAGCCTTTTATTATATAGTATTTGTGGACCATACAAAATTATCAACTTAAAAATTAGCCCAGACCTAGCAATTTTGTCTCAGTGGATAGGAGCATCTACCCCATGGGCTGAGGGTCCTAGGTTCGATTCTGGTCAAGGCCATATACCTCAGCTGCAGGCTTGATCCTGGGCCCTGGTCAGGGAGCTTGTGAGAAGCTACCAATCGATATGTCTTTCTCACATTGATGTTTCTCTCTGTGTCCTTTCCACTCTCTCTCTAAAAAAAAATATCATCTGGTGAGGACAAACAACAACAAAAATTAGCCTGCTATTTTTGGTCAAACATTTCACTAACTCACCCCTAATGCCTTGGCAGGGCCAGACCAAATGATTCCAAACTTTCCCCACCCCTGGCTTAAAGGGAGGTCAGCCTGGAAAGAATTAATGCTGAGTGGGCAGAAAGACAAACAGACCTATGAGAAGGACTGGAGGGTAGGCAAAAGGGAAGCATACCCAGTGCTGCTCAGACTTTACAGTGTGTGTGAGTCACTTGACCTTGTGGAAATGTGCATTCTATTTCCATTGCCTGGGTGGGACCTGAGGCTCCGCATCTCTGACAATCTCTCTGGTGACAAGCATTAGGTCATGGAAGGGACGGTATTGAGAGGGCCTGGAAAGCCTGGGAACCTATTAGAACATCGATGGAAAATCCTGTGGCAGCTGCCCTTCTCTGCCCCCTGCCTCCTCCCCCGCCCTCCTCTCCAACTCCCCCCTCCTCCCTGCCCACAGCAGCACTGCTGACATTTGGGGCCAGTTATATCTTGTTGGGGGTGGCAGGTGGGAGGAGGAGGTACTGTCCCTGCATAGGATGTTAACCAGCACCTTTAGCCTCCACTCCCTACACCCCCTAGTTGCTGGTACCCCCACATACACTATTTGTGCCAACCACAGATGTCTCCAGACATTGCCAGATGTCCCTTGGAGTTCAAAACTGCTCCTGGTGGAGGCCTGTAGGTTAGAGGGAGAATTGAGTCACCCCCCTCATGCACATTTACCTCCTGTCTTCTGGAACCATGAGGCAGAAATGGCTTTCCTCTGATTTATATGCTTAGAATACAACACACTCTTCACTAGCTCAGCCTTTAGAAATGCGGAGAAAGTGTTTGCTTTTCATTTGACAGCTGATCACTTGAGAGTGACCTCGGCGCAAACCAGCGCCTCACCCCCTACCCACATCCCCTGCAGTTCCGGGGGAACAGTAGGGAAATGCCTTTCCAAGAATATGTTAGCTAAGTAACCTAACATCATTTTAAGTCATCTCGACACAACCATTTACAGTGCGCAGTAAAATGGAAACTCCATGATCTGTTCTCAGGATACCGTGTTAGCATTTCACTGACAACCTGACAGTTCCGTCGTGTCTGTCCACCGCCACATCTCACTTTTCTAACAGCCTCTACGTGTTTCCCAGCTCCAAGGCCAGTCAGCTTACAATCTCAAAAATCCTGACAGGGATGGGTGGGTTTGCTTTTTGCCATTGTTATAGTTATTTCTTCTTAAAAGTGTTGAGAAAACATCTCAAGGTTTTAACCCCGGCTGGAATCTCAGGCCGAAGCAGTTCAGCAGCCTGCACTTCACTTGTCTTCCAGGTGCCTGTGCGTGCAGGCCCAAGGCCCATAGTCCAATCAGTTAAACTTCTCTGGAAGCCAAAGAAAACTCAGGTCCAAACAGGGGGGTTAGTCTCAGGCTGAAACAAAAATGTACATCGTGTCGAAAAGGCTTCTCCAAGTGCTACAGTTAATAAGCACTGTTGTGTTTTTACTGGAAAAGCGGGTATCTAGCCAAGCATTCTTCACATTTTTCCCAGGATTTAGTCACAAAATCAGTTTAGACATATTGCAAGGATGAAATATGTACATATCTGATAAAGGGCAATGGTATTTTTTCTTTTCTGCTGTATAGCTCCCTGAAATGGGGGAAAACAAACTACACACACACACACACACACACACACACACACACTCACACTCTGAGTGGCCAGATTATTATGATCTCTGAACGCATAATAATCTGGTCACTCAGTGTATATCCTATATAATAAAAGGCTAATATGCAAATTGTCCCTCGACCAGGAGTTCGACCAGCAGTCAGGCCAGCCAACCGCCCGTGTCTCCTCCCCCTGGCCAGCCTGGCCAGACCCCACACATGCACAAATTTATGCATCGGGCCTCTAATAATATATATATATATATATATATATATATATATATATATATATATATATGTGTGTGTGTGTGTGTGTGTGTGTGTGTGTGTGTGTGTGTGTGTTTGTATGTATATGTATATATGTATGTGTGCGTATGTATATATATGTATATATATATATGTATATATATGTATGTATGTATATAGTGGCCAGATTATTATGCGTTCAGAGATTGTAATAATCTGTCCACTCTGTGTATGTGTGTAGTTTGTTTTCCCCTCTTGTGAAGTGTGTACCTGTGTGTGTAAAACAAAACACAGACATATAAACACAAGTGTGAATGTATATACACTTTTACCACTGAGTACAAGAACTTCTTTATTCACTATTATACTTCTACTTAGATTTAAATGGGATGCCGCAGACCTTTCTCCTGGATTTGAATAACTTGTAGAGCCCTTCCTAATCTTTCCCACCTGTCTACACTGTCCTCAGAACTTCAGTCAAAGTGGCCTTGGAGCTGATTTATTTGCGACAGCAGTGTAGACATGGATTCTGTGCGTGGTCAGGAAGGGACCAGTGCTGTGGGGTCATGTCCATACATGCAGGCATGAGGGCATCATTCTTGGCTGCATCGCTAACCAAAGGAAGGAGAAAAATGTACCCAATGTGGACTGTTGCAAAAGTTCCCATTTTTGGAGCAGATTGGCCTGGAGGTAGTAATCCGTGGTGGAGTCTAATGGGCGCTGGACTTGGATTCATGGTTTGAGTTCTGGCTGTGCAACCTATTGGGTGTGTGACCTTGGACAGGTCCCCTAATCACATTCCTCCTCTGTGAAAGAGGATGATGAAACTCAATACCGTTGTGATCATGAGGACTTAATGAGACAATTCCTCAAAGTATGTGAACATTGGGAAAGATTGTACAAATGCGAAGTGGTATTTTTTCTGGCAGATTCTATTCTCGTACGAGTTCTTGCAAACACACCCCATTACTTTTCTGAGTCAAACTAACTTTGCTAACCGATCCTGGAAACAGTAAATCAGGAGGAGATTAATGGAACCCTCTGGGCCGGCAGTGATGTGGTGCTGTGTGCCTGCACACACAGGGATGGAAAGTGCACTCAACCTGTGAGTCTTCCTTTCAGAATTCCAGTTCCGGTCTCCCTGAGAAGAAGCTAGACCGAATGCATAGCGTGCTGACCAAAGCTTGGCTGCTGGCGTGGGCATCGCAGAGGTCCGGGTGCATAGCCTGCTGGTGTCTGTGATGTAAATACTCCCTTAGTGATGGCCAGTTTCCCACTGCCAACATCACCACATGTGAGCGTGGGAGGGATGTGCCATAGCTCACGGTTATGCCGTATTTCCACTGTGCAAGTAATTAACTTCAGCCGGCCAGGTAATCATAAAGTAGAGAAAAACAACTAGGAAGTGATGTGTCTTTAATATGATTTGTATAACTGTAAGTTTGCATCATTTAGTTTTTATTAATGGCTGTGTTTAACACTTGGCTCGCAACTTGAACAACCAGCTCTTGCTGGCCAGCTCAGGTTGGCTCCCGCATGCCACTGTTTCTCTTTGGCTACATGAGAACGCAGAACTGCGCCGTGAATCAGCAGGTTCAGGACGGTCCCGGAAAACCTGCGTGGAGTGTGCGGCCCTCAGTGGGTTTTTATTTCTGTGGACTTTGGATGAGCCGTCTGTGCTTGGTCCCTCTGTTCCCTTTGGCTAACAAAATAAGTAACGGCTCATGAGAATGGCTTATGGACCTAGTCGTTACTGTTAGTATTTGAAATGGTTTCGACTTTTTAATTATTTTAAAGATTGTGAAGACATAAAAAGAGCAGAATTTTATAGGATCTTATTGTGGTTAAGAAAAAAATCCAGAAAATATTCCCAGAGAGAAGAATAATATTTTTCTCTTGGCTATCCTAAATGCTCCGGGAGGCTGTTGGGGCAGAAAGGATTAAAATTTTAGCCCATCTATGGAACATGCTGGGAAGGGGACCTCCAGGTGGCCTGCACCTCCTTCCTTACTCAAGGGATATGATGGATCCCTTATGTCTGTGGTGAAGAATTTGAGAAGCCTGACCGGGAACACAAAGGGAAAAAAATTGTAAAGGCAGCCTCCATAATCAAAATCATTAAAAGAC
Organism: Pipistrellus hanaki; assembly: GCF_964339955.1. Lineage (NCBI taxonomy): Eukaryota > Metazoa > Chordata > Mammalia > Chiroptera > Vespertilionidae > Pipistrellus > Pipistrellus hanaki. The sequence goes on along the minus strand of NC_140504.1, from coordinate 125,144,569 downwards.
CAAAAAGCAAATGAACGAGTATTTCAGATACTGAATTATTAACTTACTCCTAGGTGTGTTTCAGGAATTGAGCTTATTTTGAAGAAGTTTGTAAGAAGGCAACAAAACCTATAAACCCGTGATATTTGGACCAAGCATAGGTCCAAATATCATGGGTTTATTGGGGGAGCTGGAGGAGTTATAGGAAAAGGAATGGCCTCACATCAGAATCCCACACTGAAAATGTATTGTACTTTCTTGTAGGTTAATTGCCAAAACACGTACTTTAAAATTCAGTCCCATATGCAACCCAAATACTGCATTTTGTTTTTCTGAGAAGGACTTAGGACATGACTGCCATGGGCCAGATTTTCAGACATGCTGGTCGTCTATCGTCAATCTGGTAGACGCATTTTCAGGCAAATTATGTGTCAGTGTTAAGCCTTTTAAAATAAAACAACTTAGATTAATTCTCCTATCTGATTATTGGTAAGTCACATGCTGTTTTTGTCTTGGGGAAATATTCGATCTTTTGGTAGTTCTAAAAAAGAAAGTCGTCTTCAAGCAAAAAATAAAAATAAAATAAAATGTCATATGATATTGCTTTGTTTATGAATTCACTCAGATAAAACTTTGTAGACTCTTGAAAGAAAATGGTTCTTATTTCTATTCCAGTGTGTTTCCGTTCAGGGGAGCCATGAGTCTGCTTGTGGCAGTGACTCTCACGTTTCCAGGGACCAGCACCTAGAGGTTCTCTGATCCCACCTGAGTTTCTGATTTAGCAAGTCTGAGGTCTGAGCGTTTGCTTTTCTAACAAGAGTCCAGGTGATCATGATGCTCCTGGCCCTGAGGACCACACTTTGAGAACCACTGATTTCTCTTTATTCTTTATTGATTAAGGTATTACATATGTGTCCTTATCCCCCACGTTTGCCCCACCCCCTCACACTCATGCCCTCACCCCCTGGTGTCCGTGTCCATTGGTTATGCTTATAGGCATGCATACAAGTCCTTTGGTTGATCTCTCCCCCTTACCTCCACCCTCCCCTTCCTTTCCTCTGAGGTTTGACAGTCTGATAGATGCTTCTCTGTCTCTGGATCTGTTTTTCTTCATCAGTTTATGTTGTTCATTATATTCCACAAATGAGTGAGATCATGTGATATTTATCTTTCTCTGGCTTATTTCGCTTAGCATAACGCTCTCCAGTTCCATCTATGCTGTTGTGAATGATAGGAGTTCCTTCCTTTTTACAGCAGTGTAGTATTCCATTATGTAGATGTACCACAGTTCTCTAATGTACCACACATCTGCTGATGGGTACTCATCTCGTGCAGGGCTGGGCGCTTATGCAAACAACATAAAACCGAGCATCTAAAGAGAGCTCAGTCCAGGAGAGGAAGTTATTTGCATGCATAACAAACAAAAATGTACCCAAAAAAATGTATGCAATGATTACAAAGGTCACCGTGGACTCCAACATCCAGGCCAGGGAGGGTAATAGCAGTCAGTCAATCAGGAAGGTCATAGGTGACAGATATTGAAGACACAGTAAACAGAACAACAGAGTTCAAATGTAAGAATGTCTATTGCCAGAAGTTCTTGGGGAGTGAAACAAGAGTGGGGTTACAGGTTAAGAATCTCATCACCATTGAGAACTGTCATGAGGGTGAATGTGAGTCTGCAGGTGTGGCCAACTGCTAAGTCCAGAAAGCTCAGGGTAGCCAGACATTACATATGATGCAACATCACTTTGTGACATCACCTTGAACAAGCCTCACTTTCCTTATCTGTAAAAAAAGGAGTTGGCACATTAATAGTCTGTGTACAGTCCTAGCAGCAAGGAAAGCTGGTGACAAATGAATAGCAAGTGCAGTGAGCCTGTGAAAGGTCTGACAAGAGGTGCGTGCATCCAGGACTCTAACACTGATCCTGGGTCACTGGCACTGTCGCAAGTGGCACCTCCTTTTGTGGGGAAAGGACTGAGCCATTAGCCACAGCACAGTGGACACACCACCAGCCCATGAGCCCCATCCTCTGGAACAGAGCGAATGCGGTGCCCATGTTAGAGGGCTCCTGAACGTTTAGTTGATGCCTCCCATGGACCCTCTTATCATTTTCTCCAGGAGAAAAATGAACAGAAGGCATACCCCAATGCTAGCTTGTTATCTGTTTTGTGCCTCTTGTAGTGAAAGGATTGCCAGTGAACTTAGAAACCAAGACTGCTGCCTCCTCTTCATTCATTCAGTATCTTTGCAACTAGATGAGACAAGAAAAACAAGGGCTCTCAGGCAGAAGGAAGTGGAATAAAATTGGAAGCAGGTCCACAGTAAATGTGGTATGCAGCGCCTGCCACTCAGTGCTCCTCCTGTCGATGCTCCTGGAAATGCGTGCCTTTGGGGAATTTCCCATATATTCACTCCCAAGGAATGCTGATGTCCCACTAATTCAGGCACATCAGGCTCAGGAGAAGAGAAGGATGCTGTTTAGTAATTAAGTAAATGAAGGAAGCATTGGTCAGGCAGGCAGTATTAAGAAAGTAGAATAGAAATTCCCTTGTCCTGTCATTGAAAACAAAGATGGTAGAGAGTACCTTTCTTAAAATCATATGTCCAGAGCTTACTTGCATATACATTATTATTTCATTTTTACTTCACAGCAAGCCTGTGAAATAGCTCTAGATGCCTAGATTGCAGATAATCTTGAGTTAGAAAATCTTAGTAACCCATAAGCAGAGGCATGAGAATGCTACCCCAAACCACTCGAGGTCATGAGCATTCCACCAGCTGAGCTTTGTGGCCTCCCCATGCCTCATGTTTTCCCAATCCCATTCAATTGTGTCAGCTCTGTGCTATGGTCTATAAAATGCCAGCAAAAATCACTTGCGAAATTCCCAGTGGCAACAACATCAGACGTCCTTTAAAAGATACATACTAGATCCATTTTAATATATTTAATTTGAAATAGCAGAATTTCCCAGAACCCTAGTTCAAAAGTACACCTCCCTGTGGTCTTGCGTCTTGGGAGAGTCCACACATCTTATGTAAACTCATGTAAAAGGTTTAAAGTTTATCTGAAAGGGATGTTTTAGTTCTCAGCATAACTATTCTAACGCCCCTGTCCCAAGGCAAAAATGTTAAAATACCTAGTGCTACTCAAAGGAGAGGGGGAAAAGCAAACACGGGAGCCTCCATTATTTCCAGGAATCTGTGGTTTTGTGTGAAAAATTACTCTTAGGAAACTTTTATATGTTGGTGGCAGAAGCGTCCGCCAGAAGTCAGTTAAATGCACCTGCTGAGCTGTGCACCATTGCTCCTGGCGGGGTGCTCCCAGGACAGCAGCTGAAGGCACTGCACGGGACCTGCAGCCTCTGTCACCCTGGCTACAGCTCCTTTGGTTTGGAGATTCCATCAGTGGTCCAGGCTCTGCCCGGCTCCCGGGCATCATCATCACGCCCCTGTGCATATCAGGATCATTGCCCTACATCAGTGGTCAGCAAACTCATTAGTCAACAGACCCAAATATCAACAGTACAATGATTGAAATTTCTTTTGAGAGCTGAAAACAGACTTCTGCACATGGGCCACGAAGTTTCAATCGCACTGTATGTGCGCGTCAGCCTGTGGCATTTTGTGGAAGAGCCACACTCAAAGGGCCAATGAGCCTCATGTGGCTCGTGAGCCGCAGTTTGCCGACTACTGCCCTACATGAAAGCTAGACTCGTTCAGTGGTCAGGTCTGCACTTGGGGTTGGAGGAACCTGGGCTCACACCTTGTCTGTCCACTTATTGGTATGTTGCTTTTTTTCCTCTCTGCGTGAGTTTATTCATCTGGAAACTTAAATAAGTACCTACCAAAGGTGGTGTTGTGAAGGCTCAGTTATGTATTAGATGACACCTTCTGGCATGCAGTGGGTACACACTAAATGTTCGCTCCCCGTATTACTATTGCAGACATCTCCAGGTATAAGACCCCGACAGAGGTTATCTGATGACCTGATTAGATACTTTATGTCGAGAGAAGAATTAAACACAAAGGGTCCCTGCCATCTGTTTAGAGGATGTTTGAACTGCACTGTGTCAGAATGAAGCAGGCAGGACAGTCCTCGGCTACCAACACTCTCTTGCTCATTAAATACAATTAGCATCCCTGGTCTGTCCCTGTCTCTACTTCTAGCCATGTCCCCGGGTTATTGCAGCAATCCAGAATACCCCATTCTCTCTCAGATGGCCCTGGGTTGAGAATCACTGGTAATCACTGGTCTAAGCTAGACTCTGACCCCGAGTAGCATGGCCAATAGAAAGATCTTACTATACATCATACTATCACAACTAAGACATGGCACTTGTCTACAAAGAAATGCATGGAACACAGAGCTCTGTAAAGGGCCCTAAGGGGTGGTATTCTGTTCCCATTTAGAGGCGTTCAGTCTCCGAGCCTAGGGACTGAGGCTAATTGCTCTGTCCATACACCCTTTAGACCAGAAGTGTGTTCCTTTATTCCTTTCCTTTTGGCTTTCATTGTGCTCCTTAGAGCTTTTCTCCCTCACCAGGTGGCGGGTGCAGCAGGAATGGCTCCGGAGCTCCCTCAGCCGCTCTCCTGCCCCGGAGGAGCACAGCATCGCACACGTGTGCGGAATAGTCCCAGGTTTCTCTTCCTTTCATGTCAAAAGTTTTAAGATGAGAGCTCTGTCTGATCTGAACAGGAGCGTTTAAGTGCTCAGCATAACTCTTTGAACTGTCTTGTGCCTTTGCAAATATGTTACAATGTCCTGAGCCACCCATTTCTCATGGTGAGGGCTGTCGCCACTCCCCAGCAGTCTGCAGGGCAGAAGCAGGAGCAAGCAAGGAACTAGTTTGAGGCCTCCTCACAGCGGAATGCTGTCCTCTCGGGAAGGACGTGGTGGCAGGAGGAGTGATTTAGTGAAACAACCTTCACTGAAATATTTTTGCATAGATTCCTGTGGCTTCTTTGCCAGAAAATATAGTAATAACAATGCAATCATGCAGACTGCTGTGGAGGCTGGAATGTGCCATGGAGTGTGAGGATTGCCGCTGGTTCTCTTACCCCAGGCATCAGTCTGAGCCTAGAAACTCTTTATTGTGAGGAAGATGAATAACCTTCGGGTGAAGGAGAGGACAGAGACCCTCCCCAGGAGCGTGACAGGGATGGCGGTTGGTGATAATCAGATGAATGGCCTGGGCCCAGTATCAGGCAGGAACACGGGTTTGGGATTAGCATGTTATCAGGGAAATGTTTGCCCTTATCTTCTTCTTTGAATAAGTTCAAGCTATTTTTCTTCTTTCCTGAAGGCGAAGTAGTAATTCAGAAGATGTTGATACCTTGTCAGATGGAAAAAGTTATTTTTGTGTGTCTATTCAAGTTGCCAAATGAACTGATGTGTACTGAGTGTTGACTGTGTGTAGGGGTTTGGAGAGAGCCTTCACTCCAACTTTCATATTTTTAACGTTACCCTGGAGCGGAAGTGGGAAGTAGAACCCTGGGTTAGAGGGAAGCTGATACATAGTTTCTCCTTTGCCCTCTGTGTGAATGGCTTTTGTCCTCTCACACTGCCAGGGGCCCCCCTTTCTCTATGTGCCCATGTCTCCTACGGCATGCACTCTGCCTGTGTGGTCTCCCTCCCACCTGGCTCCTCTGCACCATCCTCACTGCCCCTGCACCAGGGCGGACCTCGTGATACCAGATGGCACTGGAGCAAGATCCTTCTAATGGCTCACCCTGCCTGGAGAACTCGGTCCCTTCCCATCATCCTCCACCCTGTGACCAGAGTGACCTTTTCAAAAGTACACCTCCCTGTGGTCTTGGATCTTGAGAGAGTCTCATCAATCACTAGTATGAAAATGACCCTGCTTAACCCTTCAGAGGTTGTCCATGGCTTTTAGAAGATGGTAGGATAGGGAGGGTCACCACTTCTCTCCTCTTTCTTCTCCTGGCACCTCATACTGTACACCCGGAATGCGACATGCTCTCGTATGTGATTCCACGTGCTCCTTCCTCGGTCTAGAGTAGGGGTGTCAAACTCAATCAGAGAAGGGGCCAAAGTCTAAAATCCAGCCTAAATCGCGGGCCGAATGGTTTACTGAACAGTTATAAACTGACAATGTCATAAACTGACAGCAGAGTGCAGTGATGACAGCTCGGTGCGGGCCACATTGCAAGGCCTGGCGGGCTGGATTTGGCCCGCGGGCCTTGTGTTTGACACATGTGGTCTAGAGCGATTTCCTCCTTGGTTTCATATGTACTAATTCCTGTGTATTCTTCAAAACTCAACACTGCTGTCACCTCCAAGGAGCCCACCTGCCTTCTCCCTCCTGGTAGGGTTTTCCTGTTCTCTTGAATGAGTCTGCACACTGTGTACTGAGCTCCTTGAAAGCAAGAACTGCATTTCAGATCTTCTAGCTCAAGTGTCTGGTACAGATTGGTAGCAGTGAGCACTTACTCCGTGAATGGATACAGTCTGAAGGTTAAACAGAGGTGGGAACGGAAATGAAGAGATATCACACGCGCTGTCTCTGGCCATCGGTCCTATCTATCTCACATCCCTTGGTCACACCATTCCACGAAGGCTGCACACTGTTTCCCAGAGAACCTCTGGGGACTCGCCCCATGACCGCTTTTTTATCATGGTTCTCTTTCCATGGGGCCCACGCCCCAAATGATCAGTGGAGGCGGGTTTTTGAAAGCTCGGATTGCCGTGGATACCTGGAGAGAGTCAGAAAGGGCGGATGGGTCTGAAGAAGCATAGATACAGCTTTCTGGTAGTGAAAGATGAAATCATCTTGTCATTCAAACTGTAGTATCAAAACATCGTTATGTAAATTGCAGAAGGGTGGATGAATTCCTGAGTTACCTGGGATGTACAAAGTAGAATTTATGACATAGTCTAGAAAGAATACAGCCCACATACCTCATGTGACCTGGGTGTGACCATTTGAAGATTGCTGATATGGATTGGCATTTGCTGATTTTTTTGTTCACAGATTAAAATTGCCACAGGTTCTCTCCTTAAATGGAGAATTCCTGTGTTGACCCTGGTTTCTAATAGTGAAGTGAAGTTTTCTGTATCTGGCACTGTGTTTGCAGCCCGTGGTAACAGGCTAATATTTTATTTGTGTGCTAGCACACTGGCCGTTACTCCACTGACCAAAGGATACCCCAGGTCCAACCAATTCCCTTGGGTCTCAATCTGGTCATCCACTCAGGTCAGCAAGGCAGTGTCTTTCCCATGTCTGTGCCAGCTGAGTGCCTGGAAATTAGATGTTAAATGAATAAATTGTTGAGGCAAAGCTATTAGCAGAATGATCTAATGACCTTCAACAGGGGAGTGTGTATGTAGGCAACTTATATTTTAAGAATTATGTTTTAATAAGTAGTGAATTGAGTATAAATCAAATAGTAATTACCATTAATAATGGATGAAATATTTTGAGCACTTAACTATGGCACCAAGCTCTACTGCCTCTCGCATTAAGTGAAAGACTAAATTTTATAGGTTTAAAAAAAAAAAAAAGGAAATATAATGAAAAGTGCACTTAGTGACATATAGAGCTCAGGGGGAGTGAGTTTGGGATGACCAAGTGTTCATCCGTAGAAGTCCTCCCAGTTCTGTTTGCACTAGTGTGGGATGGGCCATGAATAAAAGAAAAACCTACAAATTCTAAGCACTAGCAGTCCTCTCCCTCCTACACCACCTCGGGAGGACTAATCTGCACTTGCTCAGCCTGCTATTTCCAGTGAGGTCAGGAAGGTGAATGGTTAAAAAGGATTAAGTTTTGATTAGGCCATATTGCTTCCCAAGAGGAAAGGCAGTGGCCGGCCTGAGAGTGGCCAGGGCGGGAAATGTGAGCAAGAGGAGGGGAGATGAGAGGTGAGAGGAGGAGCAGTTGTCCTGTGAGGTGGCACCTGGGAAAGAGAGTGTAGAAAGGCTGTTAGGAAGACTTTCTGTGTATGCTGCCATGTAGTGGCTCCACATCCTCCTTGCTATCACCTCTCCTATCTACCCCTGTTCTCCATATCTCTCCAGAAAACTTCCGCCAGGACCTAAGTTGATGTTTTCATTAGGAGGGACACATGATGGAAGACCTCTGTCCACCTGTATACGGGCTACGGTGACAAACATGGGAAGTCAGCGCCTTTCCTGGCACGGAGGAATGGAAACTGGAAAGCTACTGTACGAGAGTTTTGTATTTTTAAAATTTAGGGTTTAGCCCAGCTGGAGTGGCTCATTGGTTGAGTGTTGACCTATGAATCAGGAGGTCATGATTCAATTCTAAGTCAGGGCACATGCCTGGGTTGTGGGTTCGATCCTTAGTAGGAGGCATGCCAGAGGCAGCTCTTCAATGATTCTCTCTCATCATAGATGTTTCTGTCTTTTTCTTCCTCTCCCTTCCCTTCATCTCTGAAATCAACATAAATATATTTTTAAAAAGTAAAATATGTATTTTAATAATAGTTTAAAAATTCCTGTCCTCTCATCCTAGCTTCCTGATATTGTTAATTTTCTTAGTTAACCCTAGTTTCTAGAAAAAGCAAAATACCAAGGGAATTCTTAATTCCTCACTTGGTAAAATTACTAGTAAGAACCCATTACCAGTTAGTGGAGCCTGAATTCCATTCTGTATAACTCTATAAATCATCCTCCCTAATAAAAAAGTAATATGCAAATTAACCATCACTTCACTACACCCACAAGCCATGCCCACCAGCCAATCAGAGCAAGTATGCAAATAAACCCAACCAAGATGGCTACTGGCCACAGAGAGCAGGAGGGAGGCATGGGTTTCCCAGACAACGGCAGAAGCAAGCTTTCCTCCTGCCCTTGCCAGCCTAGGCCTCCATTCAAGGTTACAAAGTTTTAATTATAGAAGGTAAACAAATCCAAACAGAAATGGCTGCTGGCCAGGAGCGAGAGGAGGCTTGGCTCTGCTCCATGCTACGAAGTTTCAATTATAGAAAGTAAATATATCCCAGATACCAGGGCCTCCACTTGGGTCGCTAGGGGGCATGGCAGTCCTGCAAACCACCACAGGCCCCTTGCTCAGCCTGCCCCATGCCCCAAGGGAGCCCCCACCCTAAACTGGGACACCCTTCAAGGCAAACCAGCTGGCCCCCACCTGTGTACCAGGCCTCTATCCTATCTAATAAAAGAGTAATTAGTAGATTGACCATCACTCCAATACACAATATGGGTGCCCCCATGTGGTCAAAGATCCTGTCCCTATGTGAACACAAGATGGCCACCACAAGATGGCCAGCAGGGGAGGGCAATTGGGAGGGACCAGGCCTGCAAGGGAAGGCAGTTGAAGGCGATCAACCCTGCAGGGGAGGCAATTGGGGGTGACCAGGATGGCAGAGGAGGGAAGTTGGGGGCAAACAGGCTGGCAGGGGAGCAGTTAGACATCAATCAGGCTGGCAGGCAGAAGTGGTTAGGGGCAATCAGGAAGGCTGGCAGGCGAGAAGTTGGGAGCCAGCAGTCCTGGATTGTGAGAAGGATGTTCGACTGCTGGATTAGGCCCAATCCCACCAGGCAGTCGAGCATCCCTCAAGGGGGCCCAGATTGGAGAGGGTGCAGGCTGGGCTAAGGGACACCCCCCCTGGACCCCTGCACGAATTTTGTGCACCGGTCCTCTAATTTTGAATAAACTTCTATTCTGTACAACTCAACATTTTAAAGCTGTGAGTGTAGACTTTTTAATATGGAAATGTCATTGGCTCTCAGATCAAATGCTTTAATAGTAATACTTCATACCTGTGTGCCCATTGGTAACTTCTCAACCTGGTGGGACGTTTGCAACATACCTGAGAAATAGGGGAGTTGTTGTAATGCCTACTGCGGATAACCTGACTGATAGAGTTGTTCACGCTGGGAGAGGCAGCCCAGGGTGCTGCACAATGCGCCTGCTTTAGCTTTCAGTGCGAATTCTGTACTTTAGGTGACTTGGCACCATGTGTGCTGAGAGAAATTGAGTGGTGTTGCTATCATTACATGATAACCGAATTCCAGCTGCTGAAGTCATTCCTTCACACGGGGGTAGCATTGCATGCTTGCATTAGTTTTTCAGGGCTACTGTAACCAAGCCCATAAACCTCGCAGCTTAAATAGCCAGAATGTATCATCTCACAGCTCTGGTGGCTGAACGTTCAAAATCAAGGTGTCAGCGGGGCCACGTTCTCTGCAGACATCAGGGAAAGGGCTGTTCCAGGCCACTCTCCTGGCTTCTGATAGTGCCTTGGCACAACTCCAATCTTCCCTGGGTGTGTGTCAGTCTCCAAATTTCCCCTTTTTATCAGGACACCAGCCAAAATTGATAACCCTACACACACACTCTGATATGACCTCATTTTAACTAATTACATCTGCAACAACCCCGGTTCCAAATACAGTCGCATTCTGAGGTGCTGGGGTTAGGACCTCAACTTATGAACTTGGGGGATAGAGACAATTCAACACATAACAATGCCTCCTAAGTGATGGTTTGGGGGATTGGGCTGAGTCTAGCAGCCCTGCATTCAATAGAATCCCTGTTTGGGGAAATGAATGTCAACATTCATTGATTTCAGGGAACAGGGCCCTCTGGAGTCTGTGATGTAACCTCACCCTCTCCTAAGAGCTATTTATGGCCTACAAGCCTGTGAACATTTGAGTGCTCGTGTACAGAGAAGATAATCAGCCAGACAGATGTCTACACCCACTTCAGAGCCCTCGCGCGGATCAGTCACCCACCCAGAGCAGCACATTAGATCTGGCATCTGAAATGTGTCTGGCATTTTCAGGTAGCAGAGCCTTTAAAACATATCATTTGGATGCCAATTACTTACTCTCTCCCTGAAAGAGCCCAAACACAGAGTCCCAGACATAGGTACCATATACTATCTGGCCCTCAGTTGACTGATCTGAAAAACGGGCCCAATGCCAACCTTTCCACATTCCTGTGGATATTAAAGGGGATGATGCTTGTGAGCTTTGTGAGTGATAACGTGATACGTAAGTATAAGGTATGTTGTTGTTATGAGACAAGCATTATATGAGGTAGGATAGCCAACAGAGAGGTAGACTTGGAAGTAATGTTCTGAGTTTCTTCCTAGGCAGGAGTGGGAAGGTCATGCCTATGCAGGAGGTAGAATTTGGCCTGAGCTTTGAAGACCAAGGTCATCAAGATAGTCAGAGGGAAGGAGACTGGCAATGGGCAAGGAGCATGTGTGTGAGGGGCACAGTGGACAAGCCCTGCAGCCAGAACAGAGAGCTAATTGTGCTGAGTTGCTCTACCAAATTGGTACTTAGAGCTCAAGTTTCTCAACTGAGCTGAACTGCTTGTCTTTTACATATACATGCTGTGACTTACAATGATGCTTCCTTATAACAAAGCTGCCCCTCATCCAGACATAGGAAGTCACTTCCCAAGCACCCTGCATCCTCTGTGCTCTCAGTTCCACACACAGGCCTCTCCAGCTACTGAGATGCTGTCCTCTCTTTAGTGACTGCCCATCTTCCAAGAGTCAGCTAGATCTTGCCCTCTCTGTGCCACACTCGCACTGCCACTCCTACACAAGCAAGGTCTTCCTCCCCTCCCTCTCAGAGCACTCCTCGCCTGCCACCCCTAGAGCAGCATTCATGGCAGAAGCTGATGGTTTGTTTGGTTCTGGTTCTGTCTTTCTCACATGACTGTAGGCTCCCGGAGAACAAGCAGCGTCACCTGTACATCTCTGACCTCCCAGGGCTTCCCATAACCAGTTAATCTGACCCCAGTGAATGGTCAGTGATTGGAGGGACAGCGTGGAGAGAGAAGCTCTTTCAAACTCTGCTTCATTGAACAGAAAGGCATGTTCTTTGCCTATAATTTTTGCCGATAGGAAGAGCAGTGTCCTGGATTACCATAAGGAAAGGAACTTGAGGGATGATGACACTTATTACCAGTCAACTGACTTGTCTACGAAAAAAAAAACACACCATTTGAGAGTGTGCCTTGTTTGGTCCAGTGGAATGATCTCACACTTACTTCCTGTGAGTTCAACATAACTTTGGCTTTGGCAGAAACAGTGACACCCTCCTCTTTATTTGTAATTGAAAAATATGGTTTGTTTTGATTATATTATATATGGGAAAATTTTGTAGGGTGATTCTTGGGGATACTGGAAATAAATTGATGGAAGCACTTGTGTGAATGAATGAATGAATGAATGAAACAATTTTGAAACATAGGCCCCTGCAGGTATTTCTTTGTAGAATGTCTGCAGTTCTCTGTGTGCGGTAACTTCCGTGAGCAAATATAACGGCAGTGTGACAACACTTTTCAATTGAACAGCTCTAAAGACAGATTATTTTGAGACTGAAAAGTAGAATTTGGTGTCAACATGTTTTTAAAAGTGATTTCGGAGTTTGCCAACGATTATTTAAGTGTCAGGAAAAAAATAATTTAAATGGCATTCTTGAGAAATTTATTTTTATATTCTTGGTTTTTGTGACATGAAAGGAAACTGGGTCTTGAAAAGCTAGGGTTTTTAAATGAAGAAGAAAGGAATAAGCTGGTGTGACTTCCTTTCTCTTTGAAAACACTGTGTCCACACTGTCCCTCAGTGCTCTCCTCCCTCCAGCACTTTCTCTGTTCCCTCCATGACATCGCAGTGTGTGGGGCTAGTGGTCAGTTTAACCTGCAGCCCATTCTAATTCATAAAAAACTACCCCACTGATAATGGCTTTTGCTGGGTTAAATGAAATTCTGTGGGTAGACAGACTAGTCAAGATATAATCCCTACAGACCCCATGCAAACATTCATTTCTGAGATGCTGTGGGCATGGAGGAAGGATTTAGTCCAAAGTACCTTGGGGTTTTGTTCAGTCCGGAGTGTAATTTCTTCCTCTTTTGCCTGTAGCCATTTCCTTAACATTACTGAAAGGATATTTTTTCCTAATGAAGCATGAAAATTGATTGTATCTTGCCAGGAGGGTTCTTCCTAAGTCTGAAGATATTAAAGATTTCATGAGAACGGCGTGAAGAATGTCTTCCTGAATCATTTACATTTCCCCTTCTGTAGGCTTATGTAACCATGCAGAAAATCTAATAATAAGTGTGCTATTAGTGTTCCGTGTGCCATACTGTAGGCTGCAGTACTGGGAGGTGATGGAGGTGGGGGAGAAATACCGGTGCCCAGTGTGTGTGATCGCATTCCCTTGCACAAGTGTCTGAAGTAAAGCCCTGCTGGGAAATCTATAGCTAATTGGACAGAGAGTCCATTTTTATCGGGCTTCTTTTTTGAAGCCTGTTTAGTCTTTTTCTTTCCCTGAGTCAGAAGGAAACAGGAGCCACGGAATAGATTCACAGCGGAGTTCAGCAGCTAGAACTATTTTGATTCTCAAAGCAATGTCTGTCTAACACAGGTGACAACGCCAGCCCAGATCAGAACAGGGCACAGACAGCTAACCTGGGGTTAGAGAGAGGCCTTATGTTATTATCATAGGAGGACAACAAATAAGTCCAAACAAAGATGCAGGCATCATTACCAGTGGCCTTTCCCCAGCATCCAATTAGAAGTCGCAAGGAGGTCATACTGCCTATCCTATCTCAAGTGCCAAAATTCAGTAAAGGGTTCCATCCAAGTTCCCAGAAACTGCTGTGATCATCAGGGTGAGGGAGCAAGAAATGAAGAAAAATTTTTTAATTCTCCTGTTTTTGTAACCAGGCTTAGAGGGACATTCGTGGGCTAGAGATACACACTGGCGTTTGTAGTTGAAAAAAAGAATTGCAGTCGTTGGCAGCTGTCTCCCGAGACACTTTTCCTGGAGTTATCTCCTTTGGACCCTAAGCCCCAGGGCTGTGGTTCTTGAACTTTAACTGTTTGTGCTTGGGAACGCGTTTTCTCTTTAGATAGCTCAGTTGTGGGAATCAGTGGAGCGGAGCCTGGGCAGCAGTGTACGCCTTCCAAATCCTGTGCCTTCCTGGTAATCCCAGGGCTTTCCCAGGCCTCTCCCCTTGGTGTTCTTTTCATGAGGTGATGAGGTCTGAGCACGTCCTGGCTCTCCACTGGGGGCAGGGGAACTGTCTTGGCTGGAGCAGCAGTGGCCTGTCTCAGGCCCCCCCCCTCTGCAGGCTTCTGCTGGTCTCCAGGTATGCGGGGGAGGGGCGCCTTTGCCCTGCCAGCCCAAGGAGGGCTCCTCTGTAGAGAAGTTAGCAGAGCTTGCTGCTGCCACGAAGCCGGTTGGGCTTTTTGGATTCCTACAAAAGTCAACATTTTCAGGGGTTCAGGCTAATGCGGTGCCCTGCTCTTTTCCTTGGAAAATTTTAAGGAAACATGCAGTTTTCACCAAAGGTATTATTTATTGAATAGATGCATTTCCCTTCTTTCAGACTTTCTTCTTTAAATGAATTCCCATAATACTTGTGTACATGGGTTTGCTCCTTTAGTCTCAGCCCCCGGCTTACCTCAGTGTCAGGCAGAAGTGGGGAACACTTACCCTGCTCACCTCACAGGTGTCCTTTCAGTACTGCTCACCTGGGGCAGCATGCCATTGGCGATGCGGCTCCATTTACAACTTTCGAGACATTTTCCCGTTAAAGGATGCTCACTTGCACCTGTGGTATTTGATGAAGGTCCAGAGGAGCTCATTAAAGAGAGCTCTGGACAGCGTGCGGGGCGCCTCATAGCCGAGCCCAAGGAGGGCTCTGTGGAGCTCGTTATAGAGGCGTTTATAGATCGTTAGTGAAAGGATTAGTGTTGTGCTAAACCTTTTTCGGGTTCATCAGTTGTGGGAAACCAGATCTGCTGTTGAAGTGGGCTTGATAGGATTTTATAGTAAGAAAAGCTGTTAAGCTACTGTTACTTCTAATAAACCCTCTAGCTTGCTAATTGACCTTACTCTGCAAAGTTGCACTTAGTAACTAAATGTGATCTTGTTCTCCCGTCCCGTTATGTGTGAACCTTATTCTTTTCCAACTGGATTGTAAGCTCCTTTTATTAACAGGAACATATTGTCTTTTTTACCCTTGCCCCCTCCTAAGAGCGTCTGGTGCAGTGCTAGGTGGATAACAGATGCTAAGACCTTTGCTTATTGAGTGATAGCTGCGTTTTTAGAATGCCATTCAGTGTGTTATCACATGGCTTATGCCCTGGTGATTCATGTAAAATGTTGTACCTAATTATAGAAAACTCTGCTGTTACATGTTGATCTGGAACCAGGCTGTCATCAGCAGCAGGAGAGGCACTACAAAGTTCATATGGACAGGGAGAGCATAATAAACGGGTCTAATCTGGGACCGTTGTCATCACCTGGTCAAAGAAATGGCTTGCAGGCAGGAGTGGCCAGCATTCCTTACCAAGAATCGTGGGTGGGACAGATCAAAAGGTCTATTTTCCTTTCATTTAACAATTGCTAATAATTGACTTTTTGCCCATGCATACTAACCTGTCTATGGAGTAGATAGAAAATAAAATAAGGAAAAAATTGTATAAATGGGAAAATTAGGGCCCAAACAAGAAATTTTAGATCACTTGACAGCGGTGGCCAGATCATTTCTAGGCGGAAACCATACTATCCATATGTAATCGATATAAGAGTTCAGCGGATGGCTGCAGACCTCTCGGAGCAGAATGAGCCTTACACAGGGGTGTGTACAGGCAGCACGGCCAGGACGTCTCCTGGGCCTCCTTGAGAAGAGGTTGCTAGTGCCCCCACGAAGCCCTGCACCCCCCCACACACACTTGGGCCTCAAATTCAGCCTCTTGTCACATGCACCCTTCTTGCCATAGAACACGTTTGTCCCTGCATTCTCCACCACAGCCACATTAGAAGTCTCTACACTATTAATACTTACATAAAGGAATCGATTGATTGTGTACAGGGGCCGTCAGCATTTCAGAAATGACAGTCACTGCCAGCCATCATGAAATGGAACCCAAGTTATCCAAGTTGACAGGTTTGGGGCTAGATGTATGATGGACTAAATGGATTCATAGTGCATTTCTGTGTTGGAGGGCTTCCATCAGCTCGCCCATCATTCCATCTGTGAGCTCCTCCCCTGTTCTCTCTCAACTTCTTTTTCATTCTCTTGTTTCTCTCCATCCCTACTGCATCTTTTAATTGCCTTTCCTCTTGTTTCTCATTGGTCTTGCCTGGGCCTGGAGAGGCTGGGGAGGTGGGAAGGTAAAGGCTCTATGCCTGCTTGTGATCTTTGTAGATATTCATATTTCTAAATGGGTATTCATTCTTTATTTAATAAATCTTTACTGTTCAAATTATTATAATTGTTCCTCTTTTTTCCCTCCATGGTTCCCCTCCACCAGGTTCCTCCTCCACCTTCGGCCCTTACCTCCCCCCCACTGTCCTCACCCATAGGTGTACGAATTTTGTTCAGTCTCTTCCCGCACCCCCTCTCCCCTTTTCCCTGAAAATTGTCAGTCTACTCCCTTTCTATACCCCTGATTCTATTATATTCACCAGTTAATACTGTTCATCAGATTTTTTATTCCCTTGGTTTTTAGATTCACTTGTTGATAGTTATGTATTTGTTTTTCATAATTTTTATCTTCATCTTCTTCTTCCTCTTCTTAAGGAATACCTTTCAGCATTTCATATAATTCTGGTTTGGTGATGTTGAACTCCTTTAGCTTTTTCTTATCTGTGAAGCTCTTTATATGACCTTCAATTCTGAATGATAACTTTGCTGGGTAGAGTAATTTTGGTTGTAGGTTCTTGCTATTCATCACTTTGAATATTTCTTGCCATTCCCATCTGGCCTGCATAGTTTCTGTTGAGAAATCGGCTGACAGTTGTATGGGTGTTCCTTTATAGGTAACTAACTGCTTTTCTCTTGCTGCTTTTAATATTATCTCTTTGTCTTTTGCTCTTGGAACTTTAATTATGATGTGTCTTGGTGTGGTCCTCTTTGGATTCCTTTTGTTTGGGGTTCTGTGTGCTTCTTCGACTTGTAAGTCTATTTCTTTCACCAGGTGGGGGAAGTTTTCAGTCATTATTTCTTCAAAAGGTTTTCAGTATCTTGCTCTCTCTCTTCCTCCAGGATCCCCATAATTCTGATGTTGGTACACTTGAAGTTGTCCCAGAGGCTTCTTACACTATCTTCAACTTTTTGTATTCTATTTGCTTTTTGTTTTTCCGGAAGAGTGTTTTTTGCTTCTTGGTATTCCAAATCTTTGATTAGATTCTTGTGATCCTCTAGTCTGCTTTTAGGTCTCTGTATAATATTTTTTATTTCAGTCAGTGTATGCTTAATTTCTAATTGGTCCTTTTTCATATCCTCGAGGGTCTCGTTTAATTTATCTGCATTTTCTAGGAGATTCTTGAAAAACCTTTTAACTGTGGTTTTGAACTCTTTATCCAGTCTTTTGCTTTCTTCCATTTCCTTCAACTGAGGCCTGCCTCTTTGTCTCCACATTTTTGCTGCTTCCCTGAGTTGATGGAGTGGCTTTGCATGCTAGGTGTCCTAGCAGGGCCCAGTAGCTCAGCCTCCCCAGTTACCTATGGTGGACCCTCTTGATGCAGCCCTTTGTGGGCTGTATGTGCAGTCTTGCTGTGTTAAGCCTTGCTTGTTGTTGGTATCACTGAGGAGAGTTGATCTCCAAGCCAAATGGCTGTGATGATCAGCAGTGTCTCCTCTAGGAGAGCTTCTGTGCTCAGCTTGTATGAGGTGGAGTCTCAGGGTGGCACAAACAAGCTTTGGTTTCCCATTAGCCCCGCCCTAAGAGGGCCCTGTTCTCCAAGTCCCGCGGCAATGGCTGCTGGCCGAGCGCATCTCTGAGAGAAGGCTGCTCTTAAGTTTTGCCCTCTGCCTGACAGTCCAGTTTCTCCCTGACCGGAACTAGATATCAGTGCAATCGGGAGGTTTTATTTTCCTCCCCAATTAGAAAGCTAGCTGCGTGTTAGCTGACTGCCCTTTCAGCTGCCACGAGTAAGCCAGCAGCATAGTCAGCCATCTGCCCTTTACGCACTCAAGGATCTCCGAACGTCCACAGCTCCTGAGGCCCAGCGTCCTTTTCTCTTTTTTTCTAGTTGGTAGAGCTTCCACTCAGCCAGCTTTCTGGTGGTTCTGGACAATGTCCACTCTGTTTTCCAGTTGTAATTTTAAAATTGTTGTGGTAGGCTACTTTTAATTGTTTACGTTATGCCGCCATCTTGGTTTCTCCTCTAAATGGATATTCATTTTTAATTAACAAAGTATTTGTGTGAAGTTGAGTATCTTTTAAGTGATTCGAATGGTTCCTTCTTACAAGTGAATTGAATGCTGTTCTTAGAGTATGGTTTACACCACATATGTCAAACACAAGGCCCGCGGGCCAAATCCAGCCCGCCAGGCCTTGCAATGTGGCCCGCACTGCGCTGTCATCACTGCACTCCGCTGTCAGTTTATGACATTGTCAGTTTATGACTGTTCAGTAAACCATTCGGCCTGCGATTTAGGCTGGATTTTAGATTTTGGCCCCTTCTCTGATTGAGTTCGACACCCCTAGTTTACACTATTCATTTGCTTTGTTAAACAATTCTTTCTGGTTAAAAATCAGGTTGAGCTCAGATTTATTACATTTCCCCTATTTCTGAGGTTCTAGGATATAAGCTTCCAACGTCAGGGGCTCTGTCTTGCCACCGCCACATCCCTGAGCCTGGTTCCTGGAATGATTCCAGCAGCTTGGGGCTCAGTCAATATTTGCTAATGGATTAAGATTTCACTCCATTAATTTATATGCCAGCATTACTTACCATTTTCCAAATGTTTTTGAATTTGACAGTTACAAACTGCACTACAAGGTGTTTTCCAATTTTATTTTATCCTTCCTTTCACTGGTTTAAAAAATAGTTGATTTCATCATTTAATTCTAATTATAATACAGTGTTAGTGAAAGAAAGTAGAATTTAAGATTATGTTCAGAATTATCCCTATTTTATCATTATATTTAGATTTGAGTTTAAATATATAAATATTAAACATTATATATAATTATTGTGTATAACTTATATGTTTTACATACATATGTCAAAACATCAAAATGTAAATATCAGATCTATCAGGCTGGTTTGATTATGAGCAGTTTTTATATTTTTTTAATTTCCTGTATTTCCAGATATGAACATATTCTGTGTTTATATGAGAAAAACATTAAGTTGTACATTAGAAGTATTCATGTTGGTGATAACCTTGACATCTGAAAAACACACTTTTTTTCTGTAGTCGTCCCGGCTTTTCTGAAGTCCCTGTGGGTTTACTAATTCCTTTCAATCCATTACTTAGTTTTTCCATGTTTGCTCTTGAAACTGTATTAGACCAATGGAAAGCAGTTTTAGTAGCTTTAGCCCTCTAATAGATCTATATCTTTCAGGACTGTGATTGTTGTTAGTGAAAAGAAGAGTGGATACAAAGGAAAAGCAGTTACATTTTTAAAATATGTGCAGGGGGTTAATGTGGCAGGAAGAGCTCCTCGTGAACTTGACCTGCCACCGCAGCCATGCCGTTCTCTGTCTGGGTGGCCGGAGCAGATCACCGAACCTCCTGAGTCCGTTACCCCTCCCAGGCCCTGGAACATCCGTAACACCCACCTCACACACCATTCCCCATTGGAACACATCAGATAATAATGTGTGAGAAAGTGCTCTGAATGACAAAAGGACATCATTATCACCCGCAGCATTATTTCCCTGCCTGTAAAAGGCGGAGAGGTAAGATGCAGATGGTCTCTTGGCACAGGAGCGGGAAAATCCATGTTTTTTCCGCTGTGCCCTCCAGCAGGAAGAGTCAGAGGTAAATACTATCATTATTGCTCTTCATAACTTGCCACCTCGCTGTTCGTGACAGGCGATTTCTCGGGTTTCTCTAGCATTTCAGAGACCATTATACACAGCAGTCATCCTTTGCGAAGGTAGAGTAAACTCATTTTTCAAGGCAAATAGTCTCAAGTCAAGGAAGCAGTCCTGATGGAATGGAATGAGGAAGGGCAGTTTATCTTACAGTGAGCTAGCGTGTAGGCTGATGTCGGAGATTGTCAGTAACGCTTGTGGAGGAAGGGGAGTTTCGCAGACACATGTCCTATTAGACATCTTTAAATGCCTGTAATTGCTCAGAAGCGGAGAGTGAAAATGTAGGTGCGTGCAACCATTAGAGATTAACCCCACCCGTGGGCATTCACCAACCAAGTAAAACTGATCACATAGTGCAAGATTATGACTACTTTTCCATGGCCCATTCCTTTTATTTGAACGGATGTACAATGTCCTTCCAAACTCCCAGGCCATAGCTCAGGGACAAAACATCCCATGTGGGGTATTTGGTTTATTGGTCCAACCTGAGTGAGCACAGATATTACTGGAGGTGGAGCAGGAGAGCGGAAACCACATATTGCCCATTCCTCTGTTGCCCTTTTCATTATGAATATTAAAGATAACAACAGGGATTTTAAACTCGGTAGACAATTGGAAGTTACTATAACATGGGAGGGGGAAGCTTCCTTCTATTTTAATGGCCATAGAGTGATTTGTAGGGTGAGGATTATAGGGGATGGGGGCACAGAGAAGAGACAGTCTGTTTACTTTTCTTCATCAATTGAATTTAGTGAGTTTTTATCCATTTCAGAGGATTATCCTATTAAAAAAAAAAACATTTAGGGATGTGTTTGGTGACAATGTTAAGTTGGCTGTCTTGTGTACATATTGAAGTAAAGATATCTTTTAGCATTTCAAATACTGACTCATCCCTCAAATTTGAAAATCTCCATTTAGCACTTTCTAAAACATCAAGTTATCATAGTTTCATGGATTTGTGGAAACAGATGCAGAGTAAGACATGTGCCTGTTAATGAACATAACAGGAAAGAAAATGTTCTCAAGTCTATTCATTACTCTACCTCTTCCCGTTTTTTATTGCTTAATATCTTATTCCTTGAATATGTGTGATTTGGGATTAGATGGGCTCATTGGAAAACCTCAGAGGTTCAGAAATCCACAGACTTGTGAAATATAAAACCATATTCATTTAAACAGATATACCGACGGGCATATAAAATGGAACCTTCATCATCTATCTTTAGAAGAAGGAGATTAAACAGGAGTGTAATTAATTTGCCATCTCTGCTTCCCTGATTGAGACATTTATCAAAGTTGATCTTTAATCATTAGTTTCCTTATCTGTAAAATGAAGTCTATTGTGATGTCTAAGGTCTATTTGTTACAGGATGAGGGACAGTTTCATAAAATAAAAAATAAAAAAAAAAAGGCTAAAAAAATTAGAAATTTATTTTCCCCTCACATAGAGGAGGTCAGAGGCAGGATCCAGACATGGCAGCTCCGCAGGCTCAGGGACCTGATTCTGACTTGCTCTTCGGCCATCCTTAGCATATTTCTCAGGTAGAGAATGGCTGCTGAAACTCCAGCCTTTGCATTAGCATTCCACAAAGCTGGATGAAGGAAGGGAGAAGGGCCTGGCCCCAGTTTTGTTACACCAGCCACAAGGGAGGCTAAAGAGCAAGCACAGCAGTGTCTCTAGTTCAAAATGAAGGTTTCTGCTTCTAAGGAAAATGGGAGAACGGATATTGAGGCAAGGAACAATTATTGTAATTTCTAGCGGGGGGGGGGGGGGGGGGGGCGGGACATATTCCGGTGGGAAATTTTGACCTATGCAGTCAAGCCTGAATGTATATCGAGTATGTATAATTCAGGCAACTTGAACTATATGCCTTTATTAGCTTTACTCATTATTTAGACCCGTGATTGTATTTTTAGGCTTAGATTAGAATCCCCAGGCTGGTGTGTGTGTGTGTGTGTGTGTGTGTGTGTGTGTGTGTGTGTACAAAATCTTCTCTGTATGGTATGATGGATATAAGCGTCACTCAGCAATTTAGAGCTGCCCCTGTCTCTCCCCCCCCTCCCAAGGGTCAGCATACACAACGTTATTCCACACTATCAACACTTTGGAAGATTACTAGTGACTGGGAAAGGGGCATGTTTTCCATAAGAATTGTATGCAACTGCTAAGGTTACTTGAGGTCACAAAGCTAATAATTGCTGTTGGTTGTGCTACTGTAAAAACAGGTGTAGAGGCTGAGGAGGGGAGGAAGGTCCCCAGGATAACTGAGGGGGAAAATCACTAAAAGTTACGATTCTCTGGTTTGGGCTCTACGCATAAAATCATTCTAAAAGTCAAAGGGGGGGGGGGGGGAAATCTCACATTTGTGTTGTTTTAAGTCCCCCATCTTAGTAACTCATTGAAATGAGGACTCTTCTATTCTGGGCCAGAATGTCCATGGCACATTTGTGACATGTTGCCTGTGGGTTGCTTGGTGGTTTGGGTCTGTTTTATTTAATGCATTTTTAAGTGTCTCAGATTTTTTATAACCAACAAAACCCAAGAGTCCCTTTGGTTATATTTTAAGTCCATTTCTTCTCTTGGTTGTAGCAGCAAGGTCAGTTGATAGGGTGCCAGAGCCAGAATTCAGCCGGGTGGCAAGTGCTGCATTAATGTGGCATTGCTGTGTGATATAATGCCGTTTCCTAGGAAACGGCCAGCATCTGGCTAACCTCCAGGAGGACAAGTGGTCGGGCAGGTGGAGGTGGTGCAAGAACTGTTATTATTGTGTTTTTTAACAGGCAGTCATGTCATGAAAACTCATCCTCATAGCTGTCCCCTTCCCATACACACAAGGCCTCACAGGTAATAAAAGGTAGACAACTGAGATTGTTTCTTTAAATGTTGCTATTTGTCTGGTTTAGATTTAGCCACAAAAACACACATAATCCCTGATGCTAAGAAGAGGTCAGAATGGGGGGTGGGGGGGGGGGGGACTGACTGGACCCACCATCAGCCGGTATATAAGTGGGTGTGACTAATATCTAGATGCAGACAGAACTGATTCTACATAAACACAGAGAAGCAGTGGGAGGTTCCTATAGTGGGAGGAAGGGGAGGGAAGGAAAATGTAATTGTTAAATACAAGGTCATGCCGGGTCGTCTGGGGCCCGTAGGGTTCCCCTGCCTTACCTACCCCCTGCTTGTAAACAGTTTGAACACATGTTGACTGTACTCTGTGCTAGGAATGGATTAACTTGAAAACTAGATGAAAAGTAAAATTTTTTAAGAGCGTTTCTACTTGGTTATGTTATCATTTCCTTCAGCTAGCTGATCTGGCTAAGGCCTGGGGACATTAAGCCCCCAGGTGCCATTTAGAGTTTCTGTAGGAAAAAGCAGAAGGAAGAAGAAATACTTTGGAAACCAATCGTACAGTTTTAGTCCTCCTTCCTCACCTGTTTTTTTGTTTTTGTTTTTTGTTTGTTTTTATCAGTGCTGATTAAGATGACACACTTCTGTGTTTTCATCTCCCTCTGCCCCCTTCTGATTGGACACTCCGTGAAGGAGAAAGGCACCCGGTCATTTCTACATCGTGTCTCTCCCCCTAATGCTCTACCTGGTCCATCCAGTGTGTGTTGAGTAATCTGAATGGATGAGTCCCTTTTTAGTTTCATATATGGGATGTAAATAGATTACATTAATGACCATGTGGGCTCATGTGGCTTCATTGTTCTATTGGGCTAAAAGCCTGGGCCTCTGGAATACTGGAGCTCTCTTTGAGCGGTAGGGAAACCA
Source organism: Pipistrellus hanaki (assembly GCF_964339955.1). Classification (NCBI taxonomy): domain Eukaryota; kingdom Metazoa; phylum Chordata; class Mammalia; order Chiroptera; family Vespertilionidae; genus Pipistrellus; species Pipistrellus hanaki. The sequence continues at coordinate 125,121,002 of NC_140504.1, read as the reverse complement.
TTCTTTATTCTTACAGCCTAACATTATCTAGAAGTTTGGCATGAACATGTTTCACAAATAGTGTCCCTCACTTAGTCACATGCAGGCAGTTCAATTGGGGGGATTTTTTTTTTATTGTAAATGAGGTGGATAGTCTGCCTGCAGTTTCGTCAGTTGCCCAAATGCCAGCGTTCATTGTGATTCAGGTACCAAGGAGGTCTTTGGTCATTCTGAGTGTCTACCTTTAAGAGACTGTAGCCAGCAAGCTTAGTAAACTTGGCTCTTAAGTTTTGAGCTTGGAAATTAAAGCCAGCACATTTTGCCAGAATGCACTATCTTATCATCTTAATAACCTCTAGGCCTGCTTACTATGGATGTCCTGAGAAATTCCTACCAATGTTTTCATCTCTGTCTGGACTGTGTTGCAGATCACTTAACAGAAAGATTTCATTAGATGCCATGGTCCCCTAACCCTTCTGCCAGGAGTTACCTCAGTAGGCTGCCATGTGAAGGCATGACCCCCTTTCTGGTCTGCAATGAAATGCTCACCAACTCACTCCTAGCTGCATTCCCCACCCACAGTCAAGAGACAAGCCAGAATGAAGAGAGCGCTGGCTGAGAGGAAAAAATGAGTGAGATGTGAGAATACAGTGAAAATCAGCTAGCTCTACACAATGGAGGTGGACACACACCCCCTCAGTATTGATCCACTTTATAAATGTCAGAAGGAACTTCCTCTCTCTGTGGAGTTTCTTCTGTGGTTAAACCAACCACACTGACTAGACTGATTCATGTCCAAGAGCACCAGCTTTTGCTTTTTTGTCCCACAGGTTAAGCCCCACCTCACACTTGATTGACTTTTAGTGGAACCTTGAATTGACCTCAGATTTCGTTGTGTTTTTCTGTGGAACATCAGGCACCAGGAAAACCCCATCCGAGAATATTATTCAGCACTCAGGATTATTACAAGATATGATGCTTAGCATGTCATGGGATTAATTATTGTAACTAGTATGTAGCGTGTGCCTATCAAGTATGTATCAGGCACTGTGCCAAGGTCCATAGGCTGGGGAGAAGAAAAGACACTGCTTGCCCTCAGGCAGCTGAGCATCTACACGTGAATAGATCCTGTCTCTCCTTGTATATCTTTCCAGGTCTCTCCCTGAAATCGTGAACAGCCAGCTGACATCTAGTAAGCATCCATTTAAACACACACACACACACACACACACACACAAATACCAACTCTGTTAGGGGTGAAATAACTTGATAAGGGAGATGAGAAAAGCAGAAAGGGGTTGGGATAGAAATGGGATATACAGGTACAAAGAAATTTCATATATATATATTATGTAGTTCTGTATTTGTACCTGTGAGTTATCTTATTTAATCAAATATTGGAATAGTGACTAAAAGAGTGCTTATTTAAATGAGCTGTTCCTTATAAAGCTCCAGCATTTAGTAAGTGCTCTATAGATATTAGCCATTACTATTTCTCCTTCTTGTTGTAAATACATAGCAGACACTCAATAAAAGGTTGCTAAGTGAGTGGACAGGAAATTAGAGAGAGAGAGCCAAAGCGAGAGCAATGTTCTCACATTACATCCTGATAAAAATGGTCTGAAAAGTTCTCAGCTTACCTGCATCAAAAGGGTTTATGTCCGTTAAAGAGGAATGACATTCACATCTCCACATCCCAGGGTGCTGCTGGCTGGAAGAGCCGGGAGCATGCCCTTTTGTGTCACTTGGGAGGGGAGAGGTGATAAGAGGAGCTGACCAGAGAGGAGGGGAGGGTGATGGTGTTAATGGAGGCCAGGGTGGTGCAAGGAGGCTAGGGACCAGGACCAGAGTGTGAAGTCCGTGCTAATAAGCGGACACGCAGTGACTCCCTGGAATGTCCCCTGATGCCAGCCCTGCCCTTTTCCTGAAGTGCCAACACTAGAACCAGCCTCTTGCTTTAGGGGTGTAAAGCTCCAGACGGTTACAGATGGCTCCCAGGCCTGAGCCGCCAGTGCCCACCACTCAGCGCTGCTGCTCTGCTGCCCATGTGTCCTTCCGTGGGGAGCGCGTGGGTGGAGGGGCCTCTGTGTCTCCGGTCTGGATCTCCGTGTTGGTCTGAAGCAACCTCAGCAGCTCCACAGGGCGCGGGTGCTAAAAGGTTTGCAGGTGTGACTCAGACAACTTATCAACGGAGGCTAAGGCCCCACGTCCGAACCTGCAATTCAGGTGCGAGAGTCCGTGGAACCTTCTAGAGTCACCCAAATTCTTCAGGGGTTGGTGCAACTTGATACTACTTCCTTGTGCCCAGAGGGGCAACACTTTAAGTGAACGGTTCCTGGGAGTACAGAAACATGGGTCTTTTATAATCAGGAGATCCTCACTCCAGCATGGCCTCACAGAAAAATCAAAGAGAATCCTTCTTGCAGTGAGTGCAAACCAGACAGCTGCACTGGGGGTCTGACACGAAGACAGCTGGAGGGATGGAGGAGGAGGGGAAGCTTGGGAAGAGAGAGGACAGTGTACTCTTCTGGGGATAAAATTTATTACCGAACTAAAAAGAAAAATCTGCAAGTTAAAGTCAAGAGTCATTCTGTTTATTCCCTAAGTGCTGCAATGTCCTTTTCGTTAATTTGTTTATACAAGTTTTAGGGGCTGGCTACATTTTTAGCATACAATCTGCGTTTACTCCCAGAGTGCTGCCCCTGAGACATTCCATCGGGCTCTGGGAAAGGGGATAAAAAGCATATTTTTAAAGGTGGGTTTGTATGTGCAAAATATGTTTGTTTTAAAGAGAGCTTTAACGCTACAAAATAATTAGCCATGTGCATGATCCAAAATAATGAATCCCAAATGGTACGAAAACTTGTTTGAATCCTGTTTCAGAACAGAACTTGAATGAAACATTAAGTTCTATCTCCTCTCTCTTTCCTCTTGTTACTCCTGATTTTATAATGATCACTTACCCCCCTGGCTATGAATTTGATGTCCCTCCACAGAACCACCATCCTCCTAACATTCTTCCTGCCTTTCAGTTGCTTCAAGTCTTTAGGTATTACACTACTTGCTTTCCACAGGGGCCCAGAAATATTAACTATTGAGCATTTTAATGACCTAAAATGAATCAAATGCACATTGTAAATGTTTAACCACATTGAAGCTACTATTGTCTACACGGTACCTTGTCACTGGGCTTATTTATCTGGAATAGGTAAAGACAGATATCCTCACTCTATCCAAACTTCTTACCTAGTTGTGTTCTTCCATCATGAATTGCCAGAGCTATTCTAGCATCCAGTTTTTGAATTTAGGGAAGGACTCAGGTGATGTGTTGGGATGTTCGAGAAGACAAATCTAAGTATGTGGGGGTGGGGGTGTTGTCTGTGTGTTTGGTCTCCACTGCTTCTCTTCAGAGGTACTAGTAAACTCACTATAGTCTGCTACTAGTAACAATCTGATTTACCTTCCATTAGCTCTCACCAAGTATGTCTCCAGCAGACTGAGACTGGTTTGAGATTGGCTGAAGGACTCCCATGAATGAGCTCTGGGCTCAAACACCAGTTGAAGAGGAAGAAAACCACAGGAACAGCGATTTCCCTTAAATTGAAACATAATCATGTTCCCTTTCAGGGCACTCAGATAAAGCCCATCTGTTTACTTGAGTATTTGCTTGATGAAGTGGGCGGCTCAGCCAGTGTAATCTCAGGCATGAGAATTTCAAATGCTGAATCTGTTATTCAAGCACATTATTTCTCATTGACCTACGTAAGTGTAAAGTATGGTCATCAATAATGCAGATGTATCCATCGACGCTAGCGGCTGCAAACCATATAGATGAGATGCTGCCTAGTGGATCCGTTCCCCGACTCTAAAGCAGGACTATAAAACTTCCCTTCGAAGTCATCTGTGGCCAAGCAGTTTAATCCAGTGGCCATTAACCCCAAACCTGGGGTCATGTCTTTTAGAAACTCGCTGGTGCTTCTAATGTTCAGCGTGGACTGAGAACGACTGGTCTAGTCCAATGTCCTTTCTTAGTCCGTGACTTTCTCAGTCTCTCTGCTACATTATATATGGTTGGGAGCCTTAGTTTTCTTCTGCCTTCTTAACTACTTTTCCTGTCTTTAACCAAAGTTAGGTGTTTGCCCCTCTCCCCTTTCATTACTCTCTCAGTCTGTTTCTCTCCTGGGATAAAGGTATTGCTTTCGAAGTCCTGGTCCCTCCACTTTTTCCCCTCCTTCCAGGTGACTGCCATGTAAAATGAATGAGTCTTAAACTTGATTATCCTCTCCTCCTACAGAATAGCATCCTCTCCATTTTATTCGTCTTCTAACACGTGTACCTATTTTATTCCCACTTGAACACTGATTCCTTTCACTTAGCTTGGCGTGCTTCAGTCATAAGCCAAGCTTTGCTCATTCTTCCTACCTCTCTTGCATAGTCACCATCACTGTGTGAGTGTAGACCCTGGAGATCTGAGCTAATCTGACTGCAGCCTTCTGCACAGGGAGACGGGCATAAAGCGGAAGGTAGAATGGAGAGACCGAATTCTGGCCCTGAGTTTGCATTTAATTAAACACGGTACCAAAGCTGTATGACTTCAATAGCACCCATCATTTCTTTGGGCCTCAGTTTCTCCACTTATAACTTAAGAAGTTGTATTTTATAAATGTAATAACTATAAATAGAAATCTATGTGTAATTTGGAAATGATGTGTGAATTATAGAGTTGAGTCTCTTGGCCTGTGGCTGAAACCATTGTTTGAAAATGCTGATAAAGAAGAGAGAGTATTTCACTCCAGATGACTGTCACTCACACACACCGTCTGGATTGACCCCTGCTCTGTCATTCAGGCCTCCTCATAACAACACCAAGTGCATGAGGGGGGGCTGTGTCTTCAGTGTTTGCTCAATACAATCGAAATTTTGTTTGCTCATGAGTTATCTTCCTAAAAATGTTTGACAAATGCCAGATTCGGAAATTAGCTTACTGTCTTTGAGCTACTGTCAGAACAACAGAAACCCTGTCTGAAAGAAGTTTGTATTCAATTTGTGTGCTGGGATTTTTTTAAACAATCAGATAATCCAGGGTTGTGTGCCTCGGTTACATGTTTTCCCCCAGGGAAAATCAAGCAGCTTTCTTGGTGTCATCTCATCTGTCCTCACAATTCTTTATATTTAGGACACTGTTGACATTGTTCTTGGCATTTACAAAATGAGAAGCTGAGGTATTGTAATTTAATCCATCTGTCTGCCAAGGAAAATTGAGAAACACCATGGACAAAATAGTTAAAATTATTTGGGCCTGGAGTGTAGGTTCTGAAAAATTTATTCATTGAAGGGCAAAATACATTGCTATTCCCAGGGCATTGCCAACAGCAAAGAGATTGTGTTCAGAATTAAATACAGCCGTTTCCTTTCACCTTTGCTTTGAAACTTAACGAGAAAGAACAGCAGACACTTGTTTGCCACTGAGGCCAAATGAGGTCAGAGAAATGTTTCCTTGGATCTCCTAAGTCACAGGATGAGCAGGGAAGGGGTAGAAAACCCCTGGCCCATGCAGTTGTTTAGTCCCTGGTTCTTTTGTCCGAAGCGGGCTGGAGGCAGGAAACATAGGAGGAAGAGGGAGTCACTCTGGGATGTTTCTCATGTATCCAGAGATGGGAAATGCAGGGCATGTGCTCTATGTGTTAGAGCTAAGCCCCACAGATGTTGTGAGCAAGAGGAACATTGGAGGCAACATGCCTGAACATAACGACTTGAGAGCTGAGGAGAAGTGGAGAAAGGTCACGAGGAAGGAGCGGGCCAGTCAGTGCCATACGCAGAGTCAGCCCATCACCCGCTATTTGTAAGGAGTAAAGGTTGGAGCCAGAGATGTTAGTGGTCTCAGGAAAAGGCCAGAGGGGGTAGTGGAGGGGGAAGAGCAGCTCAATCTGCCAGTCTGAGGGGTGGGTGAGGATTCCTGGAACAGGAAGGGGAAACGTGTGCCTTTCTTGTGGACCAGGCTCCTCTTCCCACTGTGCCCGTCCATCAGGGTGGAAGCTGCTCCCTTTTGTTTCCTCACTGGGAGGAGCCTGCCAGGGAAGTGGCAGATGAGACACCTGTCACTAAGACAAGGTGTTTTGAGCCCGAGAAAAATGGGAAGCAGCAGTAAATCAAATCACCGCTGCAGTTTTCCATGCGATTGAATTGCCGTCACTTGGCGCCCCGGATGCACAAGGTCAGGCACAAGGGCAAGGGCACCGAGGGCAGCAGGGGGGACTGGATTCTGCAGACCGAAGCAAGCCTAGTCCATCCCAGGGAAGAGGCCACGGACCTTCCTTTGTTTATGAGGCGAGTGAGAGGCAATTAAACACTATAATAACAGGTCATCTTAATTACAGTAAATACCTCTTCCCCAAGAGGCAGAAAAGGGATGTGGAGACCTGGGGGTGCTAAAACCGAAAGGGTGACAGGACAGAAGAGCATGTGGCCCGTAGGACCTGGGGGCAGAGGCCCCAGTGATGGTTCAGCTTAGCTTTCTGTGCTCCTGACTGTAAGGTGTAAGCTGAGCAATGTGGCCGCTGCTGCCAAGCTTCCTGCCTCTCAGAGAGCTGGGCGCCTCACGGTCACCTGGGAAGTTAAGCTAGCGTCTGAAAGTGTCAAAAAATATGAAATAGGTTTTGTTTTCTGGGGAGAGCACAGATCAATAAAAGCAAATTCCTTGGAGGCCAGCAAGTGCAGCTGGAGCTCAGTACAATCGCAGATGCATGTGGACTTAAATTTCCTTCATGGTTCTGAAGCTGGACCCTCTGCAGCTTTAAGGGAAGCTGCTGTCTGCTTTTCTGTGGAGAGCAGACTGTAGGTCAGGCGCCCTGCTAGGCCCCAGGTGTGGGGCACACACTGAGCGTGCTCCTCTCACAGGAAATTTAGAGATTAGTGTGGTGATTCTCACAGCTGGAATTCTGGAGGCCTGCTCCCACCCTGGCTTTATGGCACAGTTGGTTTGGGGTGTGGTCCGACCAGCAGGATTTATTTAAGAAAAAGCCTAATTAGCTTGTTTTAAGAAATTATCTCATACAGAAATAAAGGCTTTTTGTTCCATTTTCCAATAAAAAATATAGTCTGTAAAAGACCAGGAATGTAGTGGCCCTCAGCCCACATCTGAGACTCTATGCGTGTAAAATCAGGGGATACTGATGGCTGCAAGCTGAGCACTGGACTGAGGCCGTTCCCCGCACTCTGTGGGAACCGCGTGGTAAGGAATACCTATGGATCCTATAAGAAGGAAGCGGAACTCAAAAAAATCAATCCAGCCAAGTGCATTGACAGAATTCTTAGAGTATTCTGACCATCTCCTCCATCTCTTCCCATAATTATGAAGGAAAAGGAAGTGAACATGACACAGTTCCCACTGAATAGGAGAAGCAAGTTTAGTTGATAAGTATTGTATGTGCAATCTGTGCTTAGGTACTGCACTATGTGCCTAATATGCATGATCTCATTTAATGGTCACCCAGACCCGTCAGGGCAGATGTGACCCCTGGTTAAGTTAACTTGCTGTGATACAAAGCCCTCACCCTAAATAAAGGCACCCCATACTTCCACGTATAACATAGGTCACCTGACCCTTTCTTTGAGCAAAGCCAAACTCCTTATTCTGGGGGGGGGGGGGGGGGGGGGGGGGGGAGTCAGATGTGAGGCTTTTTCCCCCAGTGGTCGGAACATTTTGAAGAAAAATTGACACTCCTAGGGGAGTAACTATGTATAGGAGTTAAGTAACAAGGAGAGATCAAAAATGATGTTCTACTCTTATGCCCGGGGAAACAGTGAAAAGCCATTGACACCAGTATAGGACCAGAGCAGATGCTGGTTTGAGATGGTGTTGGGGGAAGCTGGGGCATCTGTGTAGAAATTCTCAACAGGCAGTTGGAGATAGGAAACTGAAGTTCAGGCAAGAAAACATACTCGGATCTTTTTTTGTTAGAGACATTGCACTTTCTCATATATGTCATCTTATTGTATCTGACAACAGTCTTTTGAAATGTTATTATTACCCTGCCCAGTATGGCTCTGTTGGTTGAGCGTCATCTGTGCACCAAATGGTCTGTGGTTTGGTTCCAAGTCAGGCTCATACCTGGGTTGTGGGCTCGATCCCCTCTTGGGGCATGCAGGAGGCACAAAATCCATGTTTCTCTCTTGCATCGATGTTTCCCTCTCTCTTGCTCTTTCTCTCTCTCTCTTCCTCTCTTTAAAATCAATAAAAACAGATTTTAAAAATGAAATAGTATCATGTTATATGACTATTATTATTATTATTATAATTATTACTATTACAGATGAGGAAACTGAGACTCAAGAGGTTAACTGCCTTCCGAGGCCACATTCCTAGTAAAGAGAATGAGCTTGCTGTCAACAGGGCACTGGCATGCTGTTTTGCCTCCTTTGACCATTAAACATTTCCTCGCCTATTTAAATGACAGTCATTCGACATCCCCAACAGCATTATTTGGTGTCTTTCATGTGCTTTCAGGGCCTTAAGTAAAATAGCTGGCATTTTTGTGCTTTTATACTATTATAGAAATTCTCATGAGATCCTGGGTATTCTAAACAAATTCAATAGGAAAGATTGGCTTCATTTGTAATGAGTAATTGTGTCTAAAGAGTGTACTGTGCCCTGTGTTCAAATAAGTCAGAAAGTTTCCATGTATACTTCGGGAATAAAGAGCAAATAATACAAACAAACCCAGATTAAAACATGAATGCACTTGAATTTTATTTTTGAATGTAGATGCCATTGACTATTTATTCTTCAGACAACACTTTAGTGCAGTTTGAGAGAAGAAAATACCAGTGCACTCGTGTGGATTTCCCTAGCAGAAGACAGTTTTAGACTTAGTAGGCTTTCTGAACTGTTGAGGCTTGAAATCCCTCATTAACGGAGGCAAAGCAAGAAACATTTTAATTAGAGATTATTCCATCTAAGGTCTTCTCTGAAGTTGACTGGTGCGTGTGGTGCATGAAGTAACCTGGGAGAGAACTCAAGGAAGGAAAGTGTGGTTTTGTTTTTTTTAATACAGTTGAAAGTACGACCTAAGTCAAGGAGGTACTAGGAAGAGCCCTTCTCCAGAGATCATCATAACAGCAGCCAAAGTGCATAGGTCTTGCAGGGCCCAGACCCTGGACTAGCTCTTTGAATGTGTGAACTCACAACAAGCCTCTGGGGTACGTTTTTTTATTCCCACTTGAGAGAGAAGGACATGGAGACACAGCTGCTGGGGGAAGGCACCAGAATGCCACCTCCGCAGTCGGGACCCCAAGCCTGTGCCCTTCATTCCACCAGGGAAGGTTGTTTCATGCTCGAAAGCAGTTCATGGCTAGAGGTAGCTTTGCCTGAGGTCCCCCCCGCCCTGCATGCCAGGCTCTGACTGTCTTGTTGCAGCAATGCCACCACAACCCTACGGCATAGGACTTATTATTATCTCCATTTTCTTAAAGAGGAAATCAAAGCTTCGAAAGTTAAATAACTTCCCCTAAAGTCACCGGTGACCAAATGCCAAAAGCTGGAAGTTGAGCCCAGGTTTCTGTGACACCAAAGTCAACCAGGTGCCGATTGGCCCGCAGTAAGAATGCTGATAGGAAGCGTGGTGGGTTTCTAACTGCAAAGGGCAGGCGAAGCATTTTTCCTCTCCAACCAGCTTCTCATTACAACCTCTCTCTTTACTGCATGTCCCAGAAGTACTGCATAGAGGGGTTTCCCTTCTTGCCAGACCCTGAATTAAGTAAAAGAGTGTAAACTGCCCTGACGGCTCCTGCTGAATGCGGTTGGTTTGACAGTGCGCCTGGTTCAGAGGGATCTGGCATTCTTCCAGGGGGAACGTGAATTTTTTTTATTTTTTTTATTGAGTGAATACCTGATTACGTTAATGATGCTGAGCCAGGGGGAGGAGGAGCAGTTTGGCAGCCAGATTCTGGAGGGTTCCTGGCAGCTCATTCAGCCTCCTCCACGCCCCACTGACTTCGCACTGGGCCTCCTGCGAGCCCAGGAGGGGCTGCGGTAATTACTCAGCTTTCTGATTGAAAAGGGCCTTAGGTAGCGAGTCATCCCATTGTCCCTTTTGCTGGTGATTGGAAACGGCACAGGGCGTCTTGGGCGGCGCGAAGCAGCCTCTCTGAAATACACGGAGCTGGAAAGTAGGCTTCCCACTTGTTCAGCTTTTCAAAGGGAGCCATTCATCTTTTGAGGGTCAGAACTCAGCCATCCGATTCACTGAGTATGAGTCATACCCCTAATTTTAAAACAAACATTTTTTTTTTTTCATAGAGAATTCTTATCTTGGCTGATTTTTACAGCTGGTCTTCCTGTCCTTTCCACGCTTGATGTAGGCTGGTTTCAATAAAATTGTTATCTTTGGAAATACACATTCCTTCCAGTAAATCCAAAGTCTACCAGAAGCGCTTCCTTGGAATTGATGTAAGGACAATCTGGACATAGTTTTGGATAAGGGGATGTGGATTCTTAGAGCCCTCCCCATACAACGCACATCTTAACGACATCTCACATGCGAACTTAGACTTCCTGCTGCAGGAGCATCTGGAGCTAATAATCTCACATGAGAATTTGTGTTAGAAATGGAATCTCTAAATGCAGATGCTTTTCAAATGCACAGTGTTTTATGACCCTCGACTTCCGTTTCTTTATCCAATACTGTATCATTACATCAAAAAAAGGCAAAAGAAGATCCAGAAACCCTTTGCCTTTTGGTCGCCAACTTCCAAGAAAGACGGAACTGTGATAGACTGACACGGGTGAGAGGGATGAGGCAGTGACCGACAAATAAAGGACCACAGCCTGAGTATCTGAAAGGACTATAAAATTTCAGTCTGTAGTCATCTCGGGGAGTTTACAATATAATGAAGAAGGCACCACGTGAAAACAAGTAAAAAGTACAGCAAGCACAGTGAAGTAATAGATTGTGGTGGTTGTGTAAGCTTCAGAAGACGAAGGGATGAGCAAGATTGCAGTGGTCTTAAGTGGCTTAGCCAAGCTTCAGGGCCCCACTGTGGGCAGAGGCATGGAGGGAGTGGCAGTGGCAGCTGGGTGGGGACCAGAAGGATAGTGGAGCTGTGGGACAGTGTGTGGATGATAGGATAGAGCAGAATGATAAGGGGCACAAAGAAGAGGCACAGGGGTGAGAGGTGGGGTGGGGAGAACCCCAAGTTAAGTGACATCTAAAGAGAGACTTGAGAGAGAGCTTGGTCCCAGACCAGCAGCATCTGCATCATCTGGGAACTCTGGGTATGAGAACCACAGGATCAGAAAACAGGCAACAAGGCGGCTAGAGGGGAAAGTGCTCAGACAGAGCCAAGGGTATACACACACCCTAAGGGCTTGAGCTGACGTGTTTGAGGGCTGGAACAGTTCACAGCCACACCCACTAGTCTACCTGTTATCTGTGATGCTTTCACACTGCACTGGCAGGGTTGAGGAGTAATGGCAGAAACCGCCTTGCCGGTGAGGCTGGACACATTTACTGGGTGGCCCTTCTCCTAAGTCTGCGGGCCCCTGATTTAGAGGGCAGGACTGACATCACCTGGGGGTCTAGTCACATGACCTGGAGGTCCAGTACAGGGAGAAGATATGGACAACCAGCCTTCTGTCTTGAGCAAGTAATAGAAGGATAGAGAGCTTAGGGCTTTGGGCAGCACCTTAAAGTGATGCTTCTTAGCTTTTTATTGCTCACAGTCCCCATTGTAACGTGAGGAAGTGCATTCCGCTGTAAAGGCTTACCGGAGCCTGGAGTCCAGCCATGGGGAGCAGGCTGACTCTCACAGGCCTGTGCCCTCTCACGACCCGGGACCCCTCAGGGATGTCCGAGAGCCAGTTTTGGCCTAATCCCACAGGCCAGGCCAAGGGACCCCACTGGTGCACGAATTCATACACCGAGCCTCTAGTAAAGTTAGGAAGAACAGTTTCCACAAGACTGCCCTCAATTTCTCACACTAACTACAAGTTCGGAGGGTTCCCTAAACTACCCTCAGGATGGATAACTCACTGAAAGCTGTTATGCGCTTGGTTACAGTTTACTACAGAGAAAAGATATGGGTTAAAATTAGCCAGGGAAACCGGCATGGAGGGCAAAGGCCCGGAGGGGTCCAAACTGGGGGCTTCCAGGCATTCCCTCCTTGGAGGCCTGGCCACAGTGTGTGACGGTACGCAGGGAGTACTGCCAACCAGGGGAACTCACCTGAGCCTTGGGGTCCAGTGTTTTTATTGGAGCTCAATCACAGACTGCCATGTGGCTGATCTTTTGTCCCCATCCCTTCCTGGAGGTTTGGCAAATATCTCTAGTCATTAGCATCTCAGAGATTGGAACTGATACCACGTGGCCAGAGCCCCATCATAAGTTGCTTTGTTAGACTTGTGTCCAAAGCCTGCAGGCAAACAGACACACTGATAGGGGCAGGCCACTCCAGAGGCCTGGACATTATCCTCAGGGAAAAGGCTAGACCTCTGCTTGGCTAAGGTTAGTCCTTTAAAAAATAAATATATATATATATATATATATATATATATATATATATATATATATATATATATATGAACATCAATCAGCAGCCTCCCACATGCACCCCGACCAGGGATGGAGCCTGCAACCAGGGCATGTGCCCTTACTTACTGGGAATCAAATAAGTGACCTTTCCATGTAGAGAACAATGCTCAACCAACTGACCCACACTCGCCACCATAATTAATTCTTCACACCAGCAGGTTCACTGCCTAATCTAAGAACTGGAGCCCAGGTTGTTTATACAGACAAATGAAGATTTTCATTTTATTTTGGCCACTTGCACCCTGTGCCTCAGTATCCCTGTCTTTACAAAAGGACGATCATCCACAGATTGCCACTGGCATGTAAAACACCTCCGTGGCCTGCACAGAGAAAAAGCTCAGTGACTTCTGTCAATCTGCTTCCCTTTGGGGAGGTGGGTCTCAGGAGGTGTTGGGGCCGTGGTGGTCCAGGGCATTAAAAAGGTGTGCAGTGTCCCAGAGACGGGAAGACTGCCTACCACCGAAGGCAAGCCAACGTGCCAGCCCTGCAGGAATGTGTATAGATGACTCACGGGCCTCAGCTTTCCTTTCCAGCCACATGGGGCAATGAGTGCTCTAAGACCCTCTCAGAACCAGGAGGCATTTCTCTAACTGGGTGGAGATGTTTTACATTCATAAACTTGGGCCACCTAATCTCTCAGAGACCCAGCCCCTGGTGACCTTAGAACAGACTCAGCCTCCTCCCAGTGCTGGGTGGTTGTAGCCAAGCACAGGAGAGCATGTGTGAGCAGACAGCTGGCAGCCTTCCTGTGGGTTGTGGAAAGAAGTGTACATTTCCTCACCGTGCCTTTTGGGAATTACTCATCCGAGAAGTATTGCGGAAAAGCAGGCAGAGTGGAACAGGGAGCCATCACACTTAATTCTCACTGAGAAATGCCAGGCTTACATTTACCTCTGGCCTTTTTCTTCGTTCTGTTTGTGTATGTTGAGTTGCTTGCATGCTTCTTGGTGTGAATAGGGGCCTGTGCATTGGAAACTATTATAAATATAATGCCATCGTTTGGCTGAAGAAAGAAAATAAATTCTCAAACATCCATAACTTCCTTTTCTGTGTAAATCACAGGTACAGGGGGAACCCAGCTGCTTGAAAGGATTGGTAGTTGGAAGTCCTGTATTGATTGGAACCAGGAGAGGTCAGCACAGTAAGGTGGGTGAGAACGGGAGGCACCAGAAAGCACTTGCTGAGTTGCAGTTGTGATTACTGCCATCTACCGAGTGTGTGCACTGCATCAGCACCGTGCCGATTGATTTCCCCTCCACACACACTTTATAGGCACAGATTAAACACTGTTGAAATACTTGCCTTCCTATATGGGATGCATGTTCAATTTTGAATCAATAAAAATTACATTAAAAATTACATATGCAGTTAGGGGTAAAACAAGGTTTTCAACCTGGACTCCACAGCCTATTCTTTCTGCTACTTTCTGTGGTCTCCTTCTTATCCTATATAGTAAAAGCCTAGTGTGCTAGGTGTCCGGTCGGCCATTCAACCAATCAAAGCATAATATGCTAATGATATGCTAAGGCCACCCAACCACATGCTATGATGTGCACTGACCACCAGGGGGGAAGACAGTTGACCAGTTGCTATAATGTGCATTGACCATCAGGGGGCAGATGCTCCAGTTGATAGTTAAGCTTGCTGCTGGGGTCCGGCCGATCAGGACTGAGGGAGACAGACTGGACATACCCTTGAGCCCTCCTGCAGCCCCTCCCTGGCTGGCCAACCTCCCATGTCCCTCCTTGACCCCAATTGTGCCCTTGTGGGGTCCCTCAGCCTGGCCTGCACTTTCTCGCAACCCTGGACCCCTCAGGAGATGTCACAGAGCCCATTTCAGCCTGATCCCACGGGCCAGACTGAGGGACCAGATGGGTGCACGAATTCATGCACTGGGCCTTCAGTTAGTAATAATGATAATAATAATAATATGTTGCCTTCTTGTCAGAATTGATGATAATATTAATGTTTTATCTTAATATTTCAAATATGCCAATGGATATGAATGCTTGCTGAATTCTGAAGTGAGTGCTAAGGACATTACTTTGAAAGTTAAGGACAGATCTCTGTCCTCCCCACCACAATCCTAACTGTGAGTATGGCCAGTTCTCTGCCCCTGGTTGTGTCGGCCGGAGCGGGGAGACCAGTGGGGCCATCTGCCTCTGCCTAAGACCAGTCCCTGTGCTGAGGGGTGGGGACACTGCACACTGAGTGCTTGGAACTGGGCCTGGCCGGGGGCGTGGAGGATAAACAGGTGGGCGTCCCGGGTACTGGTCCAGCGCGCCTGCCACTTTCAAGCAAAAAGGCCTTTGCTCTTGTATCAAACTAGGGAAGGTCTTGACAGAAAGCATTTCCCACTTTTCTGAAAACCTCAAACTCAGCCTCTGTTGGACAGTTCATTTGGGAACTGTTTCAATCACATGGTTATCCCTCCAACTGATGATTTTTCCGTCTTGAGCCTTTCCAGGAATTCCGGCTTGGGCTGGGTGCCAGGGGACAATGGCTACTCAGACGTGGCTGCGACATTCCCCACGGGCAGCCAGATTCCTGGGATAGCCCGGCCCCGCTGCCGGCCTCGACCCTCATTCCTCCCCCTTAACGCCCCACCTGCACGCCTGTCCCATGCACACAGACATGTGCCATGTCCCCATGCAGTGGACCCCGCCTGCAGGACAGATGTCCTTGTGCTTCCCCGGGTGGCAAAACCTGCTCACAACACATCCAGTGTCCCCGTCATCGTGTTAACTGGGAAAGGTAATGGCAGAGGCCGAGAATCCAAGAGCAGCTCCACCCAAGGCTTTAGGAGAGCTGTCCCCTTGGGCTGACAGCAGCCAATAGCGGAGCCCGTTGAGGGAGAGGGAGACGGCAGTGTAGTGCTATGCCAGGTGGAGGAGTTCAGTAGACAGACAACGCCAGCACAGCTGTGCACCTGCAGGTTCCCCTACAGCACCCCCCTGAGGTCCTTCAACCTGCAGGGAGGCCAAGTCTATTTGGTGCACTGAACTCAGAGGCATGTGGAGTAGGGAGCACCCAAATGGGGCTGTATTCATTCAGATGGATTTACATTTGTTAACCATTGTATTGTTTAGTTCAGTGTTTTTCAACCTTTTTTGGGCAAAGGCACACTTGTTTCATGAAAAAAATCACGAGGCACACCACCATTAGAAAATGTTAAAAAATTTAACTCTGTGCCTATATTGACTATATATAAAGTAATTCTCTTGAATAGGAATCAAATAAACACAAAGAAAGTATTTTATAATTACTTTATTATGAAATATTAAGTAAACAAAATAGTGAAAAATTATAAAATTCTTGTCTTGTCTGCACCTACAGCACACCAGGCAACACTAGTGTGCCGCGGAACAGCGGTTGAAAAACGCTGGTTTAGTTGTTGTATTCATGCCTGAAATGAATACTGAAAAAAAGTACTATTTATGGTGCTAACAACATAGAGTGGGGTCTGTTTTCTCCTGCTCTTCCCACTGAAATCCCGCCTCCCCAACAAGGCCCTGCCCCAAAAGAAAGCCCCCGTCTGGCTGGCATGGCTCAATGGTTGAGTATCGACCTATGAACCAAGAGGTCACTTCCCGGTCAGGACACATGCCCAGATTGTAGGGCTTGATCCAGTGGAGGGGGGAGGGTGCAGGAGGCAGCCGATCGATGGTTTCTTCTCATCATTTCCATCTCTCTCCTTCTCCCTTCCTCTGTGAAATCAATACAAATGTATTTTTTATATAAAAAAAGAAAGAAAGCTCTGTGAGGTATTCATTGCTGCTGCGCATGTGTGCACCCTTGAACTTGTTTTTGTGATGCCAGAGGGAGAGCGTTTGTGTAGACAGCATGTGAATGTCCACAGTTCTCCATGTATGACCATGCAGGTGGTTCTCCCTGTGGTCTCTGCTCTGTTGTGACCTGGATCCCAGTTGGGCAGGTGGCATTGAGCTTGGGGCTGGGGGTGCTGGGGATCCCAGCTCACTGGCCAGTGAAGTAAAAAGATTCTGATCTTTCTCCCTCAGCCAGCCCAGCCTGTAACAAGGGATGCACACCAGCTCCAGCCCAGGGTTAGTGCTGTTGTGGTGGGTGCGGGTTCCCTGGACCTCATCAGCCCTTTTTACCCTCAGCATCCTGCCCCATGTATACATGAGAAAAGAAAGGACATGTGCTCTTACGCTGTCATCACCACAGTGCGTCCCAGTACCTCACTCTGCTCTGGGGCCTGGTTGGGTAGAACAAGACACCCAGCCCTGTCCTCCCTCTGACTGCCAGGGCTTGGCCAAGCCTCAGGGTTCCCATCTGCAATCTGGAGGTAAAAATATAACCCTCATGAGTTTGTTATGAGAGTAAATGAGATGTTTTTAAGTAAATAAACATGACAGATATCCTTGTGCTTCCACTGGTGGCAAAACCCGCTCACAGCATGCCCTGTGTCCCCGTGGCCCGCTTTATAAATGAGATGTTTATAAATGTTTATTGGTGCCCTGGCCAGGTGGCTTGGTTGGTTGAAGCATCATCCCGTACACCATAAAGATGGCAGGCAGGTTTGATTCCCTGTCAGGGCACACAACTAGGTTATGGGTTTGATCTCCAGTTGGGGCACGTATGGGAGGCACCCAATCGATGTTTCCCTTTCACATCCATGTCTGTTTGTCTCTGTCTGTCTTCCTCCCTCTCCCCTATCCTCCCTCTCTAAAAATTTCTCTCTCTCTAAAAATCAATAGGAATATATCATTGGATTCGGATAAATAAATAAATAAATAAATAGACGTATTGGCATATAATAGATGATCAATATATGGAAGCTATTTGTGTGTGTTTCCTAGGACCGTCGTAACAAATTACCTCAAATTTGGTAGCTTAAAACAATGGAAGAGTTGGCATTATGCCAAGTGAGATAAATCAGAGAAGGACGAGTGATGTGGATATCACTTAGACATGGAATCTAAAACAACTGAACTTGTAAGAACAGAGAAGAATGGTGGTTACCAGGGGCAGGGGATGGGAGTGGGAGAAAGGAAGAGATGTGGCTGGAGGGCACAGAAGGCAACCAGCAGGTAAATAAGTTTTGGGCCAGTGTCCCCTTGCCTCGGTGCTCTAACTGTGACTTTGCCGATGCCATGTACTGTTACAGTATTTATTCCCTTATTCTTAACACTGTGCTTTCGGGTTCCTTTTCTATGAAGCTTATAATTACTCCAAGTTATTAAGCAGCACACCAAACTGTTGGTTTGCATTGAACGTATGGTCCAGCAGAAAATCCCTAGGCTCTTTCATTTGAACCATTCTCAAGCCAGCCATTCTCTCCAGCTGTGCTGCTAAGCTAATTGAGCTGTTGAAACCACAGGCAGGTATTTACATTTACTCTCATTAATCTTAAATTTCTTGGTTTTGTGCCATCACTTCCAGGTTCTGAGTTAATATTTGAATATTAATTGCAATAATACATTAAGCTTCCCTTCCAGCCTTCTGTTACCTCTGAATATGATAGCCAAAGCACTAATAAAACGTTAAACAGAATAGACCTAAAAATAGAGTCCTGGCATACCATTGGCTCCATGCTGGCATTGAAAAATTAAGGTCCACTGTACACATCAGAGGCAAAGCAAATGATGAATGAATGTGTGATCCACTTCCTTTGGGACATGCTGTTCAGCAACCGTGAAGGTATCTAATTATGCTCTCATCCACTCCACCTTTCTCCATCCGAGAAAACCCCAAGGATGTCAGGGTAGGGCCAGTTTTCAATATTTAATATTTTAATGAGGTGCCTTCTTCCAGCTCAGCAGTAAAATGAAGCAGAAAGGAGATGAGCATGCCCGGAATTAGAGAATCCTCGCCACGTCCCAGTGACCTCTCCCACCAGGCCCCGGTGTTCTGTCTCCTACATGGTCAGATGGTTTTTCCAGAACAGTCACAGGCTCAGCAGTCCGTGTTCCTTCCTCTTTAAAACTGCAGTCATGCCTCTGTTCTGCACAGACACACATGCCCGAAAGGCGTGGGGTTCACACTCTCAGGGCTGGGTGTGCTAGGCGTGCAGCCCAGTTCATTGCCATGACCTCGGAATGCATTTTTAGGACTGTGTGTGTGTGTCCGGTTCTAGGAGCATCTTCCACTCAGGGAGTGTGGTGGTTGTTTATAGGACTGGGAGTCCATGGAGATACATTCCCACATCTCTCAGTACAGAGGCATCTTGGGGTTTTTTTTGTGTGTTTTTTTTATCATTTCTGAAACAGTCTAAATCTGTGGTCACAGAGGAAACCATTTTGTATTATAGCAAAGATATGTGTCATTGTTAAAGTTTGTTTTTCTTCCTGGAGAGGATCGAGTCCTGTACAAAATGTATGAAAATAGTCCTTTTAGAGTGTGTTTTTCTTTACTTCTTGAAGACAGAAGAAAAGGAACGTCTGTTATTTAGAACAGTCTTGGTCTAGGAGACACCAAAGGAAACAGCTGCATCTTACCTCCATGTTAGCTGCTTATCTGCTAACGCCATCAGTTCTGTTTATGTGCAGCTCTGGTCCAGGTTCCCAGCGCCTGATCCAAGGGAAAGAGGCTGAGAGGTTTACTATGCTTGGGAGTTTCTGAACAGAACACTTATTCTTATACTGACTTTCTGAAACCTCGCTGTGCCTGTGAATCATCGGGGATCATGTTAAAATGCAAATTCTGAATCAGGAGGCCTGGGAGGGGCCTGAGGTTCTGCATCTCTAAAGCTGCTGGGGTGCTGGTTTTGTTGGTCTGAGGGCCACCCTTGGAATGGCAAGGCCTTAGGCCACTGAGCTAAATTTTAAAATACTGATTGAGAGAGATATATAAACGTAGACATAGAGATGCTGGAGATGAGTGTACTCAGAATAGCGATTACCAGGTAAACTGTATGTAGTAAACCCTAAGCATATCTGTCAATTCATCTCCGAACCCCCTCTTCCATTTTAGCCTTCCTAATGTTTGAACAGTATGATCTGCGTTCGTGGTTCTTCTGTAACTTAGTGTTTTTGGACTCCTGTGTGGCTCCATGTTGCAAAGAAAGCTTTCCATTGTGGCGGGAACATCCAGAGGCGAAATCCTGGGGGCCCAGCTGAATCATTGAGTTTCAGCCCTGAGGAGGCAATTGGGGACACAGAGGCCATTTGTCTATCTGCAGCTGGAAAGAGACCCTAACAGCAGAAATCCCACTCACCCTTTTTCTTCTCTTCTTTCTTATCCTTTACTCTCTCCTTTCCTTTTCCCTACTGTACTTTTCTAACTTCATCATTGACCTCTTCCTTCTTTTCTATCCATTGAATTGTCACCCAGAGACATGGACATGGTGGCATACTCTGGCGCCCTCTAATGGTTCACTGCAAAGAGCAAGACACAGCCCTAGCAGCTTTGACTCCGTGGACAGAGTGTCCACCTGTGGACTGGGATTCAATTCTGGTCAGGGCACATACCCAGTCGGGGGGCATGCAGGAGGCAGCCAGTCTGTGATTCTCCCTCATCATTGATGTTTCTGTCTCTCTCTCCTTCTTCCTTCCTCTCTGAAATCAGTAAAAAAAAAATATATGAAAGAGCAAGACACAATCCCTGCGCTCACAGTGTTTCTCTCTGATAGGAGATACTGACACTACAGAGAGATGATGGGGCACAGGGAAGGGGCACAGCCCCAGAACTAGATCCTCGTCTCTTCCAAGCTGCACTGGTAATAGCAGGCATGGTCCTTCCAAATGTGGGAGGAGGATGGGTTGGATTTTTATCAATCTGGCCCTTTTTGCTCCAGTTCAGTCTTTATTTTTATATTCTTGGTTTTATCATTATCATTATTATTATTATTATTATTATTATTATCATCATCATCATCAGGAAATGATGGTTACCCATGGATAGCTTTTAAAAGAAAATATATGAGCTTGTCAAGGACAAGTCTCAGTGGTCCATTAGCAGACCAGGTCTAAATAAGCTATGTAAATAAGCCAGGGCACTCCTGAGAACCAAGTCAGCATTCTTCTTCAAACTGGGTTCTTTAAAAAGTACCTTCAAAGGGGTTTTCTAGTTTTGTATATTGTGCATTCAGTTGTATGGGCAATTTTACATTTGCATTGCTAATGGACCTATTTCTGAGTGTGTTTGACATTTTGCTTGGCTTTAAAAGGACTTTTCTGCTGCTGCTTTTTCTTCCCTGAAGCTGTCTTGGGCTAATTAACCTTACTGGCTGGACCTACTATATGCAAATGTTCTCATTTCAGATTCTGACATACTACAATACTTGCATGAACATCCTTAGTGAAATCTTGTGGGGTCTTATTGGATCAGTGCTACTTTAGAGCCAGCAGGGGCCGTATGGAATGGTGGGCTTTGAGTAGATCTATCTTATATAACTTTACTAGTTGGTATGGGAATATGAGAGCTCTTACAGTTCCCGTGCTCATGGTGACTCTTGAAATCTATAGATGAAAGATCATTATCAGTGCTTTTTAAGCAGCCAAAAGAGACAACTGTTTTCGATGTGCCAGTACTGGGTGTAAATTACGTAGCTCACTCTGTAAGAGAAGTCTACGCAGAACACAGTTACCTGGGACTTTAAAAGGCTGCAGGTCGGGAGAGTAAATAATTGACATTACTCTTTCTACACAGATATTTCTTCAGCATTAATATTTTAGGTCTTTTTAGTTTTGTTTCTGTCCTAGTCTTTAAAGTGCCTCTGTCCTATGAGAACCCCTCTTATAATTGAAATGCTCTTTGATGTTGAGACACCAAATTCCTAAACCTCCGCCTTCAACATAAACTGATCAGGGTCATTGTGGTTGGGGGACTTGGTCTCATGCCATTTGTACTTTTATCATGATGTTTGTTAGTGATATTTAAGCAAAAACAAAAATGACAACTAAATCATTGGCAAAATAAAGTAAAATTGCAGACCAGAGTGGGGAGTGTAAACTGAATAGGAGATGTGGAATAAGCTGGTGTTAGGAGTGGAGCGGAGGGCTGTGGGAGAAAAGTGTGTAATGAAAGGGATATGAAAAGATTTTTTTAAAAGGGATATGGCGATTGCTTCAGATAGACAAGGATCAGAGGCTGATGGCTGCTGCCGTATTATGGTTTTTTGTGTTTTTTTTTTTTTTAATTCAGAGTGTAGAAAAGAGTGTCTGGGTAGGAGGACCACTGTAACCCCAGGGCACGTGATTCCTCCAGCGGGACTTTACAGCTTCCCAAGGTCATAGCATGGTGACATTGTGCGTGTGTGCAGCTGCTGCCTGTAGGGGGCGCACATATCTGGCACTTGTCAGCCTGTTCCAGTAGCTTCCATTGATGTTTTGCCTCTTGCCAGCAGGCATCTCTTTGTCCACAGTCATGGTGACTCGGAATTCAGTGTTTACTGGGAGACTGGGATATGTGTCTAAGAAGAGGCTCCAGGTGCATTGTTTGTATGTTTGAGTGTAAGCACACAGGTTCTGATTGGTCTGAAAGAAGTTTCACCTCCAGGGTTAATGGTAGGCTGGCTGTCTCCAAGGAGAATAGGGGAGGAGGTATAAAAGGAAATTCAAAGGCCACTTGGAAAGACTCAGGGATGAAGCAAGTGTGTACCCATCACTAAAGAAGCCTTCAGTACACCTGCATGATTATCATATATTTTTAAAAGATTGTAACCATACTCATTTTTAATTGTCTCACAGATTTCTTTTAGTGTTCTGTTATCATATGAGTGGCTGTACTGGGAATTCTTGTAAAGAGAATTGTTGCAAAGTTAGGGTGGACCCAGAGTCCGGTGGCATCTTCGAGTGGTGGCTCCAATAGACGGGGATTCAGAGAGAACATGCAAAGTCTGTGAGGCTCTCACTCCTAGCCTGCCCCTCCCAGGGCCTGGCTCAGAGGGCGGGGCCCATGGCACATTCATTATGTCATCCTCCCTGTGAGTTTCCTTTGATTTTCCAACAAAGTGAAGAAGAGGCGAGGCATAGGACCAGCATTTCTGAAAAAGAAAACTTAAGAAACACATGGTCTACCTTCTAATAAGAAAAAAAGGAGGAGGTATTGAGAAACGTGCCTTAGGGGAGTTAACTTCATGAAAAGGCCTCTGCTTGAAGGTTTTGACTTGCTCCATGTCTTAATCGCCTTCCTGATAGGCTGTCCTCCGGAGGCC
The DNA here is from genome assembly GCF_964339955.1 of Pipistrellus hanaki. NCBI lineage: Eukaryota > Metazoa > Chordata > Mammalia > Chiroptera > Vespertilionidae > Pipistrellus > Pipistrellus hanaki. The sequence goes on along the minus strand of NC_140504.1, from coordinate 125,098,316 downwards.
ACTGTTTTAACTGTGTCAATGCCGGGGCTAGAATCACGTTTTCAGAATTCACGATGAGGCCAAAGCCTCGTCTTAGTCTTGGGAGGACGTCCTTTTCCCCGTGCTGATGTCTTGATTTCTTTTCCCTCCTTCCCTTTCTCTGCCTTTCCCTCTTCCTGCTCCCAGATTCCAGAGCTGCTGCTGGCGGACCGCACCCACGGGGAGATGATTCCTCATGAAGAGCCTGGATCCCCTACAGAAATCAAATGTGACTTTCCGTTTATCAGACTAAAGCCAGAGCCAGCCAGCCAGTGAAGCAGTCACCGTGGAGGGGGGACGGCGAAAAATGAAATCCAACCAAGAGCGGAGCAACGAATGCCTGCCGCCCAAGAAGCGCGAGATCCCCGCCACCAGCCGGCCTTCGGAGGAGAAGGCGGCCGCCGTCCTGCCCAGCGACAACCACCGGGCGGAGGGCGTGGCATGGCTCCCGGGCACCCTCGGTGGCCGAGGCCACGGCCACGGGGGCGGGAGGCATGGCCCGGCGGCGGCGGGGACCTCGGCGGCGGAGCTTGGTTTACAACAGGGAATAGGTTTACACAAAGCGCTGCCCGCGGGCCTGGACTACTCCCCGCCCAGCGCGCCCAGGTCCGTACCGGCCGCCACCACGCTGCCCGCGGCGTACCCTCCCCCGCAGTCCGGGACCCCGGTGTCGCCCGTGCAGTACGCGCACCTGCCGCACACGTTCCAGTTCATCGGGTCCTCCCAGTACGGCGGGCCCTACGCGGGGTTCATCCCCTCCCAGCTGATCTCCCCCACGGCCAGCCCCGCCACCAGCGCGGTGGCCTCCTCTGCCACCGGGGGCATCTCCACTCCATCCCAGCGCTCCCAGCTGGAGGCCTATTCCACCCTGCTGGCCAGCATGGGCGGCCTGAGCCACGCCTCGGGACACAAGGCTGAGCAGCAGCAGCAGCAGCAGCAGCAACAGCACTTGGGCAGGACTCCAGGGCTCATGGCTCCGGGGTCCCCACCACCCGCCCCACAGAACCAGTATGTCCACATCGCCAGCTCCCCGCACAACCCAGCAGGGCGCACGGCCTCCCCGCCGGCCATCCCCGTCCACCTCCACCCCCACCAGACGATGATCCCACACGCCATCACCCTGGGGCCCTCCCCCCAGGTCCTAGTGCAATACACCGACTCCTCCGGCAGCCACTTTCTTCCTCGGGAGGCCACCAAGAAAGCCGCCGAGAGCAGCAGGCTGCAGCAGGCCATGCAGGCCAAGGAGATCCTCAACGGGGAGCTGGAGAAGGGCCGGCGCTACGGGCCCCCCACCTCGGCCGACCTGGGCCTGGGGAAGGCCGGCAGCAAGTCGGCGCCTCACCCCTACGAGTCCAGGCACGTGGTCATGCACCCCAGCCCCTCCGACTACGGGAGCCGGGACTCCTCAGGGGTCCGGGCCTCCGTGATGGTCCTGCCCAACAGCAACACCCCCGTCTCCGACCTGGACGTGCAGCAGCAGCAGCAGGTCACGCACCGCGAGGCCTCCCCCTCCACCCTCAACGACAAAAGCGGCCTGCATTTAGGGAAGCCAGGGCACCGGTCCTACGCGCTCTCGCCCCAACAGGCCCTGGGCCCCGAAGGCGTGAAGGCCGCCGCCGTGGCCACGCTGTCCCCCCACACGGTCATTCAGACCACGCACAGCGCCTCGGAGCCGCTCCCGGTGGGGCTGCCGGCCACCGCCTTCTACGCAGGGACCCAGCCGCCCGTCATCGGCTACCTGAGCGGCCAGCAGCAGGCCATCACCTACGCCGGCGGCCTGCCCCAGCACCTGGTCATCCCCGGCACCCAGCCCCTGCTCATCCCGGTGGGCGGCGCCGACGTGGAGGGCGCGGGGGCCGCCTCTGCAATAGCCACGTCGTCGCCCCAGTTTGCAGCAGTGCCTCACACGTTCGTCTCCACCGCCCTCCCCAAGAGCGAGAACTTCGGCCCCCCCGAGGCCCTGGTCACCCAGGCCGCCTACCCGGCCATGGTGCAGGCCCAGATCCACCTGCCCGTGGTGCAGTCCCTGGCATCCCCGGCCGCCGTGCCCCCGGCGCTGCCCCCGTACTTCATGAAAGGCTCCATCATCCAGCTGGCCAACGGGGAGCTGAAGAAGGTGGAGGACCTGAAGACGGAGGACTTCATCCAGAGCGCGGAGATCAGCAACGACCTGAAGATCGACTCCAGCACCGTGGAGAGGATCGAGGACAGCCACAGCCCGGGCATCGCTGTGATCCAGTTCGCCGTCGGGGAGCACCGGGCACAGGTAAAGTTCACCCCGTCCCGGGCGGGGACACACCCACCACACACCTTCCTCACTTCCCGGCGAGATGAGTGAGTCTTCCGGGATGCAGACTCGGCCGTGCTCTGGGGAGAAGGAAAGGCTTTTGTTTATACCCAGACTTCAGCCTCTGAGTCTTCTCTAAGAAGATTCTCGAAGGGAATTAGCCCCGGTGTCCCCAAGACACCTGCTGTTTGCAGTGATCTCACTTCCCTGCACCTGGAGTGAGGCTAGTCAGGGCCCAACCTCAGGACAACTTAAGGAAGTCATCACTCAAGTTATGTTTTTGTTCTGGAGTTCAGAAGGGAACCTGACTGAGGAAGGCTGGGTTAAGGCCCTTCTAGAGGCCCATCTGCCCCTCTTTCCCTAACAGGAAGGGACACTGATGGCCAGGTAAGGGTATTAGATGCCCAGAGTCACCCACCATAGCTCACACCAACATCTGTGTTTTAAAATGCAGGTTTTATTCTTGGTCACGTGTGGCAAGGCCAAGAGGTGAGATAATGGCCATTGAAAACATAGTTTCTTATACTCCTAGGTCCCAAGAGGGGACGTGCCACACGGGGCAGCACAGGGAAGCACCAGGCTCAGTCAGGAGGCAGAGGGAGTGAGGAGAAAGGGGGCAGCAACCCTTGTTGTGGTTTCTGTGGGGAGGAGTGGGTGAGAGGATGAGTAGGTGTAGGAATGGCTGATTTGAATAATTTTATAGTCCGCTCTTCTCCCAGTTGTCTGGTACCTGCTGTGGGGTGCCTGGGACAGGTGGGCAGTGCCCGGAGTCCGAGCCTTGCAGAGGAAGTGGCTGGGTGGTTTGCATGTGAGGGGTATGCTCCCAGCAGAGTTGATTGCTATCTGTAGGAATTAGCTAACCCCAGAGGGGCGATCCCGCCAGAGTCAGCAAGGCCCCCGGTGTCAGAGCACCAGAACACAGAAAATAACAGGCAGCGTTCATATAACCCGAGAAGTCAGGGCTCTCCCAGGTGCTCTGCGAGGCTTGGGGTGAATAGGAACCCCAAGAGTCATGTGCAGCCAAGCTGACTCAGGTTAAAAACTAGAACTGGGATCAACTCTCTTATAATTTCCCTGGGCTACTTCAGTCTACCCTTTTCCAGGCTCTTAAATCTCTAGGATGCATTTATTCTACAGCCCCTTATAGCAAACAGCAGCATCGCTGCCCAGGTTGATTGAGTCAGACAGGCCCCCATGGGAACTCTCCTGGCTGTAGAACCCACTAGCTGGGGATGTTTCCATCAGGGACTTTGAAACTCTCGGATGTGACAGCACCCCCTTCAGGTGTGTGTTCGAAAAGGGTCAAGGCTTAGCTGATACCATGTTTCCCCGAAAATAAGACATCCTCCGAAAATAAGACCTAGCGCATGGAAAGAGAAGACATCCCCTGAAAATAAGACCTAGCGCAACTTTGGGAGAAAAAATTAATATAAGACATTGTCTTATTTTCGGGGAAACAGGGCAGTTGGGACCTCTATAGAAAATAAAACAAACAAACAAAAAAAGACAAACTAGCTAATGGTTTGAGTTGTTTTAAGTGTAATTTTAAAAGATCGAGTGAAGTGGAGGGAGGCCAATTTTCCAAAGTGTTTTCCAGAACTCCTTTTGAATGACCGGATGTGGGATCTTGCACAACAGCCGGGACCTGCCTTGCCAAGAGCTTTTAGCCCCAAATGCTTTTCTTTTTTTATGGTGAGATGTCACTGTGGGTAAGACTCTTTGGTAAGACCCACAAGAGATTTCCCAAAGTTCTGATTCAAAGAAAGAGCAAAAATCAAGATTTTTTTTAAATGGCAACATTAGGTAGAACTCACTACCCATCTGTAGTTGCTGCTCGCTCCGACCTTCCTACATGGATTGGGGTGGGTCCTCGTAGGAAAGAGGAATTCTCTTCAGCAAAGCTGTCTTTTTAACAGCCCCCAGGTGAGGCATGGAAAATGAACAAGTATGAGAAGTAAATATGTTTTCCATGGTACTTTTTTTTTTAATCCTTAAAGCATTAGTGTGCACAGAAGCAGGAATGGAAAGAAGTGTGATTTTTGAAACACGCTTGGCTCCTTACCAGCATCTCTTTCAACGTGAGAAGAAAGAGCCGCGCTCGCCGTGGGCCGCTCCTCCGAGGCCCTGGCAGCCTCTCGCACCAGCGCTCACAGCCTCTTTAGGCTTCAAATGGGCCTGGCAGGTCTTGGAGAGGAAGCAAGCATCTCTCTGTGTATTCCCTGCTTGATACTTTGCAGAATGAACGCCTAAACGATAGAGAAATTGGCTTCCAGGCCAAGACTCGTTACCTTCCCGTAGCCAGACCACTAGTCTCTGCTGACAGCCAAGGTGCAAATTAGAAGGTGGAGTGTTTGTCACAGCCTGTTCGCGGGTCTGTCAGGAGGGCCCCTGTGAAGTCCGGCTGCATGCTGGGAAGGGCTTCTGCGAAGACCTGCGAGAGAGCTATTGTGGAAACAAATGCAGGGCCCCGACACAGCTGGTGATTTGTCACTCTCCCAGGAGACTATCAGAAACAGGCTGACATCATCACCCTGAAAATACTCCCCCAGCAGGGCCTGCCTCAGTGACAGAGCATAGTCCTGAAGAGTCAGAGAGGTCCAGCTTTAATTTACGTGCCCAGGACCGAGTGCTTCCCTCTGTGACCAGTGTCCCTGAACATCAGTCCATGTCTTCCCTGCTGGCTAGAATCACTAGCCCTGGCACCTACAGGGAGATTAGAAATGTGCAAATTGTTTACTTAATTAGCAAAATCACAGATTCGATTGGGGAAGTTGAAGGAGCAAGGCTGGTTTTTGTATAGTAGGTGGGTTTATGGCCCCGGGTATAAATCCTAGCTGGTTGGAGGGCCTCAGGGAGGCGAGACCTTATAAAACCCAAGCGGGATCCCGAGAAGGTCTTGGGGCACAGAGAAAGCCAGCCGGGAGTCCAATGCGGGTCAGCTGCCAGACCAGTTGTTTTACCTCTCAGAGCTGCCATTTTTCTCATCTCAACTCAGGTGGCTGACCCCTTCCACCTGGTGATGCCTGGGCCTCCTTGTTCCGTAATCCTCGGCTTTCCTTCCTGCCTGGCAGGACTGCCCTCATGAAATTGGCCGGCATCAGCACCAGAGCCAGGGGCCATAGGGCACCTCCGCTGACCTCATGCTCAGGACCCACCATAGATGGAGGGAACTAAAGCCAGCCTGTGTGAAACAGAGGGGCTTTATTTTGGTAATTATTTTTAAAGAGCTGATTTTCTTCTTGTTGTTATTCAGAGATGCCTCCAATGTTGTTTCCAGCTGAAGCACCAGAGGAGGCAGTGTAGGAGAAAAGTACTTTCCCCTTTCTGTCCCCATCCCTGGGGCTGGTCCTATGCAACAGGGCATTTCTGTGCACGCCTGTGCCCACCCCAGGTGTTACCCCTTACTACCACAGGCGCCACAGGAAGCTTCTTTGGGCCACTCTTAGCGGCCAGTCTTAGTCCTCTTCCGTTGAAGAGCAGGTAGCACACTCCCTCCACCCCTGCTGGGAGGAGAGGGTCGCTGCTTTCATCCAGCCACACCCCCAGCCCTGGTGATTCTGCTTGGAAGCCCCAAGGGACAGTAGAATCATTTCCCTCAGAGCTTCACTCCCAAACATAATCCACCTAATATTCTCCAAGTTTGAGGCCATAGGTCTGTGGCAAGTCCCAGAAAGGATCCCAGGCAATAGGGGGTGGAGCATCACCTGCCTGGGCGGGAAGCAAGTTGGGTGGAAGGAGAATGTGGGATCTGAAGTCAGAAAGACCTCTCAGTCTGATCTGTCCCCCACCACTCCATAGTGCCGGGGCCTTGTGCAAATATTTACATATAATTGCCAAGTAATTTATCGTCCACATTCTACCCAAGCCTTCCATTCTTGGTTCCGTAGTGGGAATAACGTAAGAATTAAAGAAAATACGTTCAAAGGAACCAGCACACTGTGTAGCACGTAGTAGGCCCTCAACCATGTTAGTGTCCCAGCTTTGCTTCACTTAAGTGACTATGGCCCTGAGAAGGGAAATGGTTAGCTTCTGAAAAAGAAAAGGCTCTGTGCTCTAAACAGGGTTTATGGAAGGAGAGAGAGTTTAGAAAAGCCCAGAAAGAAGGCTGAACTTTCCCAATGAGCTGGGTTTACCCTGCCTGTGTTCCTGTGGCATGTTCCCATGACGGGCCCGGGAGCACGCATACAGCTACTCCTGCATGTGTGTACAGGCCGTGCTTTCCTGAGTGTGCACTGGACTGGAGGGATAGGTGTACGGTCCAGCCCTCCATGTCAGTACGAGGACCCAGGAGGTGACAGGGGCTCATGGGCCTCTCCTGCAGCATGCCTGCTAGGAGAGTCCCACCCAGGGTGGCCCTACCTGGGCGGGGGGACAGAGGGAGGCCGGTGTCCTTCAGTTTCCATCTGGCAGACAGTGTTCTGTATGTGAGCAGCCTCCTACCCCTCTGCCTCATGCTCCCCGGGCCTCAACTTTTCTGAAAAGTACACACACTTTGCTCAGAAGACTTGGAGTCGATCTTACTTGTAAAGTGCTCTGGGGCAAGACTTCTCTTGGGCTGCTTCTCTCCTAACTGCCGAGCTCCTTATGTTAGCGGGGCTGTCTGTCGCTTCCCAGATCCTCCTGGGGTGACTGCTTCCCTTTACCGCCTCGGCAGCTGCTTAATATTCAGTGCCACTTCCTTCTCCCAACTGTCCCGGTGTGTCTGTGTGCGTGCTGGTTCACTCATACAGCACCTTATAATGATGTGCTTACCGCACATTTACCGATGGCTTTTCGTTCATCCCACTATTTTTTAATTTGACTGCTGTGTTCTGTGAGTCATCCGGGGTAGCGTTATGCAGTTAATGGATTAGCTGCTGCCTAAAAATAGCTGAAGCTTTCATGCAAGCAGCACATAAGCGGGTACAGCCCCTCGGCCGCCAAGGCAAGCCGACCTGCCAGCGTTTCACATGCAGCGCCTGCTGGGAGTGAGTCTTAATGACCAAAGAGAAGTAGTGGCTGCCCTGTGTTCGAAGCCCAGAGCCAGCGTGGCCCAGGTCCTGGCTGATCCTCCTCTGGGTTTTGACGCGGGAACGGCTCCAGCAGGGAAACCGGCACGCCACGTGGCTGTGGTGTGTGTGCCGCTCCCAAGGCAGATGGATGTATGTCCCCTAACTAGATGATCTCACGTTTCTTTGTAGCTTTTTAAAAAATAAGCCTTAATTGTTCAGAGTAGTTAGTTCTAGGTTTACCAAAAAAAAAAGAAAGAAAGAAAGAAAGAAAGAAAGAAAGAAAGAAAGAAAGAAAGAAAGAAAGAAAATGAGCAGAAAGAACATAGAGTTCCCAGACAGTTTTCCCTATTAATGTAATCTTGCATTTGTGTAGCATATTTGTTACCGTGGATGAGCCACTATTGATATGGTGTCATTAACTAAAGTCCATAGTATACATTAGGTTTCATTCTTTGCGTTGTACGTTCTGTGGGCTTGACAAATGTGTAATGTATTTTGTGTGATACTGTAGCCATGCATTAGGGTATCATACAAAATGGTTTCACCACCCTAAAAGCCCTTTATGCGTACGCTACCACCCCCACCCCAAGGCCCTGGCTCCCCTGGTTTTTACCTCGCTCTAGTTCTGCCTTTCCCAGAGTGGCATGTAACTGGACGCAGACAGAATGTGGCCTTTTCAGGCTGTCCTCTTTCACTTGGCAATATTCATTTATGGTTCCGCCATGTCTTTCTGTGGCTTTGGTAGCTCATTTTTATTTTATTTTATTTTATTTTTAGCACTGAATAAAGTTGTTATTCTTTATGCCACACTTTTTTTTTTAATCTTCACCTGAGGATATATTCCCATTGATTTTTTAAGAGAGAGAGAGAAAGAGAGAGAGAGAGAGAGAGAGAGAGAGAGAGAGAGAGAGAGAGAGAGAGACTCCTTCCTGTATGCTCCATGACCTGGGATCAAACCCGCAACCCTTTGGTGTAACGGGATGATTCTCCAACCAACTGAACCAGCCGGCCAGGACCAAGACAAGCTTTTTTAAGCCCCAAGAGAGGAGAGCCATTGGGCGGAATCTGTGTGTGGAGAGCTGCCCTGGTGGCTTGCTGAGCAGGTCCTACGGGCCTCCCAGCTGTGGGGGCCCTGGGAGCCATGTGACGATGTGCGGGAAGCACCCAGCTTGTGGCTTGAGATTCGTGTTTGGAGGCCCCCCAGCAAGCCGGAAACACCCGCCGCGGACTGAGTCAGGCCTGCACTGTCCTGACTAACAACCGGAAACAACACTCACAGAGGTCCTCCACTCAGCTGAAGACGTATGACTGTTTTCATTAATAATTTTTCAGCATTGCTATAAGTGGGTCTCTTGCTGAGTCCTTTAGTCCTTGTTTGAGGGTTTTCTGAGGTTCTTGATGTTGAGAATGTAGTCATGCAAACAGGCCTTCGAGGAAAGCAGGCTGGCTTCTCTTCAGGTAAAGCACAACCAAGAATGCCACTTGCAGCCCAGCCGGCATGGCTAAGTGGTCGAGCATTGACCTATGAGCTAGAAGGTCACGGTTGGATTCCCGGTCAGGGCACATGCCCGGGTTGTGGGCTCGATCCCTAGTGTGGGGCGTGCAGGAGGCAGCCAATCAATGGTTCTCTCTCATCATTGATATTTCTATCTCTCTCTCCCTCTGCCTTCCTCTCTGAAATCAATAAAAATATATATTAAAAAAAAAAAAAGAATGTCACTTGCAGACAAAGTTCGGAACTCCCAATCTAATAGCTGCCCGGGACGCGGACACCCACTGAAACCGCTCCGGAGCTGCCGTGGCTCCAGGACCAGGCAGAGTCGCACATTTGGGAGAGTACCAAGCAAAATGTTTTGTCAGATGCCCTTCACATTTGTGAAAACAGGGACTCCTGTTAAGGAAATAGGAGGCAAATTTAAGCAGCAGACGTTTTGTGTTCTTTATATCTTGTTTTTGGTGCTATGCACATATGTGTGTATATAGACAGCACCCATCTAAGATCGAAACATTCCAACAGCATAAATATGTGTTTATACATACAGTGTTTAAATACAATAGCTATTGACGGAGGAGTTAAAGGAATTGTATTGCACTTACTCACAGAAGAGCAAAGAATGATCATAAAATCCAGTCATTAGCCAGACCAGGACTGTGATATTGAATAAATTATTATTGGCCCAGCTCTGTTGCTTGCTTGTCCTGGTTCCTCCATTTGAACAGAAGGTGGAGGTGATGGGTTTAGAGGGTTGCTTTAGGGGCCTGGAGAGAGGAAGGCAGACTTCTCCTAGGAGCAGAAATGAGCACATGGGGTGCCTGCGGCAGCAGGAGGAGGCACGGAGGAGGGAGGAGGGTGAAAGGTGATCTGCCCCTAAAAGGGAAGTCCTACCAGGATGAGAGGCAGTGGGGCCTCCAGCAGACATAAGGACAAAGGCTATTCATGCTCACATCTTATCCTATGACTGCCTAACTAACGTATTTGGAAAAAGATACATTTATGGATGAAAAAGATGGGCCTTGTGGAGCTGCCAGGAGTTATGTAACGTGCTTTGGTTTTTATATGGTGCTGCCCTCAGGAATGTGTGTTCATTGGGGTTTAAGCAGAGACCATTTGAACCCCCACAAGGTCATAAAATGAGTGGTTATTAGCACAGCTGAAATAACAAAGAGGAGCCTCAAGAGTGGAGAGAAAAGGACCAAAGTTGGATGCTATGAGGTCATGATGAACTCAGTGTCTGACAGGGAAGCGCTGAGGGAGGCCACTAAGGCTCAGCCCAGAAAGCTGCCTGTGAGTGGCGAGCCACCCCCAGGAAGGCGCTGCCCGCTCCCCGCTCCCCGGAGAGGACTGGTTGCCCAGTTTAGTCCTCGCTGCAAAGAAGCAGGGACAGCCAGCGCTTCAGCATCTAAACATTGACCTCTGTTGGCCGATTGTGCCATTGCAGAGCTTTTGCAAATAGAAGGCAAACACGGAACTAGTTATTCATTGACAGTTAATGAAGTCACACAGAGGGATTTTTCTGTCGAAGTATATATATCATGTCTGTCTTCTTGAAATTCCCTTAGGAGGAGTCTCATCTACCTCTAAGCACGCAGTCAGTGCTGATGGGTGCTGCACTGGGCATGCTCAGTACAAAGCTGATTACCTAGTTTCATGTTTGCCTCCCATCTGTGAAAACACTGCAAGGCATGCACCTATTACAGGCCAGAAAGCATCCTAGACTCTGGGCACAGGAAGATGAGCAGAACGGACAATATCTCCTCCTTTGTGGAGCATATAGTCTTGTGGGAGTTTGGAGAAAGAGATGAAACAAATAGCATGAGTAAAAAAAATAATGTACCAAATGATAGTAAGTGCCCTGGGGGGGAAGAGAGGGCAGGAAAGCTAGGGATGGGGTATTGTTATTTCAAGCCCAGTGGTTAGCAAAGCTCTGAGAAGGGCATTGGAAGGTGACAGTGCACAGGGCAGACAGGATTCCAACTGCAAGGACTAATGTGGACACAGACGCAGAGGTGCAGTGCAGGTAAAGGACCAGCAGGAGACCGGTCACGGGGGTGCAGTGCGGAGGGGGCATGCAGACCACAGCTTGTGCATGGCACTTGTTCTCCCAGTGAGAGGGAGCTGGCTTGGCCAGGACAGGGGCAGTAGAGGCAGTGAGACGTGGTCTCATTCTAGGAAAATTTGGAAGAGAGGACAGATAGGATTGCTTTGTGATTTGATGAGTGTAGTATGAAAGAGCTGAGTCAAAAGTGACTCCAGGCCTTGAATGACTGGAATAATGGAAGTGCCATTCATGGAGATGAGAAGAGCATAAGAGGTGCCAGTGGGCAGGGGCATACAAGAGGTCCGTTTTCCATGTGGGCATCATGCGATAACATGGTGGCCATATCCAGGTGTGCCTTGTGAAGTTACCTGTTTTGCATACATGTTCTGTCTTCCCACTGAAGCAAAAGCTAGGTCTTAAACAATAGGTTCCCTTCTGCAGTCCCTCACATTTAGCAGGTACTCAGTGTATTTACTGAACTTTATCACAACTGCAAAACCTGGAGTGGGAACACTTGATCAACAGCATTGGAAGCTCTCAGCACCATAGGGGAGACCTGCTTGGGTCTCAAATTCAAGGAACTCTCAGACTCACTGTTCCAATTTAAAGTAACATCATGTCATGGAAACTCTCCAAATCTGTTTCATGTCCAGCACAGTAGCCATCAGCAATGAGAGCATGTTTTGAGATAGATAAGTCCTCTCCAAGGGACTTTTAGACAGATAGACCTAACTACATATACTCTTACTGAAAAATCTTTCCGTATGGTTTCTTCATTAACTGTTAATGATAAGTTAATCTTTAGGAATGTTTATGTCCTTCTGATAAACCTAATTATGAAATACACAGATTGGTTACGAATACTTTACTATTCGTTTGCTTATCTGAGATATGTACAAGGAGAGTTCAACTTTCACCAAAGAAAGGGAAAAAACTTATTTTAGTTGACATATGTGCAGACCCCAAAAAAGTACATTTTCTAAATAAATAATTCAGGAGGAAAATGTCTGAGGATAAATATTAGCGAGGATGAATAATCAGTGAGGAGAAAAAAATAGCATTTGGCATGAGCTATCCAGTGCACTGTTTACAACAATCACATTGTCTGAATGATCTTTCCCTCCTGGTTTGTGTAGACTCGCCTGAGGCTGTTTGTGTGGCATCTTTTCCAGAATTTAGGAGGAAGGGACCAAAGACAAGCCTTGGAAGTGGTGGAGTATATTTTCCCAAACCTACCCAAGTTAAAATGAATTCCATTATCATCAGCTCTTTTTAGTTCATATCTTCAATATTCTCTTCCTCATCATTTTTCTTTCATGAATTGTTAGGTAGGCTGTTCAAGCTACAGGCGACCTCGTGGTACTTAATTCTAAGACCTGCCTTGGGAGTGTCAAGATGAGGGAGTAATGAAGGGCTTTCAAATGCCCCAAAACATTATGGAGTATATAATTGGGAGTATATGCATCTACATCACAGCCTTTGGAATAATGAGTAGTGTTACTTGTTATAAAGGCCTTGAAAACATTACTTCTTGGTGAGTCTGTAGATACTGGGTAACATGTAAAAGTTCAGGTAGACTTATCTATGAATATGAGTAGACATTGTTTTCAGAACATGGAATATTGGCTGCTCTGAGGAGTGTGTACAGTCTGGTAGGTATTAAGCTTTCTGTCAGCAAGGAGACAGACTGCCCCTATCGGGGGATCATCCAGGAACATGCAAAGCCAAATATGTTTGCACATGGGGCTTCCAGTATTATGAATGTCACATGACCTCTGACAGCTGTTAGGCAGGGATAAGCAAACAGTGAGTCTGGTAGATTCTTCGGAGATATTTACACTTGATAACTTTGTTTTTATGACTTGGAAATATAGTTTAAAAAATCCCCACTTGAAGAAGGATTGGTTCCTCTGCTCAGTATGTAATGTTGATGGCTCTAAGAGGTTTGGGACAGGATTTATGGGGCCAGCTCCAGGGTGGCCCTCCCACTTGGAACTCAGTGGCCATCCCCATCTGATACTATAACTGGTGTGATTGTTCATATGTATATGCAGATATATGTGTGTGACGTATAAATGTAGATCTATAATTGAATAGCAGCCTCATCACACATTTACATGGAGAGACTAGAATTGTATGTGTAGGTGTAAGGCCAACACTATTTCACAACTTTCTATACCATGAAACAAACCATGAGCTCCTGCCATTGGGATCCTGTTTATTTCAAGTGACATTCACCACTGTTGAGGACAGTAGGAATGTCAAGTTCATCTCTCTCAGTGGTATTTTATCTCTGTTCATAGAGGCAGAGATCGGGAGCACAGGAAAAAGAAAATGGGTTGGGAGGCCACAGAGATAAGATTAAATCCCAATTCCATCAATTTCACAGCTGTGACATTAGGCAACCGATTTAATCTTTCTGAGACTGTAATTATAGTTCCCTATTTTTAAATTAGAACAACAATGCTTTTTTCACTAGTATAATATTGTTAGCATTAAACAAAAGGCTTTTTGTCAAGTAGGTACTCAAAAAATGTTCGATTTCTTTACATTTTAAAATTTCCCAGAACTATGCCGTTTCCCCCAGATGATAGTCACATATATATGGGCTCATGCTCACACACTACTGTAATAGGCATGTGTCCTGCTAGCCTCGAGTTTGGCATGCTTGGCGTAGATGAACCCGGTACTTGAGATGTTTATATCACATTGACCCTCTCCCAACAATGTTCTCCCTCAAACCTCCCCCAACTCTGCCTGCCGTTCAGGTCCTGGTTGAAAGCCCTCCCCACTGACTCTAACCCTTGCTGATTCTGCTTCCCCTAAATTCCTGGGGTGCACACCCATTTATGCAATAAACATGAAGCCTCAACTATGTGCCAGGTACCCTTTTAGGAGCCAGAGGTACCGTGATTAACACACAGTGCCTACCTCGTGGAGCGCACACAGTCTGACTCTGACCCACATCAGCCCTGTCACACAGGAGAAGAGCCTTGCTCAGTGCTGAACATTCCGATGTTCTTTCATCCTTGGGGGTTGATTGACTTGTTTTCACAGAGACCAGGCATAGAGCTGGTACTCAGTAAAATGGTATTTTGAGTGCAGAAGGGACTTTTACCCTGGCTTCTGCCCAGCATCTGCCTACGGTAAGTACAAGGACACCAGAAAATTAAGAGCCTCACTCGTGTGTGTGTCAGTGGAGGAGATTTGTGGAACCGACTTGTTTTGTCCCATTCACCTTCTGTTCTGCACGTGTGTGAAACAGAACCCGAATAAAACGTTTTTCACTTATTTCCTGTCTGTCTTCCCCTTCTCTGTCTCTCACTGTCCCGCAGGTCAGCGTGGAGGTTTTGGTAGAGTACCCTTTTTTTGTGTTTGGACAGGGCTGGTCGTCCTGCTGTCCAGAGCGAACCAGCCAGCTCTTCGACCTGCCGTGTTCCAAGCTCTCCGTGGGGGACGTCTGCATCTCGCTGACCCTCAAGAGCCTGAAGAACGGCTCGGTGAAGAAGGGCCAGCCCGTGGACCCCGCCAGCGTCCTGCTGAAGCACGCCAAGGCCGAGGCCCTCGCGGGCGGCAGGCACCGGTACGCGGAGCAGGAGAACGGCCTCCACCAGGGGGGCGCCCCGATGCTCCCCGAGAACGGCGAACTGAAGTTTCCGGAGAAGATGGGGTTGCCCGCAGCACCCTTGCCCCCCAAAATAGAACCCGGCAAGCCCGCGGCCACCGCGAGGAAGAGGAGGTGGTCGGCGCCGGAGAGCCGCAAACTGGAGAAGTCGGAAGACGAGCCGCCCTTGACTCTGCCCAGGCCCTCTCTAATTCCTCAGGAGGTCAAGATCTGCATCGAGGGCCGGTCCAACGTGGGCAAGTAGCGGCGGCGGCGGCAGCGTGGGGGAAAGGAGCCCGGCCCTCCCTTTATCATTTATATCCAGATTACTGTACTGTAGGCTGAATAACACAGTATTTACATGGTATCCTCTTCCTTTAGGTTTCTGTTATGACCTTGTCGTTAGAGTTGCAGCCGGTGTTGCGCAGGAGACGGTGCATATGCTTTTTTCCACGCGTGTCTGTCCGCCGGCGCCTGGTGGGGATGAATGGGGCTTTAGCTGCCTTTCCCAGCAGCGCGGGGAGCATCCGCTGGGCGCTGACTGCTGCTGGTTTCGGGAGGAAGTTGGCGGGAAGGGGATTGCAGGGGTGTGTGTGTGTGAGTGTTGGGGGGGAAGGGGCGGGCAGGGAGCAGGGGTGCCACAGCACGCGAGGGTCTTCTTCTCTCCGCCTCCCCCTGCCTCACGCTCTCAGCACGGGGCTGGAGCTCCAGAGACGCGTCCTCAGGAGGTCTCCTGTACAAAAGAAATATCAGGAACCCAGCCTCAGGGCATCCTAGAGAGGATGGAAAGCTAACCCTGTAAAAGAACATTATTTCCCCCCCCCCCCCCAACATATTTTACAATAAAAGCAACTTTTAATCATAGAGATATGTATTTCCCCCTATGGGGCCTGACTGCACTGATTTTTTTTTTTCTAAGAGCAACTGCCACACGTGGGATTTCGTTTCTGCTTCGCTAGTCCAGTGCCGCCTCGGGGTGTCTGGTGGGCAGGCCGCCCCGGCTGCAGGGCTCCCTGAGGGTGCGGGGCGGCGGGGCCCACCCTGGTCCTGTGCAGTGTTAGGAAAACCAATCAGGTGGTCGCGTTGACTTCCTCCCAAGAGGCAGAGGGAGCTGCCCTTCAGAGAGCTGCGGAAGCTCTTCACCGTGGGTTTGCAAATCTTTTTGTCTTTTAACTCTAGTACTGTTTATAGTTCATGACTATGGACAACTCGGGTGCCACTTTTTTTTCAGATTCCAGTGTGACGTGAGGAATTGGATTTTGAAGATGAGCATATCTATTGCTATCTCTAAGCACTTAAAATGCTGTTCACACTTTATTACCAAGCATCTTGGTCTAGCATTCAACAAGTACTGTATCTCACTTTAAAGTCTTTGGGAAGAAGAAAAAAACAAAAAAACTAAGTTGCTATCTTTTTTTGACACTGTAACTGCATTTCAGCTCTGCAGAGTTTCTCACGTCAAGATATTGACAGTTTCAATGTGGTTTAAAAGGATGAATGTGAATCGTGAACCAGTTATGTGACAATGAATGACCACCCAGTGCAGCCTGGCGGGAAGGCACTTTCACTTTGATGTTTGAGAAAGGATTAAAGGCATAT
Source organism: Pipistrellus hanaki (assembly GCF_964339955.1). Taxonomy (NCBI): domain Eukaryota; kingdom Metazoa; phylum Chordata; class Mammalia; order Chiroptera; family Vespertilionidae; genus Pipistrellus; species Pipistrellus hanaki. The sequence continues at coordinate 125,082,278 of NC_140504.1, read as the reverse complement.
GCAGAGCTGGCAGAGAAACTGAGAGAAAAGGGATGGGAAAAAGAATACTCATTTTTGTCCAGTGTTTTTTTCTTTTTACAACGAACTTTTTAAAGAACCTTGCGATTTGCACATCTTGAGTTCATAATTTGTGTGATATTCCTGCAGTTTTTATCCAATAACATTGTGGGAAAGGTTTGGGGGACTGAACGAGCATAAATAAATGTAGCAGAATTTCTTTCTAACCTGCCTAAACTCTAGGCCATTTTATAAAGTTATGTTCCTTTCAAAATTTATTTTGGTCTTTCTACCACATCTGTCACAAAAACCAGGTCTTTGGCAGGACAACTCTAAGAATTTTCTTCAGATTCATTGAGAGAGTTATCCATAGAGACATTTATATATGTGAGCAAATTTTTTTAAAAAAAAACTCGTTGTTACTGTTTTTTCAGAATGACTCTTTTTTTTTTTCATCTGAAATCAAATCAAGATTTGGTGTTTGGTACAAACCCAGAAAGGTATTTCAGAATTTAAACCTTTCATTCCCAGAGAAGTGAAATATTGTTTGTGGGTTATCAGTTTGCATCTCAAAGTGCTTTAAAAAAAAAAGTTTTATAAGTAGAAAGAAATTTTTAATATTCGTACTTGGAATGGCTGCAGCTAATCTGAACAAAAACTTCTGATTTTCCTGTTCTCATTGAGAAATAATACTTTTCCCATTTCACAAATTTAAGAAGTCCTAATTCAACCCACATTTTGGCTATCTAGTGTTCCTGCACATTTTGTCCTCACCAGGACTAATGAGCTTATAAACCATTTTCTGGAATGTACCAAAAACATTTGAATAGGTATAGAATAGCTAGAGCCGGTCCTTGACTCTCTTCGAATTTCACCACCCTTCCTGCATGCTCACAGAGAGCTGGGTGGGCCCATTCTCGCAGTCATAATGCTCCTTTAGTGCTGTATTTTTTTAAAGCGTTTCTGTCCAGAGAACTTGCTTAATCTTCCATATATTCTGCTCAGGGCACTTGCAATTATTAGGTTTTCTTTTTCTTTTTCTTTTATAACCTTTGGTGGCAAGAGGAATACAGGGCTGCCACATCGACTTTGTCCTCATTGGCGCCACTCACGTGGACTCAGAAAGACACACACCACCATTTGGCTTACTTCGAGCATGGAACTAACTGGACCCACACCACCAACACTAAAGTGGGAAAATATACATGGTTGGAGCAATAGGAACGTCATCATCATTTTTGTGCTTCTATTTCAGGTATAGGAATTATAAGAGGAATGGTTCTTTCTCAGCATTGTCCCATTTCGCTCTCCTGCTTTTTCAGCATGTGCAATACTTTCCACGCCAATAGACTCTGATCCTTGTGCTCTAGTTAAAGCTCACACCCTTTTGGCTTTCTCCTTGTTTGGAGGGGAGGAGCTGAAAGGGGAGAGCCCCCCTCTGCTGCGAGCTCCCCCTGCTGCTGTGGATGCTGAGTGCTGGGCGGGAGCCTTCAGGAGCCCAGGTGTCTGTCGCCATGTTGCAGAAAGATCAAGCAAAGGAGATCTAGGGGACCAGCTGCGGTACCGCTGTCGCCACGATGAATAGTGAATGTGGAGTGTGTAGAGGAAGGAGGCAGAGTCATTTCTAAAGCGAACGCTGGAGCCATAGAGCCAGCATCAACCCATTTTCCACGCCCTTTTCCGCAAGGGGGCAGGCCCCTCCTCAGGTCTGTGTCCTTGAGACTTTGAGCTGTGCCTCTGAGCCCGAAGGAAGTGACGTGTGCGTGAACTGTGAGCGTGCAGGCCAGCGGCGGCTGTGGAGGGGCCACCTGCCAGCACCGCTCACTCTCCTCTGTGGCAGCTTTCTCTTCGAATAGGAAGAACATCCAGGGGACAGGGAGCCTCCTCCTGTTTGCAGACCTTGCTGAACGGAGGTTCCCAGAGCAGCCTTTGCCACCACTCCTGTGTAGCAGACCTGGCAGCGATAGGCGTAGACATTCTCCGGTGCCCTGCAGCTCACGAGAATCAGCCTTGTGCCTCTGTACCCTGTCCACTTTGCAATATTTGCTGACACTGTATTTAGTTCTTTCTTTCCTGTTTCCCACTTTTAAACTAATAACAGCAGGCCTTTTTGCATTTACAACGGAACACAATCACCAAGAAATTAGGGTGAAAAAGAAAAAATATATATATAATAAGAAACCAACAAACAAGAACCTCTCTTTCTAGGGATTTCTAAATGCAGAAAATGACTGTTCCTTCGAATGTTTAACTTGAGAATTATTTCGGTTTGTCTGGGCCACACTGGGTTGCAGATAAAGAGATGGGTGCCACTTACCTCAAACCTTTTGAAGTGGAAATCCAAATTGCGTTTTCATTGGGACTTTCAGGATAATTTCTTATGTCAGTCAACTTTTTTTTTGTTTTGTTTTCCCCAACTCGCCCGGTTTGGTGTGGGATGATTTGATTTTCTTCACTGCTGTCCTTGACGCCTCTCTTGACTCTGCATTGTGACCCTCTGTGTTTTGTTGGGTGAGTGTGTTGGGTTGCCCCCGCAGGAAGTGGCAGCAGCTTCCCCCCTCCCCTTTCCCCCAGGAACGCTGCGGAACCTTTCACACCTCTTACTCAGGGACGGGCTGGCGTGTGTGTGGTACACTGATGTGCCCGGAGCAGCACTTTGACTGCTCTGGAGTAGGGCTGTACAACTTCGAGGAATGTTTGGATTTCCTGCACCTTGTGGATTACTCCTTAGATCCTGCATAGATTGCAATATGATGCTGCATGTTTGTGAGGAACAGCAGCTCCTAGTAATCATAAATCCACTCTTTGCACATAGTTTGATCTTTACTGAAATATGTTGCCAAAATTTCTTTTTGTCGTTGTAGCTTTGGAACTTTTTGTTTGTTTGTTTTTTAAGGAAACAATTGACAATACCCTTTAACATCTGTGACTACTAAGGAAACCTATTTCTTTCATAGAAAAATCTCAATGCTTTCAAGGACACTAATGCCACGCGATTTCAGATTTGGGTGAAGAAGCAGAGCTCTTGGGATAGAAGGCCAGGCTTTTTGAGCTGTGTTGGTTGCCATGGCGACCGTTTCATGTACCACAAGCAGCTCAACAAACTGTGGCCTGTTCTCTCCTAACCCTTTGCACTTCCTGTTTTCTGGTCACCGTGACGATTCCAGGTGACCACAGGGCCGCCCATCTCCCTGGCCCGACCCAGCTTCTTTGGTGGATATGAAAGAAAAGGGAATTATGCTTTTTGTATTCTTTAGAGTGGAGTGAAGGTCTTTGCTTCCACTTTTGTGTTTTCAACCCAGAATTTCTGAAATGGAGAATTTAAGACATCAAGTAATAACTATACAGAGAATATACTTTTTATAAAGCACATGCATATGCTATTGTGTTGGGTTGGTTTCCTCTTTTCCACGGACAGTGTTGTGTTTCTGTTGATAGGGAAACTCCAAACGATTTGCACACCTCTACTCTGGAGCCGAGACTTCTACAGAGATGACCTCGCTTCAAATGTTACTTACTGATGGGATCTTTTCTTGTAGCACTAGACCTTGTGGGAATTTCCTTTTTTTTTTTTTTTTTTCCTTCTTTATAATGTACACCTAACCTGAGAAGCTGAAGAAAAGAAATTTTTGAGGCACTCACTTTGAGGAGTACAGGTAATGTTTTTTAAAAAAAAATTGCACAAAAGAAAAATGAATGTCGAAACGATTCATTCAGTGTTTGAAAGATATGGATCTGTTGAAACAATGAGTTTCATACCTTGTTTGTAAAAAAAAGGAGAAGAAGCATAAAGGTTGAAAGTTACATGTTTTTCTTTGTATATAGAAATCCGTTGTGTCTAAATGATCAGATGTGTATGGTTACGGCCTGGAAGAATTACCGCGTCAAAGGCTCTTCAACTATTACCTATGCTTCGTTTCTGTTTTCGTTACATAGAGCCCTCCTTCTAAGAGAGGGCAACTCTGCATTCTGCAGTTTGAGAATACTGTTCATTCCTGTGCTGAAAGTACTTCTCTGAGCTCCCTTCTTAGTTTAAACTCTTAAGCCATTGCAGCTCCTTTTCCTTCAGAAATGATATTTTGACATTTTCAGCACTTCCTGTTCCAATAAACCCAAAGAATATAATCCTGAACAAGAAGTGTTTGTAACAAGGGATCCTAGCTACCAATAAAACAGGACTCATTGTGAGGACAAAAAAAATAAATAAATAAATGTTCGGCCTTCTTCCCCCCCACACCTCATTTAAATGGGGGGGAGGCAAAACACGAAATTCAATTCAAACGCCTCGTTTCACTTCAGTTAAACTTTTTCTTTATATTGAGGCCAAAATAAACGTGGGACAACTTCTCAGAAAAGTCGTATCCTGTCCAAAAACCAAGCCAGCCAGCGGATACTGGACAGCTGTGGGGATATTGAGCAAACCCACCTACAGTTCTTACCTGCAGAAGCTCAGCTGCCCCCTTGCTGTTAAAGGCAACATTTCTGGGAGCTGACGTTCACCTGTACCACGGCGGGAGGGAATCGGTGGCCTCCGTGTTTCAATTTCTCGTGTCCTCTTGACTTGCATACAAACGGTTCAGCTATATTAAAATTAAGTGCATTTGGCCAATAGGTAGTATCTATACAATAACAGTCTCTAAGAATTTCCGTAACTTTTCTTAACCTGAAAGGACTCGAGTCTTCCACTGCAGATAATTGGAGACTTTGCCCAAGTTTTCTTTCCCTTTAGTTTGTTCGTTTACTGTCTGGATGGCCAACGAGCCTGTCTCCTTTGCCATGGCCGGTCTGAAGGCCTGTGTGGGAAGCATTGTTTACAGTCATCTTCGCTGAGACTGTTCTCTGGACTATCAGGGCTGAGGCGACGCTACCTTGGAGCTATTGTCTTTTAAAAAGCAGGTACAAAGCAGCCAGGTGCGTAGGCTTCCTCTGGTTCTCACATGAGCCACCTGCTCTTAAGGTATGATTTGGCCCAGGAGTGGGACAGACTCTTCAGTCGGTGACCATTCGACGTGACACCTGTGCGTTGGGTTCTGTGCATACTGCCCTTTCGGCCTTGGGGGGAGGTTTCCTCATCCCCCGCCACCACTGCTCACCTGTAGATCCAAATCGGTGTCAGCTGACGGGAGGTTTCAGGACAGTCCCGGTCTCCGTGGCGGCCTTCAGTGACCACAGTGTCCTCACTTCTAGCCAGTGGGGTCCCTGCCCAGAGCCATCTCTGAGATCCGTCCCTCTGGATGTGTTACTATCTGATCATTCAAACTTCCAGCCGTATGCCTCCCACCGGCCAAGGGAAAGGAGACGCCAGAACGGTGGGCACTATCAGACTGACATGGCCAGTACAGAGGAAAACTAGGGAAGGAGTGATGATTTGCACCTTATCGAAAAGAAAATATTACGTGCATACATAGTTAAGAGCTTTTATTGTGACAGGAGAACTTTTTTCCATATGCGTGCATACTCTCTGTAATTCCAGTGTAAAATATTGTACTTGCACTAGCTTTTTTAAAACAAATATTAAAAAAAAATGGAAGAATTCATATTCTATTTTCTAATCGTGGTGTGTCTATTTGTAGGATACACTCGAGTCTGTTTATTGAATTTTATGGTCCCTTTCTTTGATGGTGCTTGCAGGTTTTCTAGGTAGAAATTATTTCATTATTATAATAAAACAATGTTTGATTCAAAATTTGAACAAAATTGTTTTAAATAAATTGTCTGTATACCAGTACAAGTTTATTGTTTCAGTATACTCGTACTAATAAAAATAACAGTGCCAATTGCAAACGTGTCCTTGCCTTGTGTCAGGTCCTGGAGGAACGTGGAGGCGGAGGCAACTGGGAATTCCTCCTCCCTTACCCATGGCGGGGGGAGGGGAGGTGACATGGGCATTGCCTGTACTGAGGGTGTGGGGAGGAGAGGTCGTGATGAGTTTCTGGGACAAAAGGCACACTTCAATATCTGATGCTGTGCCTTGTTCCGTTCCTGTTTATTGCTCCTGTCTGAATTCCACTGTTTACAAGAGAGAATTGTTTCTAAACAGCTTTTGGCAGCTTGGTGTGCTCACGTAGCATCATGGACACATTCTGTACAGTTTCGCTGAAAACTGGCTCATGGTCTGAAGGCACAGTTCACTGTAGTTAAAATGTTTCCTGTAGTTATGCCTGTTAGAAATGCAACATGTGGTAGTTGGGGGGGTGGGACAGGGAGGTCACTTGTTTGTCTTAAGCTGTTGCCCCAGAAAGTGGGTCCTCAAGGAGCGGTGACTTTCAGTGACCTTTGCCAGCTGCTTGCGTGACGACGACCTCTCAGCTGGGAGGCCCTGCAGAGGTGGAGGAGAACTCGGGGTCCAGGGAGCCCAGGGAGGGAGGGCAACTCTGCTATCTTCCTGGTTAGGTGTTTGGGGACATCTCACCAGGATGTCCTCTCGGGACTCACGGGAGGCCAATGCGTTGTGTATGTCGGGGTGTGGCGGAACGTGCACTGAGCCGGCAGTGAGGGGGTGAGCCTCTCAGCCCGACAGGAAGCGCTGCCCGGTCCCTCCTCCTCCAGAGCAGTTTTGGGTGGCTGTGCTGTGCGCTGGGGCACGTGAGGGGCCGCAGTCTGAACCGCTGCCTGACCTGTTTTGTTTTGTTTTTTGTTTTGTTTTTTTTTTTGCTTTTTTTTGTTTTTTAACATATTTTATTGATTTTTTACAGAGAGGAAGAGAGAGGGATAGAGAGTTAGAAACATCGATGAGAGAGAAACATCGACCAGCTGCCTCCTGCACACTCCCCACTGGGGATGTGCCTGCAACCAAGGTACATGCCCTTGACCGGAATCGAACCTGGGATCTTTCAGTCTGCAGGCTGACGCTCTATCCACTGAGCCAAACCGGTTTTAGCTGCATGCCCTGTTTTAATGGTAGATGCTAATGACTACCACATCTACAAGTTTGGGGTCTGATGGCTGTGAGTCTCACCTGGACTGATCTCTCTGATTAAGAAAAGCCTTTGCTTCCCCGCTGCAGTGGGGAGGCCTGGCCACCGTTAAGCACACAGCGGGACCCCGAGACGGACAGGAATGCACCCAGTTTCCCGGCTCTTTCCCTCGTCACCCAGCTACCGCTGCCCGGAGGCCTGCACTCAGGCAACAGGGCTGCTTCCATCTGTGTCCCACATGCACCTGGTCTGTGGGCGGCTCCCCTCCCCCCACTCCTGTTGGAGGCAGAGATGAACTGGCTACCAAGTGGGTGCCTTAGAGTCACTGCAAATTGTGCAGCCTCTGCTTCCAGATGACCCAGCAGAGTGTGTGGCTTTTCCTATAACTCAGTTTTCACATCCCTAAAAACCTGAGCGAGGGACCTGCCTTCAGTTGGTTGGTGCAATGAAAGAGCCACTCTGCAGGCTGCGCGACACAGGTAGCATGAGCAGACATCCAGCAGAGGGCTGTCCACAGGGGCCATCGGGTGATGGGTGTCCCCACCCTGGGCACTCTGAGGGGAGCCCAGGAGGAGCCCAGTCCAAGAGCAGACACTGGTAACAGTCCCTTCCCACTGACTACTGCTGGGACATCTTAAGTGGATCTCCTCAGGTCCTCCTTTGCTTCACCTCTCTCCCTCATCTATCTATATATAAAACCCTAATATGCAAAGAGACCAAATGGCTGAACAACTGGTCACTATGATGTGTGCTGACCATCAGGGGGTGCATGCAGAACATGGCGGGCATATGCTGTGGTGGGATGTTGGAGAAGGTGAATGGGGGCTCCAGACCAAGGCGGGGTGCCAGTTGCCGTCATTGGGGTGAGCCTCTGGTGGTTACTGAAAATTCTTTGCTCCCACACACCGTGGTCCCACTAGGTGCTTGTACCTGCTGCTGGTGCTGGCCCCACTTACACCTGCTGCCAGCCCCAATTGCCCCTCAGGGCTTCTCCACCTCCCCCTGCTCCTGAGGGTGATTGGGGCAACAGCAATGCTGGCACCCACTGCTGGCACCGGCCCCAATTGCTCCATGCCGTCAGCGGGTGTGCCCGGGGCCATCAGTGTGTGGGAGCGGCAGCGGCAGGAGCAGGGCTACTGGCAGACAAGAGACTGGGAGCCATGGTGGGAGGAGCCGGGCAGGGGTTCAGAGGATGAACCGAGACCCGCCCCTCTGCCCACCACAACCTTGTGGCCCACAGTTCCTTTCTAGCTGCATGAATTCATGCACTGGGCCCCTAGTTTTGCATAAAGAAACAATAAAGAGGAGTGTCAAGCACATCTTCCATCTTCCACAGGACAGCCTGGTGCTCACCCCTCCTGCTCAGCAGGCAGAAAAGGCAGGGTGCCTCCAGCACAGCCCCACATCTTGCTCTGACTACACTTCCTTGACCCCCACATCTCCAAGGTGTAGCCATCCACATTTCCACCAGCACAAACATCGTTCCCCAGGGGTGTGGGGGAAAGGTATTCCAGTGGAGTTAAAGTTGCGGGTCTTTGATGGTATTCTGATAAGACTGAAAACGGAACTCTGAGTGTGTGCGATTTAGTGGTTGCCCTCCTACAGTTGCCCTCCTTATTCTAGGGCCATTGCTGCCTTTTCAGGGAAAAGTTTACTCCTGTGTCTGCTTCTTTAGAAGTAACACCTGGTCTGCACACACCCTCCAGTCCTATCCCTCAAGTAATGCTTCAGAAAGCGGCCAGCCGTCACCAGTGCCCACGTTCACCATGGACACAGCAGACACAGCGCCACCGCGGCCAGCTGCAGGGCTCCTGCCAGGCCCGGGTCCTCTCTCCAGGAAAACACCGATGCTCCGGTGAGTTGGTCATTATCCAGGAACACCGGTGGTCCTTCCTTCACAGCATAATCACCATGAGGGGACGGTTCTAACTCATGTTTTAAACAATGCTTTTAGGAAGCCGCCGGTCAAAGTGTTTGCTGGTTTTTTGCTTGTTTGTTTGTTTTTCAATGGGACTCTACCTGCTAATTTTTGGGTGGATAACCTTTCAGTAAAATATGGTGTGGAATTTCAAAGTAATGTATAATCTCTTGAAGAGAGAGGCCAGCCAGGCAAGTTGGGACTCAGAAAGGAAGGGGAAGAGATGGAGGAAACAAAGCTAAGTGACAAACCAGGAAAGGGACAGGGACAGCGTCCCAGAAGGAGCACCAACTGGCAGGGGCAGAGGACCTGGTCCCAAAAGACTCGGCTAACAAAGGTGATGACACAGATCCCCGCCCTCTGAGAGGAGCTGTGGAAGCCGGCGCCTCCTCACCCCTCCTTCTGTGCTTTGGTTCTTCTCCAGAAAACGGAAGGAAGCCGGAGCGGGGAGACTGGTTACCCTCACTGTTCCCCCTCCCCCTTCCAGGTATCTGGACTTAAAGCCACCAGCTGGCGTGTCTGGGAAGGAGGTGGGAAACCCCCAGATCCCCCTACAATGTGGTTCCTGAAAAAGCAAACTCCGGGACTCGGTACGTCTGAAGGTAACAGCAGTATATTCAAGTGAAACCATTTTCTTTTTAAAAAACAAAGAAAAAGGTACGAGTGTTAGTTTTCACAATGAGGTTATGAGTTCCGGGCAGCTGGCAACGACCACTGACCCTCTCAGTGCTCTGCCTCCTGCCCCACCACAGGCACCAGGGGACCCGGTGCCTCCAGGCGGCAGGAGGGGCGGCAGGTCCCGCCATTCGGGAGCAGCCCGAAGCTCAGATGGTCGGGGATGTGGACACAGCGTGTGGAAGCTTCCAGCCGGCACCTGCCCCAGGCTAGCCGAACACTGTGTTGTGCTGCTGGGTCACCCGGATGAATGTCGTCCTCTTGCTGAGCTCTTTGAGCTTGGCAGCCCCCACGTAGGTGCAAGTCGACCTCAGTCCCCCCAGGATATCCAGGATCGTGTGTTCTACATTTCCTCTGTAAGGCACTTCCACCGTCTTGCCCTCCGACGCTCTGGGAGAAAAAGGAAGTGCTTTTTTACCCCATCTCTTCTTCCTTAGGGACCAGTTACTCCCAGCTCTCGCCCCTGAAGCAGCCCCAGGGCCCTCTGGTAGCCAAAGGCCCCTGACCCCACGCCCCCAAGGCCTCAAATACAAGGCTGGCCCCGCCCGCCCGCATCTCAGATGGGCAGGTCCTCCCACCTGAAATGCCTGACCTCCTGCCAGCTGCTCAGAGCACCAGGGAAGCATCTGTGAGCAACCCGGACCTGCTCAACGCATTCCTCTCAGCAGCGGGCCTCCCCTCTGCCCCACAGAAACTCACTTCACCTTTCTCCCCACCTGTCTGAGCTCCTGTCTCCCGCTGTGGGCAGGAGAGCAGAAGTGGGGGGTTATCTCCAGGCCAACCCGACACCGCCCCTTCTCCCCTCCCTGATCAACAACAGAAGACCCTGGAGCTTCACCTGAGCGTCTCCCAAGGAGTAGGGGAGGAGGAGGAGGAGGAGGAGGAGGAAGAGGAGGAGGAGGAGGAGGAGGCTGCCAATGAAATGCACACTCTCACCCAGCAGGTTATGTAGGCACCTCCACCAGCAAGATGCCCTGACTCCAGTCCAACGGCCTGCCTTCCCAGGGGCACATTCCCCCAGCTCACTCCCGCGCTCACGCAAGTCATACACCTGCGGTGCTGGGTGTGGGGTAAGGTCCCAGCAAGGTGGAACCAGAGTAGAACTTGGGACTTTTATAGCACCGAGCCTTGAGAGCTTAGGTTAGCATCTTCCTGTTTCTGGAGGAGCATTCAGAAACTCCGGTCCAGTGTAACGTGCAAACCCAAAATCTGTCCTTGCTGAGTTGGCCCTTCCTCACAAAGCCTCCAGTGACACTGACTCCACATGTCAGGTCCCTTCCTGCCAAATGGGGACACGGTCCAGACCTGCTTTTGGAGAGACTGCGCAAAAAAGGAGACCCCCAATGTATACAGAGCTAGCCCCACCTAAGGGCCAATCTGGAAATTTTAACAATTACCAAATTGTTACTGGAACTTTCTCTAGCTGGTCTCTCTTCAACTATTAAAATACTACCTCCTGATTAGAAACATAGTACCTGAAATTTCAAAAGGGAAAAACTCTTGTACACTGAAACCTACACATGCAAGACTGCCCTTGGGTGAAGTCTGTGTAGACCATGACTAGACCACGGGCTGGCCTAGCGGCTGGCTTAGGGCACTGATACCAGGAAGCGGGAGACTCAGGTCACTGCTCTCTGTGACCAGAGACCAGCGTCCTTGCACGCGTGCCTGCCATGCCTGCCCTTTCATTTTCTGAGGCCCAGGCCTTCGGGGGCTTCCTGGAAATCGCCCAGATTCTCATCCTGGTTCTCTGCTAACTGCTGACAGCACCTTTTGCAAGTCCTTTACTGCTGCCGCTCAAGTCTTCTCATCTGTAAAACAATGGTGCTTTGATCTCCTAAGGATGGACAGCGTGAGGACTGAATAAATGGTTAACGACTGGGAAGGAACTAGCACAGCATACATAACGGGGTCTTAACTAAATATAATGTCAATGAGGAGAACCATTCTCATGAGGAGACAATGGTGATGAGGCTGCAAATGCCCAGGAAAAGAGAGGGAAAGGTGGAAGGAAGGAAGGGAGGAAAAGGAAGATGGAAAACAGATACATCCTGCAGGGCTCAGGCTGCTTTTTGGGTCAAAGTCCTGATTCCTCCAAGGGTGTCTCTTTCTTGTCAAAGGTTCAAATACACGTTCAGATAAGAGTCTTGTTGCTCCTGAATATTTTATCACCTGTTGTGTCTGGACCCTGCTGACGTGACAGGAGATGACTTTTCTTTTGGCCCCTTGGCTTCTGTCCATGCTGGAGCCTCGTGGGCCTTCCCTGTCTGCTTTTCTTAGACCCCAAAACAGATGCGACAGCTACAGGGCAAACAGTGTACTCCAGGCAAAGTGGCCAACTGCCGCCCCCCATGGCTCCTCACACCCCAGTGCCCAGGAGGCCCCGCCCACCTGGGATGTGACAGTGGCTGCTGGGAAAGCGGGGAGCTTGGCCAGAGGTCTCCCCTCCTCCATCAGTCACCACACAGGCTGCGGGGAAGGAGTGTGCCCTTGCTCTGATCATCAGAGGTGGCCAGTCAGTCCCCTACTCCTCTTTCCCACCCCGCCTTCCCCATTCTATAATGTTCTATTTATTGAGGTCCCCCCAAAAGAGAAAGACTGGCAGAGAGAGGATGGAAGTCCCCGGTTCCCTACAGAAGAAAGAGCTTGAGAGATGGTGCCCCACACTGCCCCCGCCTGCCCACCTGCCCGCCCACTGCAAATCTCTGCGAGTGCTGATGTTTCACCTCTGGATTGGTTTGAACCTTATGTAATGCACCTGGATCCCATGTCCTTACAATAAGCGGTTAGTGTGGAAGGAATAGTGGGACATGGAGGGTAGGAATGGTAGGACACAGAGGGCTTGGGTTCCATCCCAGCGCTGAGGCTTCTGGGGAAAGACAGTTGGCCTCCCACAGGGGACTTTCTCCTGAGTCTAAGGACCTCCGTCCTGCCCCTCCATGTGCCCTGTCATCAGCGCCAACCCCAATAAGGGCAACAGCAGCCTCTCTGGAGCAGGGCAAGATCATAGATATATCATCATATAAACACACATGCAGGCAATAAAATGGAAGTGATTTTAACCACTGTCGCCCCAATAAACCTAACTTAAAGGTAAACCAATAACAGATGAAAGTGAACTAAAGGCCAGGTTATCTTTCAGGATCATGGATTTAAAAAAAGAAGAAATGCAGATGTAGCATCCCGTCTACAATGAGGGGCAATGACGTGGCTAAAGATGACGCCTGTTTCAATGGTCAGAGCCGACAGGTGCTGTGTGAGGCCCGTGGGCGAAACATGGCATTCTTCAAGAAAGCTGAGCACCACGTGATGGTACAGAACCAAACCTGTTTCATACGCAATGAAGACCCTTCTTCAACCCAATTCTCGCAGCCTGAACACATACCAGGCTAGAGGTCAGAGGTCACTGGGAGAGGTCAGCAGAGGCTCTACCAGAAGGAAGTCTGGAGTGTCACCTCGGGGACTGGTGAGCAGGAGCCCTCCCTACTCTCACACACCCCAGTCCATGTCCAACCCATCCCCAATCAGCTCTGCCATCACTGCCTTCTGAGGGCCCCCAGCACTGCACACTAGCTGGGTAAAAGTATGGCTACTTACAAAGAGCAAGACAGGTTTTGCAGCCCCTGCCCGTGGTGCTTTACTATAAAGAGAAGCACCGTGCTCTGAGACCTGCTTCCACCCGTTTCGGAGAGGAGCAGGAGAAATGCCAGTCCGTGCTGGTGAGAAGCCTTACCTGTACTCGGCCACCCCTCCTGCGTGTTTCATCATGGCTGTTTCGGAGCTCATCCCGTAGAAGAGCTTGAGCTTCTGCCCGTCCCTCTCAATCACCTCCCCAGCACACTCAGCGTGGCCCGAGAACATGCCTCCGAGCATGACGAAGTCTGCTCCGGCTCCTACACGCCCAGCGTGGGACAGGAGGAAGCAGCAATGGAAAGAGCTCAGAGAAAACAGGCTCCGGGAAGATCCAAGTGCCACCCCCTCTCACCCTCCCGCCACCTAGTTACCATCCAAAGAGAAGCCCACCTCTCCCCTCCGGACAAAGTTTAACAAGGGCCAGTCCTCCGTCGTCAACAATGAGCACCTTCCGAGGGTGAACTTAGACTCTGAGCAGCATTGGAAGTTGCCCGCTGTCCATCTTATCCCTGATGCAGTATCTGCTCTACAAGGTCCCCACCAGGCGTCTGGTCTACCTTCAGCTCTTGGCACGCTCACACTGTGTACATCGTGAGGCCTCGGAGCAGACCAAACCTCCTATACCAGAATGGCATGAAGGACAGAAACCTGCACGTGTGTATGTACGCATGGACATGTATAGTGTAAAACTCCACCTCCCACCTCTGTTGTGATATTTGCCTTCTATAATAGAATAAATAATATCCCATGTTAATCACCAAATGGCATGAAGCCTCCAGGCCAGGTGCAGAGGACACAGGGGTGTTGACGCTGCCTTTGAAGGCTGCACTGGGACAGGGCCAGGAGCTGCTGGAGCAGCAGGACTGGCCACTGCCGTGTCCCAGGTCTGTCCCAGTGCCTGGCACATGGGAGACGCCCATGCCTGGTTGTGAAGGAAGTAAAGGGTGTATGTGAACAGAAACCGTCCCACCCCCCCGCTGTCCATGGACAGCTGTGCAGACAGGGTCTCCACCGACTGCTACAAACCGCTGCAGCCGCTGCCCAGGAAGTCCTAGCGAGGGTTCACATTCGGAACACGAGGACACCAGGGGACAGATACACTACGTCAGTGGTCAGCAAACTGTGGCTCTCGAGCCACATGCGGCTCTTTGGCTCCTTGAGTTTTTAGCAAAGGCCAACTTAGTAGTACCCTAATTAAGTTAATAACAATGTACCTACCTAGATAGTTTAAGTTTAAACTATGGCTCTCAAAAGAAATTTCAATCGTTGTACTGTTGATATTTGGCTCTGTTGACTGTTGAGTTTGCCAACCACTGCCTTAAGTCATTAGGATGAAGGACAAGGAGGAGCAAGCATAGGAACCCTGAAAAGTGGCCATGACCCCTTCCATCTGGTTATTTAAATAGTTATGAGGACTCCGGGGGTGGGTTGGGGGCTCGGCCTTACAGTGCCTTCTGCCAGCATCTCTGACAGGCAGGCTGCCCAGCAGGCCCTTTGGCCTGGCACCACAGGGCTTCCCGCCTGTAACCAGCTTTGAGCCATTCCTTGCAGGGTCCCTAACACAGATGTTGGCTCCGTGGTCCCTGTGCCATGATTATAAGGTGACTGAGAAAGCGGAAGTCAGCCAGGCCCCCTGATGACCACAGCCTGGGAGCAGATGGAAACAGCGGGAGCACAGACACAGGTCCTCAATGGTGCTTTGAAGAGGCTTCTAATGAACCTCGTTTCTGACCCTTCCAGGCCTTTCCCACCAGCATGTTCCCTGATCCAGTCCCTCTTCTCACGCTCCCTAGCTCCCCCTGCACTTGCTGGAGGGAGAGCGGACGAGGAAAGACACCAGGAACCTCACCCAGACCTGCTACCTACAAGGCTCCTTCTTCGGGACCAGGCACCTTAAAGTGTACTCAGCTCCCACTCTGAGCAGGGACACGCGTGCACCATTGAGAAGATGCTGCTCCCACCCATCAGCATGGAGAAGAGGCTGCTCAAAAGTCAAAAGTGAAAATGTCCTTGGCCGGTGGCCCTTCCATCAAGGTAACTGAGCGTACCAGGACAGTGAGAGGCCTGTGTTCTCCCTGCTCCGCCCCAAGGCTGGGACCCTGACTTTGTCATTTGCCTCTTGGAGCCTTGTCCCTGGGACATTCTCCAGGGTTGCTACAAACCCAGCTGCTGAGAACACTGCCCCATGCTTCCTTTTGTCATTACCAGTGTTTAAAAACAAAGCGAGAGCCAGTGCCCAAGCCTAGGCCATTCCATGGGGTGAACTCTGAACCAGTGATGGGGGGGGGAGGGGCCACACTGGTGAGGGGAAGAGCCACGGGCATCCCTGATGCCAACAAGTCTCCCTTCATTGAGCAAGAACAAATAAATCAACCACAAATGTGACTGTGAGGACAGGAGAGGAGGGTGGAGCCATGGAGTTCGGTTTCTGCCTCCTGCCAGTCAATACATAGGGCTCCCACTCCACACTCCGGAGGACCCAGCCGTGTGGGCAGCTCTGACCTCTGCACAAAGTTTGCACGGGTTGAGGGGTAAGCGGTGGGCACAGTGTGTTGAGATGCTTTCCTGAGAAAAACCCTCTGGCTCACAGCAGGACACTGCTGCCCCCTAGTGGGAAACGGGCTCCTCAGCCTCCTGTAAGAAACTGCTTCTGAGAAGCCAGCCCCCTGCTGGGGTTTCCCCACAGACCCTCCCTGAGGTTACTGCTTATTTGGACCTGATCCAGTCCTTTCTACAAGACCTGAGCCTTCTCAGCCGTGATTTCTGAGCCATGACTTCACCACCCCTTGCCTGCAGGATGCCATCCCTAAATCTATCCATGGGTGCTCGGCCTGCTCTGCTGAGCCAGAATGAAACTGATGCCAGGATTTGGGTCTGAAATCCAGGGAGAGGACACTCAGGACTGGCCCAGAAAAACCCCTGCAGGTTCCACCTCCTCATTCCAGATTCCCCCCAACCTCCCTTCCAGGTTCCCACCCCTCAGCCAGCTCACAGCTGCAGAGAGCTGCCCTGCCTCCACCCCACCCCGCCCTCCATTCTCCTCACCAAAGGCTTTGGCGACATCTCCTGGACACGTGCAGCCTCCATCCTTCAAAGAGGAGAGCAGAAAGGGTGTCAGTGGGAGCTCACCAGGCCCTCCCTCTCCCCTGAGGTGACTGGGAGTTGATACCTATACCCACCCCAGCCAAGTACACAACCCTCAGAGCCAAAGCCAACACTCCCCTCAACAGGCACCGTCCACCCCAGCCCTGCCCTCTGCCTGGGAAGCTGCTGAGCACCAGGGGGGCTCCCCCCTCTTCCTCCTCCTCTTCCTCCTCCTCCTCCTCCTCCAGGCTCTTCCTCAGCACGCCCAGCCATCCGCCCTCCCAGTTTGCTCTCATTCAGTAGTCACCTCTCCCCACCTGCCTGGAGTGAGGTGAGATTTATTTAGTACAAGGGGTGGCTTATTTTAAGAGCCAGAAAGGACACCGAGTTCGGTCCTTTATATTCCCAGGCCCCCCGTGTTTCTAATTCCCCTTCATGTAATGTGCCCAGTTACCTTAGTCAGACATGCGTTCGTGACACTCGCCCTCCCCACCCAGGACAGCCTGTTATCCTGGGCTGCCTGGCGGGGTTATATTCAAATGCCAGTAACCTGGTTTCCCGGATGTAAAGCCGCTGTGCTTCCCCACACACACAGAGGGCACAACGTGACCAGCTCCCTGCTATTCTGTGCGCAGTGTGGCCGTGTGGGGTCCAAGAAGGGTAAGGGTGCAGGGTGGTCTGAAGCAGCAGCCAGGCCCACTGGGAGAGGCCAGGAGGCAAATGCACGGGGCAGGCGGGGCTGGCGATCAGGGCGGTGAGAAGTGATAGAGCCCAAACTCAGGGCCGGTCTTAGAGAAACAGCAGGTCTCTGAGGGAAGCATCTGTTGCAGGAAGGTGGGGCCCACCCTCAGGGCGGCAAAGAGCACTGGGAAGAACACAGAACACAGGCCACCAGACCGCCTTGCTTTGCAATTGGCAGGAAGGTGGGTGCGCCGCTGGAGTTGCTCTTTCAAAGGTACAACCCATATGCCCTTCACGTGTCCTGCCAGTTATTTTCAAAGTGCGTTACCTCTTTATCTAAATCAGTACAACACTATAGGGTTTCAAACCTATAATCACAACTTAGGATAATAAACTCATGCTTCTGTTAAAATGGAACCCTACCAGCCCTGGCTGATGTTGCTAGGTGGTTAGAGCATGGGCCTGCATGTGGGAGGGTCGCAGGTTTCGTTCTGGGTCAAGGGCATGTACTGGGTTTCATGTTTGGGGAGCAAGCCGGAGGCGACCAGTCAATGTGTCTCTTTCACATTTGACGTTCTTTTTCTCTCCATCCACTCTCTCTGAAAAAGTAATGGAAAAAATATCCTCTAGTGAGATTAACAACAAATAGTTCCCTAACAATATTTGACTTTAAACACACACACACACACACACACACACACACACACTCACACACCCCTGACACCTTTTGCTCACTTGTGTGTGAGTAAGTAGCCTATGACTGCTGGGGTGTCTCCTGTGGGGCCCTGAAATTCCACGTCACTGTGGTCAGTGTGAAGCCGCAGAAGACCTGAGCTGCCAGGACCCTGAGCAAGTGCGCTCTGCTGCCAGGACGGGCCGGATGTGCAGCGAACAGGACGTGTGACGTGCGGTGGAGAAAAGTCACTTTCACTGCAGCCTCTGCCCGCTCTGTCTGGGCGCCCACCGTGAAATAAACACTGCAGAGCAACACGCTGATGACACATCGCCCAGTGCACCCCAACATCACACCATGCCTCAGGGCATGCGGTCGCTCCCTGCTTCCATTTACAGATGGTTCCCAAACTTGTTCAAAGCATGATTCCATGTTCTCAGGAGGCAGAGCAGTAGGGACAACCTCCGGCGATGGAAGACATTGGTTTTCATACAGAAACATTCATAGCTGCTGGAAGCTGGTTTTAAAGGAAATGTGCAGGGTGTGTGCCAGCAGCACACACACTAAAAGGGTATGCAGGTACTCAGAGGGCTGCGTGTTTTGTGTTTCATGGGTGTTAGCATTACACTTTAGTAGGAAAGGCATCACATTACATGAATGGTGTTCAATCAGTGAACTGTCAGGTTACCTCTTCTTAAAAAAAAAAAAAAAAAAAAAAAAAAAAAAGAGCCTTGCTTGTCCCTAAAATAAGGGGTAGTAAAAGCAAGCATGGGGTAGGCAGAAGAAATTTGAATCAAACACCGACTATAAGCCAGGAACTGTTCCAAACTTGCCTTGTCTATTCAATCACCACAAGAACCTGAAGTTGGTATTTTGTAAGGGGGGAGGAGTCTGGGGAGGATAAGGGAGGCTCAGAAAGGTTGAATGACTTGCCCAAGGTCACACAGCTATAATAATAGAAGAAGACTAGAACCGTGGTTAAGAGAAAACTAAAAATGTCTAGAAGCATACCTATCAAAGCATTAGCAGCGTTTAGCCTAAGATGCTGGCAGTCCTAGTCATATTTATTTCCTTTACTTTTATTTGCATTTTCTAACTTTTTCTAAGCTAAACCTACTTTTGTTGAGGAATTTTTCAAACCTAAAAAAAAATTATTTGAAATAATTTGTGTAGGTATTTCTATTGTAAATAAAGGTCTAGCTGTTCGTAAAGTACTACATTAAATCAATAAAATTATATGCGCCAAAACCGGTTTGGCTCAGTGGATAGAGCATCAGCCTGCAGACTGAAGGGTCCCAGGTTCAATTCCAGTCAAGGGCATGTACCTTGGTTGCGAGCACATCCCCAGTAGGGGGTGTGCAAGAGGCAGCTGATCAATGTTTCTCTCTCATCGATGTTTCTAACTATCCCTCTCTCTTCCTCTCTGTAAAAAAATCAATAAAAATATTAATAAATAAATAAAATAATATAAAATTATAGGAAATTTGCTGATCAACCTTTACTTCTTGGCCAAGGGCCAATGAGGAGACGAGGGCACCGCCTGGGTGTAGGGAAGGAGAAGGCTGGGGCTGCTTTGAATGAACCAACGCTCTCTCATTAACAGACCCCCACAACCTCCGTGATAAGCACGTTGAACTCAAGTACAGAAGAGACAATACTAGTCCCATCAGCGTTACAAAGTCCAAGCCATTGGGTTGTTGGTATAAATCCCTCCCTTTCCAATTGTCTGGTGGGTGCTGATTCTTGACTCTGTGCTCGAGGACTCTGAGGGGGAAGGACTTGGTATCTATAACAATAAAGGCATAATATGCTAATTAGCCCAGAAAGTCGAACAACCTTCCGGACGTGCTTCTGGATGACCTTCCAGAGGAAGCCAGGGCTACGAGGGCTGAGCCCATTGCATGAATTTTGTGCACTGGCCCTCTAGTGGAACAGGTAAAACTGAAGTTTCCTGAAGCAATGTGGTGGGAACATGAGCAGGCTCGGGATCCTGCGGAACCTGCATTCTTTGTGACTGCAGCAAGCCCTTCACCCTCTTGGAGCTCCCTCATTTTTAATGAGGGAGGTCAGGGGGGAAAGTGGAACACCAGAGATGAACAGACTTTGGTCTGAGTGGTGACTCTGCCGCCTACCATCAGTGTGATGCTGAACAAGTTACTTAAGGACTCAAAGCCTCAGTCTCCTCACCAGGGATGCTTATTAATTGTATGTGTCACCTTGACTGGTTAAACGTTAACCTGTGTGTGTCTGTGGGGTGTTTGTGGATAAGGGTCACATTTGAATAAGTAGACTGGGTAAAGCAGATTGTCCTCTCAATGTGGGTGGGTCCCATCTAATCAGTTGAAGGCTTAAATGGAACAAAAAAGTTGACCCTTCCCAATGAAGCATTGTAACCTCCATCTTGAATAAAAAAAACTGGTGTTTGAAAGTCTCTGCTATTGTTAGATAATCCCTGTCCCATAAACTCTGTCAATATAAACTATGTCACTTTAAGACAGTCTCTTCTTATTCTATAAAATGACTTTTAGTTCAAATAATAAAAAAAGATAAACTTAACTGTCTGACCTTGCAAGCTAGCCATCCAATGCAATAGACTAATATAGACTAACACTGATAATAATTCCCATATCCTTATGCCAAGCACTAACTCATTATGTATTCAAGGTTACAACTGTCTGTAACAATAACTCACACAGAGCCCTTTGTAATATCTGCAAACAAAGAGGCTTGAAAAGTATAAACATGGGAGACTTCCTGTATGTGTGGCTCAGAGATTTGGAAGAGATACCTCCCTCTGAGCCTCGCACAATAAACGGCACCTAATTAATTGGCTCATTAAGGCGTCTTGTATCTCATTCGCTGATTTACGATTCAACGCCAAGAGAACTTTTCCTAATTGACTGCCTTTGAATTGGGAAATGAGCTTTTTCCTCCTTCTGGTTCCAAGTGAAATGCTGGCTCTTCCAGGTTCTCAGGCCTGCAGACCCAGACTGAACTCCACCATCAGCTTTCTCTAGCTTGCTGAGTCATCCTGCAGATGGCACTTCTCACCCTCCGTAAGCACATGAACCAGTTCCCTCCAATAAATCTCTCTCTCTCTCTCTCTCTCTCTCTCTCTCTCTCTCTAGACACACACACACACACACACAACACACACTCTCTACTGGATGCTTCTCTAGAAAACCCTATCTAATACACCTATCAAAAGATAATAGCTACCCACAGGTTGTTCCAAGGATTAAAGATTATATATATGTTTTGTCTGGCATATAGTAGATGCTCAATAAGTGACAGCCATTACTTCCTCCAAAGTTGTTTAAAATCCTCTCCTTTGTGTGATGTCTTTAGCAGATGACAAGAGCAAATTAACTGGTCACACCTTCATCCTCACCTACATGGGGCAGGGGGGTGGGGGGTGTTCCTGAATTTTTTGCTCTCTGCCTCTCAGAGCCCACATGGGCCACAATAAATAGAAACCTGATTCAAGTCCAGCCGCTTGGGTGTAAGCACCTGCTGAACAGACCATGTTGTGGCTTCTTTCTGAATGTCACCAGCATGGATGTGCTAACTCAGCAACTAAGGGGGGAAATGAGACAGCTGGAAGGCACCTGGACAAAGTGGCAGAATCCAAAACGTCTGATGGGTTTCCAGCGGGGTGAGGACAGCCAGCAAGTGAGAGAAAACTACTTGTGAAACTCCATTGGTCAAAGGGAAGGTGGGTAAAAAGGCAGCTCTGAACCCTAAGACACTCAGCTAGTCAGAGGAATGAGCTGAAGTCAAGGGTACAGACCCACATAAGTCTGTGGACTTCATTTGCTCAAAACGAACTTCTAACCCCTTCTAGGAAATCTCTCATGTTAATGGAAAGTGAAGAACCTCGGAGCACCAGGCCACACTGCCCCTAGCTGACAAGTCTGCTTGTTCCCTGGCGCTAGTGGATGAGACCTGCCTTTCCTCACTTCCTCCCCATACACGTCAAACCACAAAAATCTGACTGCTGCCCCCAACACGCCACTGCACGTGCTCTCACCCCGGCACCCGCTGACCCACTGGCACACCCGCACCACCGAGATGTGACCAGCTGAAGTGAGGTCGTCCTGCCTCCAATCCGAGGACTGATGTTCTTATAAGAAGGAGAAATTTGGACACAAAGACAGACATGCACACAGGGAGGGCACTATATGAAAACTGCAATGATGGTGCCGCAAGCCAGGGAACTATTAGAAGCTCGAGGGGCCTGGAACAGAGCCTTCCTAGAGTTAGAGTGTCCATGGCCCTGCCAGCACCTTCACCTCGGAATTTGGCCTCCAGGCTGTGAGACAACATGTATCTCTTGTTTCAGACCCCATCTGGGGCGGCCCTCTCCCTTCCTCAAAGCTCCCACCTACCTGCCACCATGCTACCTGCCACCCTGAGTTGTTACGACTAGAATTCTTACTAAGGTGCCTGCCATGCTCACTGGGTGAGCTGTGACCGCAGGCTGCTCACTCCCAGGCCCACAGGATGCTGCTGGGTGAGTGGCAGCTGGAAGCAGGGCTGCCTCAGGGCCTGCACTCCTGAGGTGCTCCCCCATCTGACCCCCAGCCCCGCTTGGAAACTTACAGAGATGATGTGCCCCTTCAGGCCGTGGGCAGAGTCTGCGCATTCAATCACGGCACTCAGCTGGGGGTAGCCCACCCCGGTCTTGGTGCGGGTGGTGCACACAGAACCTGGGTGGAGGAGAGAGAGGGTTCATGCATGAGCAGAATGGGACACAAAGTGAGCCCCCATCACTGTCACATGGCAGAGGAGAGGCACGAGGGAGGGACTGCCCAGCAACTCGACAGAGTAGTTAAAAGCACACTATATGGCCATGCAGCCCTTCAGGCCCTCACAGCTGTCACCGGCTCACATCTCAAACATAACCCAGCCCACAGCCTGCCACCCTCACTCTCCCCAATGACATCAGCTCCCCTGACTGGCCACGCACTGACTCTCCACACTTAAACTCCCAGCCCTTTCCACTGTCCTTCCCTTTCCCACACAACCACACTACATTTCAAGGGACCTCCTAGATTCTTCCCACAGCCTCCAGCCTCTTTACCTTCAATGTTTGTCAAATTACTAACTTCTCCAGGCCTCGGTGCCTCGCCTGTGACATGGAAATTAAAACACTGGCCTCACAGGGTAGAAATTAAATGGCATAGGGAATAAAATCATTTGGCCCAGGACCTGGCACTAACTCTATTTCTGCCCCCTCACCCCTACTCTCACCCGAGTCTGTCCTCAACATGCCAGCCTGCTGTTCTCCATGATCTCATAGTCCCTCTCCAACCCTGTCCGAATCCACATCCAGCCTGGGCTCTGAGGTCAGCCTCCCCTCAGGATCCATACCAGCCACCTAAATGCCTTCATCCTCTTGACCTCTGTCTTTCCCATGGCCAAGGCCAGTCCTGGCCCACCATCCCTGTTATCCAGTTAGGTTCAAGACAAATCACACCAGAGGCTCCCGCAAATGCCTGCTTCTCCACGCCCACCCTCCCTCCCAGCAAGTGTGCACCTGCTCCGAGACCACACAATCAAACCCCGAACGTCTCCCCTCCTGCTGTCCACACTTCAGCCACTCTGACCTTCCAGTTCCTCCTGTACAGCCACTTTCTTCCCACCTAGGGATTCTCTGAACATGGTGTTCTCTGTCCAAACATTCCCCTCTGCATGCCCCTTCTCCCCCCTCCCTGCCTTGCCAACCCTTTCTCATCTTCCAGGCTTCATCTTAAATGTCACTGCCTCAGGGAAGCTGTTCTCACTGCATTCATTAAAAATAGAGGCACTTAAATAATTATTATTTGTGTCAGAACCAAGGACCATTTTTCTCTGCTGGGTGGTATAGCGGCTGCATGGATGCTCACTCCTGTAGAGCACTGAGAATGGAGCCTGGGCCTACAGCGCTATAAATAGTCACAGAAAGAATCTGAGAGCTCAATAATGGATCAGTCACCATATCCCTTTTGCCATTGCTTCACGCTCAGCCAGTTCCTGCTAGAGGCCCCTTGATGTCAACAACGGAGTGCCCTGAACCCCTCCACTGCCTGCCAGCGCTGCGGGTGAGGTACTCAGAGCCCCAGCCTCCTCTCTCCCCCCCCCCGCCCCCCCCCCCCCCCCCCCCCCCGCCAGCAGCTTCACAGCTTCCCACAGATGTCTCCCAGGCGTCCTTAGGAACAGGGTCAGACAGAGAACCATGACCATACTCCCAGGCCTGGCTTCCCCAAGAAAACAGGATGGGGGACCCCCTTCTCCTGCATCTCTCCAGCTGCAGGCCAGGACCCATCTCTCTACACCCATCCCTCACAAGAACACTCACAGTCCTGGAGCCCACCAGTGTCTCTCCCGCCCGCCGCCCGTGCGTGCACTGTGTGAGCACAGGTACAGCTTCTAATCTCTGGCTCTGGGCCGGGACTGGCTTTCGCCTGCTCTCCCCTCAACTGCTAGCTCCTCAAGGGAAGCAGGGGCCTGGGCGCAGAGGCCTGGAGCTCCGTACAGGGGAGGGGAGGAAAAGGGAGGGGTCTTCTTCTAAATATTAAAATCTTTAATGTGAAATTATTTTAATTTATCTAAGCTTAGAGTTGTACTTTTTGATTGTAGACATTTCCAAGTAGCTCCTAGTAGGCCTCTTACAGTCTTCTACCAATCAGAGCAGTAAAAACCTCCTAAATGTAACATGTTTGAAAGATCTGCTTTGCTCTCTTCGTTTCTATTTCCCAGTCTACTCTGTGGATGACACTGCCCACATTCTGTGAGTCCAGCCCGGGGTCCGCTTGGATCCATGGCCCACATGGATCCATGGCCTCCTCTCAGGACCAGGGTGGGCGTGAACCTGATGAGCCCCGGGGTAAAGAGAGGGAGGGCCCACATTTCTCCCAGTCCTAGCAGCAGGGGTGCCCAGTTTTAATGCTTTCTCCCAGCTCCTGGGAGTTCCTCACTAACGGACCTTGTTTAAGGCTGTCATTTACACAGACATTACTCAGTGTTTTTACTCAAAAGAATCTGTGAAATGTCAATATAATTTCCAATTAAATTAAAGAAGCAGCCCCAATATAGCAGGCTCCAAAGGAGCCTTGAATCCTGCTCAGTCACGTCTGTTCCAGACAGACAGCCTGGGGGTCACACGGTGCCTGTGGGAGGACACTAAGTCTTCAGGGAAACACACAGAGGACACGCATGAGGACACTGCACACAGCTGAGTGCTCGAGATCACATCGAGAACAGCTCCTCGAGAGCCAAGAATGCTCTGCACCCCCACGTGCATGCAGCACCCACCCGCACAGCGGCAGCCACAAGACACCCTGCACGTGCTTCTGATTAAACGGGTCCCCGGTGCGCTCCCTGCCTTGGGAACAACAGTCCTCCAGGTCTGCGTCCAGCCTGTTCTGTTCCATTACAAGCCTGGTCCATTGCAGCCCGTCCTACGCGGGAGCTCCTTGTAAGCAAGAGCTGGGCCTTATCCTTTTTCACTTTCAACAATGACAGACACTCAGTAAAGAACAGAGTTGTCTTTCCTGTTGCTCAGAGCAGCAGTCACCACCGGTGGTCCTAGGACCCACCGGGGGGCCGTGAGGTTGGAAGGTTGGCGACCGCTGGATCAGAGTGTGTTACAAATTGGCTTAGCCCAATGGTCGGCAAACTCATTAGTCAACAGAGCCAAATATCAACAGTACATGAATGAAATTTCTTTTGAGAGCCACATTTTTTAAACTTAAACTTCTTCTAATGCTATTTCTTCAAAATAGACTCGCCCAGGCCGTGGTATTTTGTGGAAGAGCCACACGCAAAGGGCCAAAGAGCAGCATGTGGCTCGAGAGCTGCAGTTTGCCAACCATAGCTTAGGTGATTGGCAATATAAAAGCCCAACCTTGACAATCTCCCCTGTTAACGGCTCAGGGGCTCTCCCATCACAGTCCCTCGTGGCTCTCCTTTTCCCTCAAGGCTCAGTGAGCACATCACACACCAACGGTGTCTTTCCCCAGCAGTACCTGCCCACACCCTTCTCCTGTTAGCTTATGATCTGCTTCCTTTCCTGGTAATGCTTTCTGGGGTAGCCACTATTTTTTAAAACTGTTTTCATTTATTTTTAGAGAGAGAGGAAAGGAGTGGAAGAGAGATATGGAAACATCAATGAGAGAAAAACATCGCTGCCTCCTGCATGCCCCCTGCTGGGTGGGGATTGAGCCCACAATCTGGAATTAAACCCATGAAATCTTGGCTCATAGGTCAATGCTCAACTACTAAACCACACTGGCCAGGCGATATTTTCTTTAAGTCTTTGCTGTTTTTATTCCCAACTAAAAATGTGTCTCTTCTTTCCTTGGTTCCCATTTTAGTGTCTGGTTAATAATAAATGTGAAGGAAGAATTTAAAAGCATGGAAGCTCAGTTCAGGTATGGTTAAAGGGGTCAGCGAATGCCAACTGGCCCAGAGAGAAAATGGAGCCACCAGCATAAGAACAGAAAGGTTCCGCCTTGTCCCCCGACTCAAGATACCAATGAGCAGTCATAGGAGAGAAAGCCAAAAAGAAATGGACAAGTCTGATATGGATATGTACCAACTGAGAAGCCAAAGAAAGACTGCCTGGGTAACACACGGGTCACGCTCAATATGGCCTCACAGCTGCGTGCTATTTGCAGTGTTTGGGATCCTTCAAACACTCAAAGAAACCTGAGTTATTCATGTCCGTGAACTGTCCCAGGGATTCTTCACCCCTCATCTTCCTCTTCCCAGTAGAGATGGTCATGGACGAAATCTGCATCTTTCTCTTCCACAGCAACACCCTAAAACTTGGACCTCACATCCTATCTCACCCCCGCTCCTTGACAAGTTACCCGGGGGCATCAGATGGCAACTCA
Source organism: Pipistrellus hanaki (assembly GCF_964339955.1). Classification (NCBI taxonomy): domain Eukaryota; kingdom Metazoa; phylum Chordata; class Mammalia; order Chiroptera; family Vespertilionidae; genus Pipistrellus; species Pipistrellus hanaki. Next base: position 125,055,821 of record NC_140504.1, on the reverse strand, counting down.
ATGATGTTTCTAATGAACAGCTTCTGTGGGAGCTCAATGAGATCCAAAAGAAATGTACTTTAACATGTGGGTGGTTCACTCATGGGCTCCCTTCTGGCCATCTCCAGCCCCTGTAAGCCCCAGACCCCATTCCTCCCCCACACTCCCCATCTGCTGTTCTCCCGGCAAGCCTTACCTGGTCCAACTCCCACTTTGATTATATCTGCTCCGGAAAGAATCAGCTCCTCCACCATCTCCCCTGTCACCACGTTCCCTGCCTGAGACAGAAAGAACACAGCTCACAATCATGGACTACTCCTGGTGGTACAAAGAGGAATGAGTGAGGACTCACACTTGGACACAATCCTGAGCATGTCCCAAGCCACCAGGCAGCCAGGGAAATAAAGCAAACAAACAAAATAAAAGAAAGAAAGAAAGAAAAAAAGAAAGAAAAGGGGCTGCGGGGGTGAGAAGAGAAAACATTGGATCCTATAGGAGTACAGAATTTGACACCCAGACACTACATAGAGTATTAAACTCTATTATTTTACAACTCTAAGACCTTAGACTATCTAGATCAGGACTTTGTAAACATTTCAGCAACGGGCAAAATAAAATCCTACAAAGAACAAATACATAAAATAAGCTCTGCAACACTCAGCTGATTCAAATCTTGATTGTTGGTCAAAAATGTGTCACAGATTGTAAAACTCATGAAGAACCTTTGTGGAGCCCCAGGTGCCAGGAAACCCCTGGTCATCGCACAGCTGGGCAGACACTGTGTGCCCACCCTGGGGTCAGAGGTTCCCATGCAGATAGGAAAGGGCAGAGGAGCCCTCGTGGACCTGCTCCATTTTCGGAACACGGAGCTGTGACCCTAATAAAAGACATATAAGCCAGGAAGCGGCAGCATCTGAGAACCAGAGGGTGCCTCTGGATTGGAAACAGCACCATTCTCTCACTGCAGGAGCCTGGGAGCCCTTTCTGACAACTTACTGTCCTGTGGATTCTTCAGCTGGTGCACAGACGTGGTGCAATGCCTGACTGAATTCTCACAACGGTGCAGTCTTATTTTGGGAAGTGCATCCTTACTTATTATACTCATTCCACTCGTTGAAGTCCCACTGTCTTTCACCGAACTGATTCCCAGAGGGAATTTTTCCTTTTTGACCAACACAAAGTGACTCTTAACTTTGAATGAAATTGTCTTGGAAAAGGGCCATAAGGAGGGCTCAAAGCTGCTTTACTCCAAGCAGTGTCTGACAATCAAAAATGATAGAGGGTCCAGAAAGAGGGCTCCAACATACGAGAACTGTGTTACAGGTCAGCGAGGAAATGAATCCCATTTCAAGAGACTGAGCTGGGAAAGGCATCTTTTGGGAACAAATATAGAATATCACTCATACTTTTCACCAAAACAAGCTCAGGTGGATTACAGAGTTTAACTAAAAGTTTTATCCCCCCTCCCCAAACTTAGAAGAAAACCACAAATACTTGTAATAGGCACAAAAGTAAAAAACAAAACAAAACAAAAACAAACAAACAAACAAAAAAACATAAGCACGGATCTGCCCTGGCTAAAGTTGCTAAGTAGAGTGTCAGCCTCACACCAAAGGGTTGAGGGTTCGATTCCCAGTAAAGGACATGTACCTGGGACCTGGGTTACAGATTCAATTCCCGGCCCTGGTTGGGGCATATACAGGAGGTAACCAATTGATGTGTCTCTCATATCAATGTTTCTCCCTCCTTTCTTCCCTCTTTCCCTCCCTCCCTCCCTCCCTTTTTCCCTTACTCCCTCTCTCTTTCCTCCCTCCCTCCCTCCTTCCCTCCCTCCATCCCTCCCTTTCTTCCACTCTCTAAAAGTCAATGGGAAAATATCCTCAGGTCAGAATTAACAAAAACAAAACAACACACATAAACATAGATCTGTCTATCTGAAAATAAAAAGCTTGTGCACATATAAACACAGAAATTCATACATACAAATCATCAAAACTAAGAGGCAATCAAGCTGGTGGGGAGAATGCCTACAATTGTGACAAAGGGTTCCTGCCACAGGAGCTCTTCCAAACGTACAAGGAAAATGCTAACACCTCGTTGACCAGCTGCCAAAGGAAGTGAACAAACGGATGAAAGAAATACAACTGGCCCATAGACAGTGAAAGAATGGAACCTCACTAATAATTGATTTCACATATGAGACCAGTGAGGGACCACTTTTCACTTCACAAACTACCAGTGATTCTAAACACAAAATGCTAAAGAAAAAATGGACACTCTTTCTCTGCTGGAGGAATGTCTATTTTAGTACAAGTTGTCTTAGAAAACAATTTCTTATGCACACGGAAGAAATGCAAAATTTCATACATAAGACTACTTCTAGGATTCCCTCCCAAGGAAGTAATCACAGATGAGGTCACAGGATTTGAGTACAGGGACGTTATTTACAACAGTGCAATCCTGTGAGTGTACTCCTCCGAAGGGGAAGGGCTCAGCAATCCAGGGCCCATCCAAGGGATGCTTTTAAGCTTCATTTAATGGCATGGGGAAACGCCCAAATGCTTCCAGTATAATATGTGGGAGACAAAAGGAATAGTAAGATCTCCACGTTGTTTTCGTTATTTTTTAAAAATTTTGTTTTTTAATGTATTTTATTGCTGTTTTACAGAGAGGAAGGGCGAGGGAAAGAAAGAAACAACAATTAGCCACCTCCTGCACACCCCCCACTGGGGATGTGCCCACAACCAAGGTACATGCCTTTGACCGGAATGGAACCGGGGACCTCTGAGTCCGCAGGCAGACGCGCTATCCACTGAGCCAAACTGGGTAGGGCTCCACTTTGTTTTTAAAAAAAGACAGCACAAGTATATGTATATATGAAAACACATACCCACATGCTAACAAATTATGTCTACATGGAAGGATTATCTGACTTTTAATCTTTTTCTTTAAAATGTTCTAGATTTAAAGTATAGGTTGTGTTACATTTATTAAACATGATTTTTTTTCTTTTGGTTTGTTTGTTTGTTTAAGCACAAGGACCTGCATGAACTCAGTGCCCAAGAAAGAACTTAATAGAAGTCTGAGAAATAAGACGCTCATTCTTCCTTGCTGGTTGGCCTGCTGAAAAATAAAGCTTTAAAAATAAGATAAAAATCATTTTTAAAAAATAAAATCAACATTATTTTCAATGTTGATTTCCACATCCTCCCCAGTACCCCCATCCCCGCCCAGTCCGGTGCTGCCTATAGTTCATTTTATTTCAGAGGGCCTCCTGCATACAAAATAAAATAGATCAAGTCAGCTCATGATGGAGGAACCAGGTACAACCAGGCACGGTCAAAGCCTAAAAGCCTGAGGACGATGATGCCCTCTGGGTAGCCCAGAGGCTGGCACGGGTGGCTGAGGGGACGCGGGGATACCTGTGGGCTCCTCGTGGAGGCCAGGCTGCGGTCTCCACAGAGGGCTGCCGGGTGGAAAAACCCCGAATGCCAGGACATGCCTCGAGCCTGAGGAAACGCGACAGGAAGGTGGGCGAGGAATGGGAGAGGACGAGGGAGTTTCCACTGGCAGGAACAAAAAGTTTTCTATTCAAGTTTGAAATCAAGAAGAACAAAGATAAGAGGGGGAAAGAAAAGACAAAATCAGAATAAGAATATGGCAGGAGTATGGCCAGGCTCCAGTGCAAGCTGCAGGCAGGCAAGGCATCTCGGCCTGGCTTGCTGGGCAGGGGAGTGGGAGGGGGAGTCTGGGAGTCTGCCGAGGAGCTTGCTTATCTTGGCCTGAAGCACCCGGGGTGGCAGTGGATATGGACTGTCCGAACGGGACCACACCCAGCGGCACATCCGGCTGTCACTCAGGCAGCTCGGGAACAGCCACTCTGGGGGCAGCCACAACAAAACGGAACCTCCAGACCCTTATCTGGGCACAAGGCTGGCAAGTGGAGATTTCCACTGGGCCCCCTCTCCCTGGAGGCCACGTGCTGCCGGCAATGACTGCTCCTCCATTCAAGAAGTGTGAGGACCCCAGGAAGAGACATAAAAGCAACAAAATGAAACTTTCCAGGACTTTTGTACCATTTTTAAAAGCCCTCTGAGCAAAACCCAAAACTCAAACTGTTTTGTTTCAATTTTTCCAGCTTTCCTTTAGACCTGGACACCTATAGCAAATTAAGTTCAGAAAGACCTGCTTCCCACTTTCTTAAGTAATCTTAATAAAACCACTTCAACTCTGGTCTCCATCTATCCTTCTATGAAATTACTTACCGGGCCCACTGGATGTTGTCACTGTAAGGTTTACAAAGTTCTATGAATTCCTAGCACACGCCCAGCTCTCAGCTGGGGCTCAGCAAAATGTCAGTCCTCCACTCCAGAGTGACTGCTGCAAATTGCTCTCTCTTTTCTCTCTCTCTTTCTCTCTCTTTCTTTCTTTCTTTCTTCCCGAGTTTTAATTGTGGTAAAATATATATGTGTGTGTGTGTGTGTGTGTGTGTGTGTGTGTGTGTATATATATATATATATATATATATATATATATAATAAAATTTACTTGTTTTAGCTATTTTTTAATAATTAAGTATTCACATTATTGTGCAACCATGTCCACCATCCCTCTCCAGAACTCTTTCTTCATCCCAAACTAAAATTCTGTTCCCATTAAATGATAACTTCCCTACCGACTTTTTATTGGCTCTTCTGAGGCCCTTTTCCAAGAAAAGTCCTTTCTTAGGAAAGACGTAAGGCAGGGGTCAGCGCACAGCTGCAGGCTGGATTTGCCCATGGGACCAGCCAACAGTGGCTAATCCGGCATTCCCCAGGGTGTGGAACTGGGTGCCTGGTCTAATCTGAACAGCTTAGGTGTCACCGACCTCCCTCTCCCTAGGACCAGGTCAGAAAGAGCCACCAGCACCAAAGCATCTCTCAGACCCAATTCGGAGATCTCAGTGTCCCACCAAGCCTGAGTGGACAGGCAGGCTGGCTGCAGCGTGCTATAAGGGAAAGATCACAGAGCCTAGGACAGGCTGCCTGGCTCCAAACCCCAGGCTCTGTGATTCTTGGAAATTTCCTTGACCTTAGACTAAGTTTCACATTATTAAATACTAGAGACCCAGTGCATGGAATTTGTGCATGGGTAGGGTCCCTATTGGCTAGCAGCCTCCCTTCCCCTGGCCGCCTGCCGATACCGGCCAGGGCAGGGCAGGCTGGGAGGAAGGGCTATGGACGGTTGGCCAGCCAGCCTTCTTCCCTGGTTGAACTCCCCATTGAGGGGACAATTTGCTTATTAGGTTTTTATTATATAGAGGCCCAGTGCACAAATTCACGCATGGGTGGGGTCCCAAGGGGTGGCCTGTGGAGATCAGGCCCCAGCTCATGCTCCCAGCCTCGCAACCTCAAAGTCCCGCCTGGCTCCCTGCCTTGGCCTGGTACTGCCCCCTCACCTGCTCCATCATCCCACCTGCAGAGTGATCAGTCAGGGCCAGGCCCCCTACCTGGCTCCCTCGGGGACTGAGAGATGGGCCGCTGGTCACTGTCTGCGGGGTGATCGGCTGGGCAATTAGGCCCCTGCTCGCACCCACCTTGACTTGGCACCGCCCGCTCACCTGCTCCACATCCCACCGCGGTCCCGCTCTCACTGGGGCCCATCAGGGCTGGCAGCAGGTCCACTGCCACCGGCTATGTTCTGTGCCACCCTCTGGTGGTCAGCACATGTCACAGCAAGCAGTCGAATTCCCAGTGAATCTCCTGGTTGAATGACCAAGAGAAGGGACAATTTGCATATTAGGCTTTTATTATATAGGACTAGCGGCCCAGTGCACGAAATTCATGCATGGGGGAAGGGGGAGTCCCCTCAGCCCAACCTGCACCCTCTCCAATCTGGGACCCTTTGGAGGATGTCCAACTGCCAGTTTTGGCCTTAATCCCAAGAATTTAGGGCGCACTGGGCAAAAGGAGCAATAAGCCCTCGCTCCCGACACAGACCCCCAGAATGCCAGCCTCTGCCAAGGACATTTCTGAACACCCTTTCTGCTCCCTGCCCTGTAACAACCGTAACACTCCGCACCCTATTATTTTCCTTTCAGGCCAGAGCGCTGGACAAATGGTGCTCACCCTCACAATGCCGCCAAGCTGTAAGAGAAACCATGTTTCCAAGAACCGAGGACGCTAAGAGCACTGGAGGCTTCCAAATGAATCACAGGTTTCAGGGGTCAGCGCAGGCAAACAATGGCTGAGGAATAAACACCCATCTTGCCAAATTCTCCTGGTCATTGCTGGGGAAACCAGAAAGAACACGGAGAGCACAACCTGGCCAGCCCGCAGGCGCTGCAGGGGCACTTGCTGTTGGTGGCTGCCCGCAGGACCGTGGGAACTCAGCACCCATCTCCCCCTCCCAGCCTCATCCCCCATAGCAACCTCCAGCTTTGCACTGGCAACAACCCCCTTTCCCTTGTCCTACCAGCGGGCCCCTTCCTGCACTGCCCTCGGTCCCTGGTGCTTGTCCGAGAGGTGGGACACAGGCAGCCTGCTCAGCTCTCGGTGGGGCCAGCTGGGAGCTACAACTCGCAGCCAACTGTCCAGAGCACACCAATGGAAAGCTCTGGGCAAGGGGTGTGTGTGTGATGGGGGGGGGGGGGGGGCGCGGTTGGGGAGGGGAGGGGGGAGCGCTGGGGTTCCAATGGGTTTATTTTCTCTTTTTTTTTAATTTAAATTTTTTTAAATAAGCAGTAAAGTGGGGTCAAAAATATTCAGCCTTCTGAATTCTACAAGACAGTAGTGAAATGATTAAAGGCAGTGCCTGAATGGAGATTTTTGCCTTATAACCTAGTGAGGGAAGCAGAGTCAGGCCTGTTAGCACAAAGCCATCCCCACATCACATACACACACTCACTCACTCACACCCACCTCCACCCAAAATAAATTAATTGGAGAACTTTTGCATTAAGACTGATTCTAACCCATTCACAATTTAAATAATTACATTTTTACAAACTGTATGACATTCATCTTGGAGCTAAAATAAGCAGTTAAATAAGGTGTTTATTTTCATGTAAAAGAAAATATGCAATATGAAACACATGAATCAACTGATTTATTTTTCTTAAGGAAAATCAATTGCATTTGGAAAAGTGGCTAGAATACCTATAGGTAAGGAATATTAGACCTTTGTTATGGCTACTGGTCCTTAACATTTATGCAATTAATGTTTTGTGAACAAAGAGATCTACATACTGATCCTAAACTCTAGTCGTAGTGTTTCACAAATGGCCCTGAAACACATCAGTGTGGTCAGTCAGAAACCTGGTGTTGGTTTCCATTCTCGAGCATCTTAGTCGATCCTTGTACTGTCCACACATTTTTGATAGGTACTTTATTTTATTTTTTAAAAATCTCTTTATTGATTTCAGTAAGGAAGAGTGAGGAAGAGATAGAAACATCAATGATGAGAGAGAATCATTGATCGGCTGCCTCCTGAACAGCTAGCCCCCTCTTGGGATCGAGCCCACAACCTGGGCGTGTGCCCTTGACTGTGCCCTTGATCAGAATCGAATTCAGGACCCTTCAGTCTGCTCTACCCACTGAGCAATTCCAGCCAAGACAGTACTTTTTAAAATAACACTATATTTGGCATTGCTGACAGAAGTGACTATTTTGCATTAGCAAATGTATTGACTGTCCTAAAAGTGCAGACATTGAATTGCAGATCATTGCTATAAGAAGTAACATGCATAGATAAGTACATTCAAGGAATTTTCTGGTAATGATTTGTACTCTCTGTAGGACATCAGTTGACCCTCTGAGTACATCAATTGTTATTTTTTATCTACATGAACCGATAGCCATATTCCCTTTCTTTCATACCTCCTTACTTTTTAAATTATAAAGTTTACAAAAGGGAAAGGGGGAAAAAGGTGATTTTTCTTTCAATGGTATAGACCTTTTACACTTGAAGTATATTTTTTCCCTCTTGGATTTTTGGGAATCCAAACTGAATAAACAAACACCATTCAACAATGAATTTTAATTATACATTTTAATTATACAACTACCACTTCACCTGCCAGTTTGCAGAGAGCTGCTACTGATCATTAGCCTGCTTGATACATATTAAAATGCTGAATTTAGTTTTCTGAAGCCCAGAGATCTGCAGAGCATGACACCCCCACTTTTGTTCTTCTGTCTCAAGGTCTGACTACTTGTGGTCTTTTGTAGGCCCACATGAATTTTAGGGTTATGGATGAACCTAGAAGGTATTATGCTAAGGGAAACAACTGAAGGACTGCTACTTTATAACTATGAAACCTCCATGTATTATGCACTTTTCCATATGTAGGTCATAGCTCACTATTTAATATAAGAATCCTATATAATAAAAGGCTAATATTAATATGCAAATCAACCAAAGGGAGGAACGACCAGTCGCTATGACATGCAATGACCACCAGGGGACAGATGCTCAATGCAGGAGCTGCCCCCTAGTAGTCAGTGTGCTCCCACAGCGGGAGCACTGCTCATCCAGAAGCTGGGGTCATGGCTGGCCTCTCTCACCTTCACAGCAGGTGGACATCCCCCAAGGGGTCCTGGACAGCAAGAGGGCGCAGGCCAGGCTGAGGGCCCCATCCCCCACCCCAGTGCATAAATGTCATGCACTGGGCCTCTAGTTAGTAAATAAAAATAACTGGAGCCACTTGGTTGACTCATTAAATCCATGAAATTTCTGATTCCTAAACATTCGTAGCTAACCCTTATATCCAAACCCAGTAGATATAAAACCCAACTTCCCAAGTTTCTTAGTCCCTTGTATCTGCAGGGCCATTAAACCCTACAGGAGCCCTGGCCTGGTTGACCCATACCCCCAAAAGGTGTGGTTCGATTTCTGGTCAGAGCACATACCTAGGTTATAGGTTTAATCCCTAGTTGGGGCAATTCAGGAGGCAACCAATTGATGTTTCTCTCTTACATCAGTGTTTCTCTCTTTCTCTTTCTCTCCCTCTCTTCCTTCCTCTCTTTAAATAAATAAACACACACACACACACACACACACACACACACCTCCTTAGGTGAGGATGAAAAAGCAACAAAACACTAGAGGTAAAATGGAAATTTCTGGGAAGATCAGATCCACCACCTCAGATAAGAATGTCAGCAGCCACCTGGGCCTGCCTTATTCCTCATTCTTCAGAAGGAAAAACAAAGGCTCCTCTTCTAGTCAACAAATATGTGCCATGCTCTTTCTACCATCCAGCTGTTATTTCACAGAATTTTTGTTTAAGACCAAATGCTGATGAGGGCTCCCCAGTCCTAGCTGGAGGTAGTGCGCCTGCCCTCTCTGGAGCCCAGCTTTCTATTCCCTCTTCCTAGAAATAGTTGCCCCAGATGGGGGTAAAAGGGCCTCATGACCTCCTATCCTTGGGTCATGATAGAGGGTCACCCTCCAGTGCAAACATATACGAGGTCAACCTCCTCAGAGCAGGGAGCAGAAAATTGGTCACATGCACATGGCCTAGTGGTGTGGTCAGCAAACAGCAGCTCGCGAGCCACATGCAGCTCTTTGGCCCCTTGAGTGCGGCTCTTCCACAAAATACCACAGCCTGGGCAAGTCTATTTTAAAGAAGTGGCATTAGAAGAAGTTTAGGTTTAAAAAATTTGGCTCTCAAAAGAAATTTCAATCATTGTACTGTTGATATTTGGCTCTGTTGACTAATAAATTTGTCAACCACTGGCCTAGTGGAAGAAAGGAACCTCATCACTAAAGTTAAGAGGATGGGCACATTAACCAGCCTCCAGGGTAGACCATGAGCATTGCATTCAGAATAACCTGGCTTCAAATTCTTTTAAAAGCTTTGCTGCTTAATGCTGCTGTGACCTTGAGAAAAACACAAAGTATAAGAATGAAATAAGCCCTAGCTGGTTTGGCTCAGTGGATAGAGTGCCGGCCTGAGGACTGAAGGGTCCCAAGTTCAATTCCAGTCAAGGGCATGTACCTTGGTTGCAGGCACATCCCCATTAGCTTACTGATGTTTCTCTCTCATCAATGTTTCTAACTATCACTCTCCCTTCTTCTCTGTAAAAAATCAATAATATATATATATATATATATATATATATATATATGTATATATATATATATATATATATATGTTTAAAAAGAATAAAGATCCTAGATAAAACAACACACCAAATGCTTTACAAGTAACAGCTGACAACTGTGAAATGTTCCTGCTGTGAACTCATCTCTTACAGGAGAGCCTGCTGCTTGTAAGGAGGGGTGGGCACAGCTGGTGGAAACAGGTCACCCTGAAGCCCTGTGACAGTGGGTTTTCCATTCTTAAGAATGTGCTCTTTGGCTCTCCCTCTCTGGAACACCCTCGTACCTTTCCCTTCCCTTCCATCTTCCTCCAGGCACGTGACCTCTGCCTTCCTCTCTCTCAGCTCTTGGCTTCCTTCTTCTGCCTCTGTAACTTGTTTCCTGAGCCTACACAGCCCAGCTGGTTCACTTCTACTACCTCTGTTACTTTCTACATAGACTTTCCCTTATAATTTGAAAAAATAAATTGTTCTTTGTTAAGGTGGCACAGACCTCTGTTTAAAGGTGCCATAGGGTAAACACATGTGAGGATATTAAGCAGAGCTAAGGAGCCACACCCTACACTGCCGATCTGGACTGCGCTTTTCACGGAGGAGGGCCAGCTTTCAGCTCTCCCACAGCTGCCACTGAGTCCGGTGATCTTCAGCCAGTCTTCCAAGGAGGAGGCACCGAAAGCTCTGCAGAGCACCTGGCTCCCCCGACACTCCGGGCACCGCTCCTGCTTCCCCGGCTGCAGAAGGTCCCCCATACCTACCATAATGGTGTGCTCCGGGAACCTGGTGCGGACCAGCTTCACAAACTCCACGAAGTGCTCCGAATAGCCATTGGCCACGTCCAGGCAAATAAACTTCACCTGCGGCACCGCTTCCAGGATGCTGCTCATCTTCTCCAGGTCCTTCTTCCCGCTGCCGGAGCTCACGGCCACGTGCTGTGCCAACAGAAACCAAGAGGACGAGGCGTGGACAGTGAGAAGTCTTCAGAGCCAGGCCCTGCCTCCATCCTCCCACCTGTTCTGGGGACAGTGCAGTGACCCTCGGAGGCCAGCTACCCCGATCAAACCTGCGGAGAGTGGCCCTGCTGGAGAAGCAGGCAGCAGAAGAGGGGAAGGAAGTCCTTGGTTACGTGATCCAAACTCTGCCCCTGCTCCTTCCCACCATCAAACTGCATGTATCCTTGATCCTGGTCCTCAGCCATGAATGGTTCTAGCAAACAGTTTGCTAAGTAGCCAGGAAGCCTTGTCCGTGGCGTTCGTTCACGTGTCCTTGGCTCTCTATGTGGGACTCTGAATCATGGACCCATTGGTGCGAATTCTCCTCCTCCTGGAGGAGAGGAGGCGGGAAGAATGATGGGGAGGCCAGTCAACTGGGGCCTCCGGACGCCCACGCTGTGGCCATCACCCTCAGCATCTGCTTTGGGGCGCAGGAGGAGGGAGGGAAAGGTGTCTAAAACTCCCCCGATAAAACCCGTTTCTGTTTTTATTTTCACTCCCAATACAATACTAACACCACATGCAAATCGTAACCCAAAGAGCTGCAAATCTCCGTGTTCCTACTAAAAGGGCCAAGAACAAAGGAGCCTGAACACATCATTGCCCAGCTGCCCTGAGATGTGTTTACAGCCACCGCACCCCCTCCGTGACCCCCTCCCCAACCTCCACAGCACCAGCACCCTCCAACCCACCTATCGGCTCCTCGGAAAGATGCTCTTTGGAAAAAGACCTGTGTTTAGTAATTTATGCCTCAGAGAAACTAAGCCATGGGACTGTGCCCAGAGTCAGCATCATCTCACCTTTATAAGATTATAAGAATGTTTTAACTTGTTTTCTCTCAAACATGTCCACAGAGGAGGGACATATATTAATATCCTTGCTATTCCCCAAAATAAATCACAACAATGTAGCTGCAGCCCAGTGACTGTAAGAGAACTGTAACAGCCTGCCTGCTGACTCATTTCCTGCGTTTACTCCTCTTTCACTCGTGTTGGCAGCGTGACCAAGTGCCACCCGATCCACACATCTTTGCCCTCCCACGAGAGCTTTGCTCTTTTTTATTTTCCCTTCTATTTCTGCTTCTCCCAGTGCTGCTGTTCTTAACATTTTCCCTTTTCAGAAAAATCAGCCTTTAGTTTGGAGGGGGCTGAGTAATAAGTAAAACCACCTCACTCGCTCATGAAAGCCAGAGTTCCAATTAGCCACTCCTGGCCCCACACTCATTGCCTTCCCGACTTCTAACGGGAAGAGGGAGAGAGAAGGTGAAACAAGTATAGTTCATGTGAACACAGTATGTCAAAAAGGAAGGATTTGCTATTGAGCCAGAATTATTTTATCTCCAAAACCACCTTCTCACTAATCAAAATCCACACATAATTAAAATGTAGAAAAAAAAAAAAAAAAAAAAAAAAGCCGGCGCAACCTCAAACACTGCCCCTGTGAAGTCATTTTGCAATCATGGGTAATCTGTTCGGAGGAGAGTGCGTCCAAGGCGGACGCTCTGCTGGCCTGGGCTCCGAACCAACCGCGTGCCAGCAGGGAACTCGGGCACATCAGAGTGGGGTTTTTGTTATTCTCAAATTGCCCTTAAAAAAACTGTAAGAGCTTTATTGAGATAAAATCACATACCATCCCATTCACCCATTTAAAGTGCACAGTCCAGTGGTTTTAGTGCATTCAGAGCAGTGAACCAGCATTATAATCAATGGTAGGACAACCTCGCCACCCCGAAAGGAAACTCTCTTTTAGGCCTCGCCCGCCCACCCTCCCATCGCTCCAGCAACCACTAATGTACCTTCTGTCTCCAAGGTTTACCTATTATTGATGGTTCACGTAAACAATCACATATGTGGCCTTGTACTGTATCTGGCTTTTTCACTTAGCCAAGTGTTTTCAAGGCTCATCTGGCTGTCGATGTGTCGGTACTTTTAACAGTTGAGTAACATTCCATTGTGTGGCTATACCAGTTTTCATTCATCCATTAGTTGATGGATACCTGGCTAGCTTCTACCTTTTGGCTATTATGAACAATGCTGCTATGAATGCCTCCGTATACATTTTGGTGTGGATATGTTTTGTTTTGTTTTTAATTTCTCTCAGGCCTATAACTCAAACTGGAATTGCTGAGTCATATGATAGCTCTTATAATTTAACCTTTTTGAGGAACTGCCAAACTTTTTTCCAAAGCAGTTGCACCATTTTACCTTCCCACCAGCAACACAGGAGGGTTCTAATCTCTCCACTTCCATGCCAACACTAGTTACTCTCTGTCTTTCAATTATAGCCCTCCTAATGGGCATACTGCTTACTCAACTCCAAAACAACCTGCTACAATTAGATGTTTTTCCTACATCCAGAAGGAGTGTTTGGATTGGATCTACCCCTGGCAGGAAACAGAGGTCTTTCCCAAGCTCTCATAACACTTCACCTTTCAGGGGAAAAACACAGAGACTCCTTGCAAGTAAACCCCAATACTTTCAAAACAGGATACAGAACAGATTTCCTCAGCAAATCCCTGGCAATGACGAAGAGCTGGGGGACCACTACTGTGGTTACCCAGGTCTCTCTCAGGTGTAGGGGTGTGTGTGTGTGTGTATGTGTGTGTGTGTGTGTGTGTGTATGCTGCCAATTCAAATCCTTCAGACAACCCCAAAGATTTTCTACCCTTTGCAACAAATACCTGCAGGCATTCTGGGTGATCTGCGGCGAAATGCTTCCAGTCGTCCAGGGTGTAATGCTTGTGAACCGCTGTAAACATGGAGTGCTAGGGAATGAAACAGCACCGTTAGGATGAGAAGTCAAGTGAGCCTCCTTCCTCTGTAAGGTGGAGGTCAGCCAACAATACAAAAGCATTGGAGGTTTCTGCCAGTCACGTTTAATTAGCTTTGAATATGCTCCTAGAAGCCAAAAACAGACAAAGGTGAAACCAGTGACATCACAAAGGGGTTTTCCATTCTAACACCACATTCAGTATGTAGGAGGCTCTGCCAGGAGGCAGGGGAGGGAAGGGGGAGAGTTTGAGCCCTGTCCCGTTGACTACCTGCATTAGGCCAAGAGCAGGTCCCCTGCCCATACAAAGGGCCTCCTCAAGGCCAATTGTGCTTAGCCAATCTGAGAAAGCCTCAACTTATACCTGAAAGCTTTTCCTTGTGGTCACAACATAAGTATTTCTTGCTAAAAGCCAAACCCATCAGGCAGTGGGTATCCCTAAGGAAGGAAATTATATAAATTATAACAGGAAGTCTATGACTACCAACCTGCCATTTATTGAGTACCTACCTTTGGGCAAGCAGTGTGCATACATTATTTCATTCACTTCTCAGAACAACTTTGTGCACCAATATTAGCTTTGTGGGCAGAAAAGAGCGTAGGAAGTTTAAATGTAAGACATTTCACCATTGCCTGGCCAGTAAGGGGCAAAGGCAGAATCAGACTCAAATTTGACGGCAGAGCTGAGGCTCCTTCCCCTACACCAGGGCCTCTCTCATCACTTCTCTGGTCCTTTTCTCCACCCGCAGCTTCCCATTCTAAAATTCCATGACTTCATTCACTCGCACTAACTCAATGGATCCCAGAAATAGAAACTGCATAGTACCCATGCACGGGGAGCTATTTCAGTGTATTCTGCCTCGTTAATGGGGAATCTTTCCCGGGAAAATGGGAAAAGCATAACAAAGTGTATGTTTTTCATGGACTAATAATCTGATATGTGAATTAATCAGGGCTATTTATTGCTCCCTGATTCCACTCACTTTTACACCAATACATAATTCATTAGTAGTGATGGCTGATCACAGAGCAGAGCAAGGAACAGATGGGGAGGGGAAAAAAATACAAATTCCTTCAGCAATTAATTTATTAGCCTCTGGCCCAAAGCTCAGTGGGGACTGAGGGCTGACAGATAATACAACTGACAGATCTATGGAGTCAGACAGACCACCTCCTAAGCCATGCTTTGAGCTCATAATTTGTTTAAAGATCTTCCTGCTAATCACTGGCTAATAATGACTCCCAGCACCTCCTGAGGTTAGACTTGCTGCCCACAGCCAGAAGCTCTTTCAACTAATTGGATTTATTTTTTTTTCACTTGGCAGGATTATCAGGGGAAATAGATGTGCACACCCTGTGCCTGTGGCAAGTGGATGTCTGCATCTCGGATGAATAGAAGGCCTTGCACCTGGGACACGGCTGCGTGAGACACAGTCCTGCCCACAGAAAGCTTCTCCTTTACTTTCCCCAAGGCTGGGATACTAGCTACTCTGTTTATAGGAAATTGGACTGGCAGTTGGTTAAGGGGGACTGTGCCCTTGTACTGTGATCCGTCTGTGTAAATTGAGAGGCAACTCCCTTATTCTGGAGTCTGTTTGGGTTTGAAACTTAAATTTGTCTCTACTTGGCTGAATGCCCTGGGCCAAATTATCTTTCCTCTCCCTCTCTGCCTCAGTTTCCTCATCTGTAGAAGGAACCTACCTGGTGAAGCTGTGACAACATTACATCATCATATCCAGGGTTTGGCATGTAAAGTGCTCAGTGAGTGCTTTCTGCATAATGTAACAAAGCTACAGCACAGACTGCACATGAAGCAGTTATATGTTCATTTAAGGGCACTCTCTCTCTCTTTTATATTATGGCACTCAGCTAACTTTACAATGTGACACAATGTCCACCTTCTTCCTGTAGCTCTAATTTCCAAACTATCATGGGCATCTTCAAGGAAGCAATGGATGTGGCTCTAGGCCAGTGGTCGGCAACCTATTAGTCAACAGAGCCAAATACCAACAGTACAACGATTGAAATTTCTTTTGAGAGCCAAATTTTTTAAACTTAAACTTCTTCTAACGCCACTTCTTCAAAATAGACTTGCCCAGGCCATGGTATTTTGTGGAAGAGCCAGACTCAAGGGGCCAGAGAGCCGCATGTGGCTCACGAGCCGGAGTTTGCCGATCATGGCTCTAGGCCATCTCATGGACTGCAAAGTCCAGACTCCACCCATTTTTTCTAAATGAAAAGCAGGGAAGAACAGAAGTGCTTCCCACAACAATCAGACTTGGAACCAAATACTTCAGTCCCAGCCAAGGATCCAAGTGTCTCCCTTTTCTTCTCTTCCCTGTGTCCACACAAGACCAGGATGGGCTCCTGACAAGATCCAGTGTGAATGGTGGAGGGAAAAAGCCCACCGCCCTACCTGTGCCATCACTGCTGCCATCTCAAATGTCCCCACGGTGTCCATGTTGGCCACAATGATGGGAATCCCTGAGTAGGTCTGCTTGGAGTTTCGAAATGTGAAGGTTCGCTCCAGATCCACCTATTGGCAGAAAGGAAAAAGAACTGCTTTGCTCTTTGCATGATTTCCGGGATTTTCTAGAATCGGAAGCAAGTGGAAAGAACACAAAGGAAGTGTATGCCCCTTAGTCCCCAGATTCGCTTAGTGCTGGGCCAGGTGTCGCAAAGACAGGAGAGTCCCTGAGGAGACCGAGTAGTGGCTATTACCCAGGTACAAAAGCTGAACCCGGCTCCTCAGCATCCTCAAGTGCCAGCACTGTCACTCATCATTTGCCATCCATCCAGCCTCTGGATCCGAAGTCCTATCCTTCAGGAGCCTCTCCCATAGCACTGCCTCCTCTGTCCCCAGCCTGGCTCATCCGAGCCCCACACCCCCATACACATTCTCCACTTCCCAACACTGGAGAACCAGTCCCCCCTCAGAGAAAATCCATCCCACTCTGCCCTGCCACGCACGGCCCTCCCTGTCCTTCTCCCCTTCCCCTCCAAATTCACCCTCCAGCCAGCCGCAAACCATTAATCCCTCCACCTTCCAGCCTCCTTGGCTGCTTTGTAATCAGGAGCATCTTTCAAAGAGCTGGGGAGGGGGCACTGCAACCACCTGTGCACATAAACACGTGCTCCTCTGACTCAGAAACAGCTGGAGGGAGGGCCCTCCAACTCCAGCGTTGCATTGAGGACACTGAGGACTAAGTCCACTCTCAGGAGAGCTGGGCCAGGACGGCAGGTTCAGCAAAAGCAGCGTGCTAGGTGCTCATCCAGAGCCAGCAGAGTGAAATTACTTCTGGGGCAGACTGCAGGCCGGTGAGCTCACAGCTCCATTCCTCACCCTTCTCCTGCCATGGACCATCACAGGGAGGCCCCTGCAGGCTCCTTCCCCAGGTTGGTTTCTGGCTGTGGTCAGCCAATGGGGATCCCTGGGGAGGAAACTGGGGGAGAGTGAGCCTGGGTGTAGTCAGGGTCGCTCTCCCAGGACCCCTCTGCCCAGGCCCGCAGGATCTTGGTTCCAGCTTTCAGAGCCATCTCAGTCCCGGGGCCTAGAAAGATCGCCTTCCCCCGATTTGGAAGTGGCTTCTCTCTGCTGCCAACCTCTGGAGTGTCTCAATATCGCATTTGGCATCTCAACAATGTCGGGAGGTCTTGTATTAAATTCCCTGCTTTAAATATGAAGCAGTTTGTTTCCTTGGCTGGATCTGATGGACACAGAACCTACTGGGAGTAGGCACTTCCCCGGGGAGAACCAGCAAAAGAAACACAGGGATGTATCTCAAGCTTCTGAAATAAGCCGGACCTATCTCTCTGAATCCTGGCCTTCGTGAGTACACTGGCAAACAACCATTTCTGCCAGTGTTTATCTAGTTCCTTCTTTTATTCTTTTCAGTTGAGACAAGTTTCACTTTGTCAATAGTAAAATGTCCAAAAAGAACAAAAAACAAAACAAAACACCATGGGACATCTCAGGCCGCCTTGCCTTTTCATGTCTCTGCTTCTCCACACACGACTCCCTGCCCACCGGCTTCCTGGGTGAACGATGATGTAAGGAGGTCCGCACGGACCTTAAACAGCAACAACGAGGGGGAATGAGATGCTGTCACTGCCTGGGCATAGGGGGGAGGTCTCCCCTTCTCCAGTTCTTCATTATGAGTCTTGGTTCTACTTCAGTGAAGCAAGCCACAGTTAGGTTCTGAAAGATAACTGAAGAGGTCGTATTTGTTGCCACCTTCTGTGTTGGTTAATGGCCCTCACATTTTGACCTCTATGGCTTAAAAAAATCAGAATTTCTTGGTGTCAAATTACTCTTCCCAAGATGCCTGGGGAGAGATGCTATCCTGCCCCCAGCCGAGCGCACAATGGGTTTTGGGGGGCACTCCAAAACCGATGGGCGAGACACACAAACAGAGCTCTTCATGGGAAAGGCCAGCCTTGGCAACGGACT
Source organism: Pipistrellus hanaki (assembly GCF_964339955.1). Lineage (NCBI taxonomy): Eukaryota > Metazoa > Chordata > Mammalia > Chiroptera > Vespertilionidae > Pipistrellus > Pipistrellus hanaki. The sequence goes on along the minus strand of NC_140504.1, from coordinate 125,037,552 downwards.
CTCCCCCCCACTTCTAGTCTTCTCCATACAGTAGGTTCTATGCAATCCTTAATTCTAAAAGTGATAAATGAGAAGATCTCCCCATTCTTATCAACACACACACACACACACACACACACACACACACACCAGACCAGTTGTTCACTGAGAGATATCTAATTCCAGTCTCCCAGGAACAAAACTGGGAATTTAATCTGCCACGGCTGGTCAGTGCACCAAATATAGCACCTCCAAACTGTCACTCAGCTGAACTGATGTGACAGGGAACATAAAGTAATAAACCGCCCCTCCCCCACCCGCAGCCCTTCAAACCTACCTCATGCAAGTCAGCCTGCACGAGAGGGGGCCCGAAAGGACAAACTGTGGCCCTCCTACAGCAGTTCTAAATGCCTCATTGCAAGTCAAAGTAGCAGGCTGTTTTATGGATCTTGCTCTATACTTCTACCTTCACAAACACAGTTTCGTTGCTGACCAGGAGAGCACCAGGACCTGGTGTCACGGGGAGCCAGCCGGGCCTGCAAACCACTTCCCCTTCCTTCCTCCCAAGTCCTGTGTGCATACATATGGACACCCAGTCCACACATTACGTTCCACGCACACACATCTCCATTCCCACAAACACCTGCCATTTGGCCACTTTCTGAGGTCAGAGGCAACATTACCAACAGCATGGATGGCCTCTGAGAAAACACGCTTGGCAAATAGACCTTTGCGAGCCTTGGGATCAGCTCCAAGTCACGAGGGCAGGGAAATCCATGATCCTGAGTACTGGGAGAGGGCCCAAAAGGAAGAGCACAGCCCACGGGCCCTGTCCAGTGAGGAAGGGTCAGGAGACCCTTCTGCCTAGACCTGTGGATTGCCCTAATTAAAGCAATTCTCTTATTAACTGCTTTGTTCCCATGATGCCAGAATTTACAATGAGTATTAATAAGTCACAAGGGCAAACTCTACACAGAGTAGGAATAGTCCTATCTGAACCCATTTTCGTATATGGTCAGTTATATATTGCTTTCTCTCAAGTTTGAAGAGCGTATGATGTTAAAGTTGTAAATACTTCATCACAAGAGAAATTAGTCAAGCACTCTGAAAGTGTTTTCACTCTTAATGTGGTGTACAGGAAGATATTAGAATAAGTTTAATCAATTTATCAGTCATTGTATCAGTGTTGTTTTTACAAGATGTTTTAGTTGTTTTTATATCATGTCTTTGTTGTTATATCATGTCATGTTGTGATTATTATTTATTAATAAGCTTATATATTATTTTCAACTACATCTTACTAGTTTTCTTTCATCTATGACACTTCTATTATAGAAAAAGGGCAAATAGCAATATTAAAATATTTCCTCTCATTAACTCCCCTTTAATGTGCACGAATTTTGTGCACCGGGCCACTAGTCTATCAATAAAGACAAAGTCTTGCCCTGGCCAATGTGACTCAGTGATTAGAGCATCAGCCTTACATACCGAAGGGTTGGTTTCATTCCCTGTCAAAGGCACATACCTGAGTTGCAAGTTCCATCTCTGCCCAGGCTACAGTCGGGTGCATGCAGGAGGCAACCAATGGATGTGTCTCTCTCACATTAGTGTTCCTCTCCCCACACCTCTCTTTTTCCTTCTAAAAAATAATAAATAAATCAATGGGAAAAAAATATCCTTTGGTGAAGATTAACAACAACAACAAAAAGACAAGGTCTTGCCTCAGTCAACAAACATATCAATTCTTCTGAAAGATGACTCAACTGCCCCCACACAGACCTGTGGCACTTACATTTTTATGTGCCAGGGGCTTGGTTGAAACTATGGATGTCCCAGCCCAGTGTGTCTTGTGGGTGAAGGCAATGAATGGATGACCAGTTGAGAGATGGCTGCCCATCTGGTGCAACCACTGAGAGGCCTCCTGGGTCATCTCCACCTGGACCCTTTGCCTCTGGAAGGTGACTTCCATTTTATATGACACTTGTGGAAATGCCCCACCATGAGTGCTCAAACTTCCGGGCTGGGAGAACACTCTGTCCTTCTCTCCACTTCCTGCTCACAATGATCAGCACCAGGTCTGGCTCTTAGCAACACTGTTGCAGTGATCAATCTTGTCAACCTCAAAACTCTCTCTTCTGGGCAAGACTGCTCTAAGGGGTATGTTTTCTGTCCTGGCTCCACTCAAATCTGCTTTTTGATTCAGCTCAAAGTCTGGCCATTTTCCAGTCATTTACTTTCAAATTTGCATTCTGGTATGACTCCTGCCAGGGAGCAGACATTTGGCTTCTATCTGATTGTGCAATGAAAATATTTTAATCCGCCTCTAAAACATTTCAAGCATCCTCCAGCAAACTGAGAAGACACTGAGAGGGGATCAGAAGCCTAGCTTGACCTCGGCCTCACTACATCCCTCAACACCACTGAAGCAGGCAGTCTGATTATGAGGGGTAGCCAGCCAGGCAGCTGCCTCAGGCAACAGGGAGATAAACTATTACAGGAACCGATTGGAAAGGCAATGCCAGTTAACTCAGGTTTCCTGGCACAGAGCTGGCAAATTCCCACAAAACTGGAAATATGAAAACCTTTCCCTAGGACACAGAGTTCTCATTGCAATGCTTACATGTAGCTTATAGAGTATCATCAGAGGCGGGTCATTAATAGTTTCAATCAGCCCAAATTATTAAGCCAAATGATATATGATATCATACTCTTCCCTGGGAAAGAGTAATTCATTCTATTACATAAATTCTAAATGTTTTACCTTCTCAAGATGTTTCCTGGTTCAGAAAATACATATAATATATCCTTGTTTTAAAAATATAATTTTTCTTAAAAGTTCCTCTCTACTTAGTGAGTTCTGAACAAATATTTAAAGAATATTGAGACCACCGAATTATTAGCCTTCCTAGAATCCCTATGTTTCATCTTAGTCTGGTCTTAGGCACTGACCACAGCTTATACCTGGGGAAGCCCAGGCTGGCCATGCAAACTGTTTATTCTTCTTTAAAGTCTGTGTCTCTTTAACACTTGAATGAACACGAAGAACAGGCACGGTCACCCAACTAGCTAGCATGACAAAGGTTAACGTTCCTCTCCTGCCTATTCCATCCTGTGCTGTCCCAACCTCTCTGGCCGCAGACCACCAGCCCTCCTGCTTGAGACTGAGAAGGTGACTTGGTTCTGGTCACTGGCTAAGGCAGGAGGCCTCCCTAATCTAAACAAGCCCTTGGCTGGCAGCACCAGGCACTGCAGTTGAGCTTGGGCACCGGTGGGCAGCCGGCCGGTTTATTTATGGTCTTTAGACTGGGCTGTAAAGAACAGCGTGCTGGCTCAGCCTCCTCCTGTTTACTCCTGTGGCCGCAGCCTCCAGACCCCGTCCAGCTCCCTCGCCTCCCTCTCCAGCCCTCAGCAGACCAGGCAAAGCCATGGTCACCAGCACACACCACTCCGGGGGACCCTGCCTTTCTGTGCAGCTAGTTTAACCTTCAGAGTTTGACCTTCCTCCTCACCAGTAGGGGCATCCCAACCCCCACACCGAGGCTATTTCCAGTCCAGTCCTCCACCTGTTCTTCAAGCTTGGATCCAGTTTGCCCCCCAACTCCCCGCCTGCACCCCAGTGCTTTCAGCCTCTCAGCCTCGCTAGGACTGGGCAGCCGTCCAGTCAGGAGGGTGCCACTCGGCACGGGTCCCACCCTCCCGGCAAGGCCACTGAAACGCCCAGAGTAAACCCTGAAGTTTCCCTGAATTGCAAATATTTTAAAGAAATTCTACTGCTGGATCTGACACTAAACCAACAGCAGTTTTCTGCACTAAGAAGCAGCGTCAAAATCACAAGTATCTTCCGTTGTTTTTTCCTTTTATGATCTGGCTCCTTTTCCCCTAAATGCACCCGTCCTGCCTCCCCATTCTGGCTCCTCATTGGCCCCCTGGATCTTTGCGGACTTGCCCCGCGGGGTCTCCCCGACCCCCCCCCCCCCCCAGCCTAAGATAAGCTTTACAATGTTAGGGTCCCCCTGGCCCCCCGGAGACACCTCTTCCCGGCAGGGAACCAGAGGGCTCTCCCCTGTCTCCTGTCGCACCCCAGCCACCCTCAGACACAGCAAGGCAGGGAAGGTACCTTTACCACATTGCTCCCCTTCCACCACCTGCCCCGCCGCCCAGAACCGGCCCAGCCACCCCCAGGGAGCGTCCCACCTCAGCTCGGCTCTTGAGGCTGCTGCGCTTGGGCCGCAGGAGGACATCCTTGAAGTCCAGCTTGAGGTCCGCATCGATGCGGGGCATGGTGCGGGTCCGCTAGCCCGCAGCCCGCAGCTCCTTCCTGCGGCGCCGGCGCGGGGCGGGCAGGCCGGGCGCGGGGCGGGGCGGCGGGCGGGGGCGGGGAGGGCGCGGGAGGCGGGCAAGGGGCGTGCGGGCCGGCGTGGCGCCGTGGCAGGAGCAGGTGCGGCAGCCGGTGCTCAGTGCTCAGTGCTCGGTGCTCGCGGGAGGCCCTGCGCGCTGTGCGCTTAGGACCGGGACGCTGCGCCCGCCCCTCTCCTGGGGCCCCGGTGGGAAGGGGAAGGGGTGGGAAGGGGACGGCCGGCGGGTTAGGGACCCATCAGTGGCCGCAAAGTCCGTCTGACATTTTTAGCAACCCCCTCCCTCCCTGCCTCCCTCCCTCCGTTTATAGCAGCAGGTTACGGAGCCTGAATTGTTGGCGGGGAAGGGGGGAGGTGGGAGGAGGCGGGCTGGACACAACCCTTCTCATTCTGAGGTTCCTATGGTGTGTGACAGTCTTTCCCAAAGGAAAAGAAAAGGCCACTCTTTGAAAGGTTCTGCGTCACCGTTCTCTAATTTTAAGCCCACTGTGTCCACCAAGTGCTGAGTCAGACTTTCGCATGCAAAAAAAAAAAAAAAAAAAAAAAAAGAAAAAAGAAAAGAAAAGAAAAGAAAAGAAAAGAAAAGAAAAGAAAAGAAAAGAAAAGAAAAGAAAAGAAAAAGAAACCCTTGGGAAGCCCCATAGAATTAAGGAAGAGTGTGGCCAGGTAAATCTGTCAGCAGCAATGGGAATGACACAATTTTCTGACCTCTGGGTTTCAGAGTGGGTTGGTTTTTTTTTTTGTGTGTGTGTGTGGGGGGGGGAGGGGGGTGATGGTTGGGAGGGGGTGGTTAATCCTCACCCAAGGATATATTTTCCAGAGGGGGAAAGAATTGACCACATACAGGCACATGCCTTGGGGGGAGAGGGTGAATCAAACTTGCAATCCAGGTAGTACCCATGACCCTTGGTGTGGGCTCATGCTCTAACCACTGAACCACACCAGCCAGTGCATGGTGGGTTTTAATAAAGGTAGTGAAGCCCATAATCATCATAGATCCTGGGATTTAACGGACCTGAGCCTCCTCTCTAGAGTTACCAGTGATGTCAGTTATTTTTAATTCACTTGTTGACCTTGGGAGTCTTAGGGGGCTTAGGAATGTGCTTAATAGTGCTTGGCCTGCACTTGCTCATTCACTCTCCCAATGACCCAATGAAAAAGGAGCCACTTTGCAGATAAAGAAGATGAGGATCATATACATGAAATATCTTCCCTGTGGTTGCAGTAAAAAATATAGATATCTCAATCCTTAACATACAATACAAACTGAGCTAATGCTGCTTTTCCCTTGAGACCCTTCTCTGCCTGGCTGCAAAATCTGACCCCACCTATTTCTAGATGGATGACCTTGGGGGAGTCACTTAATTTCTCAGTTTCCTCATAGGTTAAAAAGAGAAGGGGAGGAAAAGAGTGCTATCCTCTTCCATGCTTATGTGATTGATTAATTAATTAATTAATTAATTGTGTGTGTGTGTGTGTGTGTGCATGATGCATATGCATGTTAATAACCACTATAAAATAGTCCATATCCTAATGGACACACACAATGTATATTCCATAGTTGCTCAATAAGTAGTAGCTAGCTATTGGAGGTCACATGTTACATTATATGAATAATCCTACCTAATAAAAGAGTAATATGCAAATCGACTGTCACACACAAGATGGCTGCCACCATGTGGACACAATATGGCTGCCACAGGATGGCCAGCAGGGGAGGGTAGTTGTGAGCGGTCAGGCCAGCAGGGGAGGGCAGTTAGGGGTGACTAGGCCAGCAGGGAGGGCAGTTGGGGGACCAGGCTAGCAGGGGAGAGCAGTTGGGGAAAACCAGGCCTACAGGGGAGGGAAGTTGGGGGGGACCAGACCAGCAGGGATGGTCAGTTAGGGATGACCAAGCCTACAGGGAAGGCAGTTGGGGCAAACCAGACCTGCAGGTGAGGGCAGACAGGGGGGACCAGGCTGGCAGGGGAGCAGTTAGGTGTCAATCAGGCTGGCAGGGAAGTGGTTAGGGGCAATCAGGCAGGCAGGCAGAAGAGTGGTTGGAAGCCATAGTCCTGGATTGTGAGAGGGATGCCCCAGATTGGAGAGAGTGCAGGCCTGGCTGAGGGACACAACCACACTCTTGTGCACGAATTTCATCACTGGGCCTCCAGTACTATATATCCTCAAATTAGTTTGCTAAATGCTCAAAAGCAATTGTCTGCAGCCTGGACCTGTTCTCAATGAATTCATATTTTGTATGGCTAACCATAAAGACACATCACAATATTCATTTAACGCAAATGTCTTTAGAGATAAAAGTTATGGGGGAAGAAAATAATCTTCCTTCCACCTCTCTAAATTCTTCTGGCTGGCCTAATAATCAAATTCACATGAGACAGATTGACAGGAGAAAATAACCAAATTGAGTAGATAGGTACATACAGAGGCTCCATGAGACTATGTGATTCAGGGACAAACTGGACACTTACGCCTTATAAATTGGGGTTGTGGTTTGAAACTTCAAAGGACAGGAAGGCATTTCACATGGAGAAGGAAAAGCAAATAATGGTTAATAAATGTTTGCTGGGCCATCTGAAATGATGGGACACAGAGAGGACTTGGATTAAAGGGGCCTTGTTAGCTTCCTCTTACCTATCACACACTTATTACCTATTATATGACCTCCCTTCCTAGAGCAGGACCTCTATCAAAATTCTTTTAGGCAATTAGGAGGAAGTTTAAAAGTTTTCCCTGTGTTTTTTGTTTCTTAAAAAATAACCACTACAAAATAGTCCACTTCCTAAAGAGGCAGGTTTTGGGGTGGCAAAGTTTGCTTCCCCTCAAGGTCTTGGCCCATCCCACTTGTTCTCGTCATCTCTGCCCTACAGGAAGTCCTTGGTGTTTCATGGGAGGAAAACGAAAGTTAGCAGGGAGAGAATGAAAGTAACCACAATTAGTCCAGCCAACAAAATAGGACTCCTATCAAATTGCTGGGAGCCAGCCAGATGTGCTGCTTATTTCCAAAGTAGTGAGGGAGCCTAATTCTGATCTTGAGTTCCTAATTAAAAAGAAAAGAAAAGAAAAACATAATTACTGTATGATGTGGTTATTTAAAAATAATTCTCCCTAAAGCAAAAAGAAACTAACCTTGTTAAGCATCTGCCTGAGGTAAAGTGTAGGGGTGAGTGAGGGCTTTATATTTATTGTTAGTACACTATCTTAAGGGAAAAGCATCTTTAGGTTGAACTTGCTTATGTACCTCTCTCTGTTAGTTCCTTTCAATTAGAATAAAGACAGAGCTCACAATCCACATTACATTCCCTCCCCTTCTGGAATATTTCATCATACCTGCTCTCCCGTCAGGCACAAAACCATACTCTATAGTAGGGGTGTCGAACTCAATCAGAGAAGGGGCCAAAATCTAAAATCCAGCCTAAATCGCGGGCCGAATGGTTTACTGAACAGTCATAAACTGACAATGTCATAAACTGACAGCGGAGTGCAGTGATGACAGCGCGGTGCGGGCCACATTGCAAGGCCTGGCGGGCTGGATTTGGCCCGCGGGCCTTGTGTTTGACACATGTGCTCTATAGAGTCAACATGAGTCCCTGATTCTCCCACACCAACCTTGGCTCCTTTAGAAGTCCATTGTACTTTCTATGTAATCCTGCTATGCTTCTTCTTACACTAATAACAATAAAAGTCACCCCTCAGTACAAGGACTTCACATTAAAGTTCTGACCCAGGGGTCTTCAAACTTTTTAAAGTGGGGGCCAGATCACGGTCCCTCAGAGAGCTGGAGGGCTGGACTATATGAGCTACTAATCCCTACTGTAACACCTTGGCTGCGCTCACTGCCCAAAAAACCTGGCGGGCAGGATCAGACTCTCCTGGGGGCTGCATGTGGCCCGCGGGCCGTAGTTTGAAGACCCCTGGCACTAGACAAAGCCATAAAAGATATCTAGAATCCAATCTGTTAACATTGTATTGTCTAGCTAGAGGCCGAGCGCACAAAATTCGTACACAGGAACAGTCCCTAGGCCTGGCCTGAAATCAGGGTCATCTTCCCTGGCTTTCTGCAGCCAGCTCCATTCTCCACTGCCACCCACCCCCAATTCCCCGTTCACCATCAAGTGATTGGAACATGCCAGCCAGAGAGAGGAACTGAGGTGGTCAATGTGCCTCATAGTGACTGGTTGAGTGGTCATTCTGGTCATTCTGCTGTTGGGGTCAATTTGCACATTACCCTTTTATTATATAGGTGGTAGAGTGGTACTGAAAATCACATGAGACTATAACCTACAAAATTATGTGAGATAAAAACCACTTGGTTATAGTGGTAATAATTTTACATACTCACGGATTGTTTGCTAATACTCTTTTTTTAAAAGAATTTCTGCATCTGAGCTCATGAGGGACATTAGTCTGTAGTTTCTTTTATCAGGGTAATAGCACCCTCATAAAATGAGTTGGGAAATGTTTTTTTACTCTATTTTATTTTCTGACAGAGATTACATAGGATTAAAATTAAATATTTGGTAAAGTTAACTAGTGAACTAAAATTATGTGGGATGATATAATTATTTTTTTGTAGATAAGCCTCCCTCAAAACCCAGAATAATTAAAATTAAATATTAAAAAGTTGGCACTATTTCAAAATTATAATATTAAATATGAGGATAAAAAAGAGTTAATGCATATTTGATATTTTGTGTATTTATATTTGAGAAAATTTGTACAGTTTGATTAACAGAATAGCCTTCTAATGCCCATTCAAAATGTATACTTGAGTAATTGATTTAAACTTATGAGTAGAAAAGATGGTGTATTAAATTTATGTAGATGGTTGGAACATTTAAGAGAAAATAAGTTTCATATCAACAGTTATAAAAGTTGGTAAATGTGGGAAGTTCAGCTAGTTGGGGAGTTCACTGCTTTACCATGCTTAATAGTTGCTAGGGATCTTGTAAAATTCGGATAATGCCTCAGTGGGTCTAGGGTGGGATTTTGCTTTTGTTAGCATGCATAATAATCACTAGGGACCTTGAGAAAATGCAGATTTTGCTGCAGTGGGTCTTAGATGGAGCTAGAGGTTTTACATTTCTAGCAAGTGCCTACATGAAGAAATCAGAGTTCCACTGTGAAGAGTGTGGGGTACAAAGTGAGTCACCCCAAGATGTGCCTGTGTGGTGAGCAAATTGTTTTGAGTTAAAGGCAACTTTAGCAAAAGGCTTAAGAGGAACTTCCAACTGAGGGACATCTGTGTCTCTTGTTCATTTATTTATTTTAATAATGGTTTCTTTGAGATATAGTTCACATACCATGCCATTCACCCATCTAAAGTGTCCAATTTAGTGATATTTAGTCTATTCACAGAGTTGTGCAACCATCATCACAGTCCATTCTAGAACATTTCATCACCCTGAAAAGAAGCCTAGTACCCATTAGCACCCAGTGCACTTTATCCCCACTCCCCACAGTCTTAGACAACCACTAATTTATTATCTCTAGGGATTTTTCTATTCTGGACATTTCATACAAAAGGAATCATACAATATGTAACTTTTTGTGACTGGCTTCTTTCACTTAGCATGACGTTTTCAAGGTTCATCTGTGTTGTAGCATGCATCAGTACTTTATTTCTTTCAATGATCAAATAATAGTCTAGTCTCCTTAAATTTTGCACCTTAAATGCCTTGCTTGTTTCACCCTAGTCCTGGTCCTGTAATTCAAGTTACCAAGTACTGATAAAAGGCTTTTCTGATTTCCCAGGGAAAGAGAATTCTAGTTAGAGGAGGATGATATGCCTCCATAAAAATATCTAGAGTTTCTTGAGCTAGCATTCTGGGATGGTGTGTTTCTTATGATGAGCTTTGGAGATTGGTATCAAAACTGAGAGGTCACTGATCCACATTCCACAGGGACCAGGCAAGAGGTCACACCCAACCTTGCATTCTACATAACATTTATGTGCCGGGCTTCCCGGGGGGTCTTTGATGTATGACTGAGCAGAAATAGAGCAGGGATAAACATAAATTCTGAAGGCTTAGGGTGTAAGAGCAAAACACTTGTCTGTCTTCTCCTCTGTATTTCTTCAGCCTTAAACACACTATATCCGCCAGACACACACATGTGCATGCATACATGCTCTTGAAACACATTGCATCTAAATTTTGAATTGTCAATAACATTAATGTAAAATAATCCATAGTAGAGGCCACAAGCTGACAGCCCATTGGAGATATGCTTGTGTTGATCAATAGAGTGCTTTTCAGTATTTTTGAAGTAGTTGCCAACATTTAAAAATTGATAATTTGCATATTGAAAATCTGAATGGCTGGGTCAATTTAAAAAATTGGGAGGCCTGTCCTAATTGGGCCTTCATCTTTTCAGAGGAACACCATCTGCTAGAGATAATCAGGACTGCGTCCTCAGATGGGGCAGATGGTATCTAATGCACAAACCATTGAACCAACCTTTCTAGCACATAGATAGTCACTAAGTTCTCAGCTCCTCATCAATAACAAGCTAAGAAAAATGCTTCACTTTTCTAGCTCGGTTTGTGCAGAAAAAGTAGATATATATTTCGTTTGCTTATTTTGGGGACAGGGAAATTTATGTGTGTGTTTATTTAGCTTATTTAATTAGACAACTCAATATCATCATGATAGAATTTAGACTACAAAATACAACACCAAAAGGAGGAAATTTGCCTTCTGGATATGTTTCTATCTTTCAAAGAACACTAAAGATTAAACTTATGATGGTATTATCAAGGTTACTATTATGAGTCAAAATTAGTCTGGTATAATCATTTTATTACCATCTTGATAATTTCATTCCTTTTTATTAAGATCTTCAGAGTTGGCAGAAAAAGAAGAAGTAAAACTCTTATTATTTGCAGATGACATAATACTATACACAGAAAACCCTAAAGACTTCACCAAAAAACTATTAGAAATAATGAATTCAGTTAAGCTTCAGGGTACAAAATTGATATACAAAAATCTGTTGCATTTTTATATACCAATAAGTAGTCACAATGAAAAATTAAGAAAACAATCCCATTTATAATTGCATAAAAAACCTAAAATATCTAGGAATAAATTTAATCAAAGAGGTGAAAGATCTGTACTTTCACAACAATAAGACATTGAAGAGAATAAAATTAAGTGGAAGGATATACCATGCTGATGGATGGTATTAATATTATTAAAATATCTTTACAACCTAATGCAAGATACAGACTTAAAGCAGCCACTATTAAAAAACCAATGACATTCTTCTCAGAACTTGAACTAATCCTAAGATATATATGAAATCACAAAAGACCCCAGATAAATTTGAGAAAGAACAAAGTAAGATATATTATTTTTCCTGATATCAAATTATTCTACAAAGCTACAATAATCAAAACCATATGGTACTGGCATAAAAACAGATATATATGTATACCAATGAAATAGAATAGAGTTCAGAGATAAATTTTTACTTATATGTTCAATCACTCTGATGAGGGAAGCAAGCATATGCAATGAGGAAAAAACAAATAAACAGTCTCTCCAATAATTGGGGCTGAGAAAACTGAACAAATGCATGCAAAAAGAAATGAAATCAGACCCACTTTCTTACATCTGTATGCAAAAATAAATTCAAAATGGAATAAAGACTTAAGTGTAAGACCTGAAACCATAAAAATCCTAGAAGAAAATAGAGGCAATAAACTATTTGATATAGGTCTTAACAATATATTTTTATATATGTCTTCTCATGCAAAGGCATCAAAAGCAAAAATAAACAGGGATTGTATCAAACTAAAAAGCTTTTGCATAGCAAAGGAAACTATCAAAAATTAAAAAAAGACAACCCATTGAATGGGAGAAGATATTTGCAAATGATACATCCTATAAGGGATTGATATCCAAAATATGTAAAGAACTTATAAAACTTCACACACACACACACACACACACACACACACACACATCTCCCAAATGTACAATCAAAAATAGGCAGAGGACCTGAATAGACAATTCTCTAAAGAGCTCATACAGATGGCCAATAGACATATTTAAAAAATGCTCAACATCACTAATCATTTGAGAGATGAAAAAAAAAAAAAAACCAAAAAAGCAAAACAACAACAAACCACATGAGAAAGCATCTCATACTTGTCTGAATGGCTATCATAAAAATAAATAATAAATAAATAAATAAATAAACAAATAAATAAATGAGAAGTGTTGACAAGGATGTGGGAAAAACAACAACCATACTCCTCACGCTGTTGGTGGGGTCATAAATTGGTATAGCCACTGCAGAAATAAGCATGGTGATAACTGGAAAAGTTAAAAATATATATGCCATACAAACCAACAATTCTACTTCTAGATATTTATCTAAAGAAAACAAAAATACTAATTTGAAAGATATATGCACCCCTATGTTCACCACAGCAGTATTTACAATAGCCAAGATGTGGAAGAAACCTGGGTATCTATCAATAGGTAAGTGGAGAAAGAAGATGTGGTACATAAATACAAAGGAGTATTCCTAAGCCATAAAAAAAAGGATGAAATCTTGCCATTTGCAGCAACATGGATGAAACTAGAGGGTAGTATGCTAAGTGAAGTAAATCAGATGGAGAAAGGCAAATAGCATATGATTCCACTTATATGTTGAATTTAAAACAAAACAAAAACACACCATAGATATAAAGAACAAGCTGATGGCTGCCCAAAGGGGGTTGGGGGATGGGTGAAATAGAAATGAATAAGTAAATAAGTGATAAATGAAGTAGACTGGCCTAACATAGACTATCTGTAGGTATAATCTGAATGAGAGTATATATGACAGTTTAACAGGAACTATTGCTATGAGGGACATAATGAATGATAACGTACACAAACAAAAGAAAAAATAAAACACTATCTTTAGTGTCAGAAATAATGCAGAAGGAAAGAAAATAATCTCCAAGTTAACATTTCCTATAGGGTTTTCCTTTAAGTGTTAACTTGCTGTTGGGTGGTTTATTGGAAATGTTTTCTTGCACATTTTTCACTGAGATGGAGCCTCCACTTCTTAACTAAATTTTGTTTGCAGCCTAGACAATGAATTGTACCTGGCAGAGTACTTTAACTTTCTTTTCATGATTTTGCCATGCTACTTACTAGTATGAAGACAATTTTTAAGAAAAGTCAAACACCTCAAAATATTTGATAACACATAGGCCAAAATAATGTCTTCAAGTAACAGTAGCCTCAGGCCATAGGTAATAATCTATGTCTCCTTTCCCTCACCATTTAGGAAGTCCCTCTGTCCCTCCTTTTGTTGTGTGGTCCTTATAAATCTCAGGCCACACACTCCGTGTGCAGGAGATCTGTCCTTCTTTATTTTCTTCCGAATAACTTAGACTTGTTTTTTAGCGCCTCATCTTGATGAGATGAGGGTAGGATTCATTTCCAATCATGACTGGGTTCCCCTACACTTCCCAGGAATGTAGATTTTGTAGCAACAAAGCATGAGGAGCTGTCTCTGTGTCTGCCATCTGCCACACTAGCAGCCCATTATCCCAGCTCACCAAGTCCCTCATGGGCCTGTGACTCTGAGGCTTCCTTGCCATTTATGGGCAAAGGGATTTTGCTGAGACTGGGAACTCTATGCCCAGAGTTCGCTCCTTGATCTCTCTCATCTTCCAGGTGCTGATACAGGAAGAGATAAATAGGCTTACAGAAAGTACTCTCTCCTTTCCCAAACCCAGAAGAGAATTTCCCTTCTTCACCTCACCCCCATTCTCTCTCAAGTGCTGCCCCTCTCTCCCATTCCCTCTGGGACACCCAACAAACGTCTCTTCATTGTGTTTAAGCTTTCACAAAAGGCAGGAAGAGCTGTGGGCTTTTGCTTTCAGCTCTGTAAAAATTCCCTAGGCAAGAAAATATTAGAGGATTTGCTATGTGCTCAAATAAAATAAGTAAAATATATAGAGAACAGCCTGGCTGGTGTGGCTCAGTGGTTGAGCATTGACCACCAAGAGGTCATTGGTTCTATTCCTGGTCAGGACATAGGCACAGGTTACTGGCTTCATCCCCAGCAGGGGCTGTGCAGGAAGCAGCCAATGGGTATTGATTTTCTCTCATTGATGTTTCTATCTCTCCCTCTCCCCTCCTTGCTCTCTCAAATCAATAAAAACAAAAACAGTTTTTAAAGATTTAGATAGATAGATGATAGATAGATAGATAGATAGATAGAACAAGTTACAGATTAGTAGCTTATAAGTCACATTAAGTACATATTGCTTGAAAGAAAAAGTAAAACAAAGGGAAAAAGGAAGTCACTTATTAAGGTTTTCTTTTTCAGAAATTTCATTGACCAACAACATTGAACCTGCTGACTATTTTATTTAACTTATTTGATCAAATGAAAGCAAATAAACCCAGTTATTTTTAACAGAGTTACTAGTATTGTCTATAAAGTTCTTTAAATGTAAACATCTGTTGTGCACAGATCAGATACAATATTATTAAATGAGAATGTCAATGATGGTTTTAAAAACTTGTGATAATATTAGGTACCATTTATTGAACAATTACTATATTCTGGGCATTCTATTAAGTGTTTGGAGTATATTATCAAATTTAATCCTTAAACAACCTTATGCATTAAATACTATTATGGTGATCAACTTATAAATATGGAAATTGAGGCTTATAAATCAAACATGTAATTTACTTAAAGTTGGACAACAAAGATCTCTTAGCTCCCAGGACTTAACCAGTGTGCCATTCTGCCTCTGGACTGTAGAGGTATTTTATTAAACTGAGATGAAGGTAAAAGGAAAAAAGTGGATAGACAGTAGCACTTACCAGTATTTACCAAGCACCCACTCTAGACCAGTACCTGTGCCATTACTCAGAATTGCTAAAATAGAAAATTTTAAGAAATAGATGAACCTAGTATTGTGTAAATGTTTCTTTATATTATTATTGCAATATTTCTTTTTATTTTCTCTGGAAATTATGAATTAATAAAAAAGTCAACTGGGATGCTATCTACATCCAGGCATATTATGGGTTTGTTTATTTATTTATTTATTTATTTATTTATTTATTTATTTATTGTTGTTGAGAGTATTTATTGTTGTGACCCCATTTATTTTTCCCTCTTTGCCCCCCTCTACCAGACTTCTGCCTCCACTCTAGGACTATTACCGCACTATTGTCTGTGTCCATGGTCTATGCATATAAGTTATTCGGTTAATCTCTTCCTGCACCTCTTCTTCCCTCTGAAATCTGTCAGTCTATTTCTTGTCTCTGGACCTATTTTTATTCATCAGTTTATTTCGTTCATTAGATTCCACATATAATTGAGACCATGTGATGTTTGTCTTTCTCTGACTGGCTTATTTCACTTAGCATAATACTCTCCAGGTCCCGCCATGTTGTCTCAAATAAATAAGCACAGGTTTTCGCATAGGTCAATGAGGAAAAGGGTAAGAGGCCCGCCATCACTGTTCCTGAACTAAGAGTTGGCTCAGAATAGTTATGTTATCAATGAAGCCCCATGACTGAATGCACAGTTCTTCTCTTCTACCACACCAAATTAAGGTCCTGCATATGAGAAACCCAAAGGCTATCTCGCACTGTGTGGGGTCTATTATGAGTCCTGCTTAACAACTTCACCATCACTTCCAAATTAGGATGTCTTAGCACTTGAAACTCAGGGGTTGATTATTGCCTGGCACCGAAAGCAGTTCTTTCTGATTATAGGCGATTCTCCTTAGTCACGGTAGTTCTGTTCTGCAAAGTCACTTCAGAAACTGGATTGCCAAATACTGAACTATCATCTCCCTGGGTTAGGTTCCCTTGCACTTGTTCTCAACATTTTCATCAACAGATTAATACAAAATCTTGTTTTATTTGTGTTTCTGTTTAAAGATGCCTTATTTAATTCTAGAAGCCCCATGCACAAAGATTCATGCTAGAATGGGCTTTCCTTTCCCTGGCTACCAGCACTCACTCCAACCCAGCCCCTTTCCACTCAGGCCCTAGAGCCACCTCTTTCTGCTCAAGCCCAGAAGCCCTGAGAGACAGGGGGTGGGGCAGAACGCCTGCATCCCACCAGTCTGGTCACTTGGTGCCTGTGTATGCAAATTATCCGCCATCTTTGTTGGGTTAATTTGCATGTTATTCCTGATTGGCTGGTGGCATAGCAGAGGTACAGTCATTTACATGTTTGTCTATTATTAGGTAACATTTATAGTTGATTTGTTAACTGAACTCACAGCCAATTGCACTGTAACTCATGCCTGAAAGCTTATTTTATTCATTTTCCCCTGTAAGGCACATCACAGCTTCTTCCACTTAGGGACACTAGACAGCACTTCAGTACAACTCTTGGGGCCATTGTAAATAGCAGAATTAGCAAACAAAAATGAGCAAATGTGGCATTAAATAGACAGAGAGAGACACACTTGTTTAAAGTATAAGAGATGAAACCAACCCCAGCCAGGAACCTGTGAATTGGGCAACTCAACTTTTTCACCTTCTTGCACCTCTCTCCAAATGATTAAGAAAGTGTAGAGAGAATTAATTTGGAGGTTACAAATAAATTTTAGTGGATAGGGGAGTATGCAAATATAAAATCTGGAATAGGTGTGGACCCACTGTATTGCTGTGCAGGGCAGTACCATGAGTATTGTCTGATTACACAGGCCCCCATCCATTTGCTTGGAACTTGTGCTGCACCAGCAAAGCCAAGGGTTCAGCAAGCCTGAGGGAGGGCCATTGAAGGATGAAGAAAAGACAGAAAAAGAGAATAAGCTGGGTCTAGGTGGATCTTCTGTGCGTGACTGAGACCACAGAACAGATCCAGACTGCAATTGGATGCTTTACTTTATAGTCAGAGATAAACAAGGTAATTTACAATGTTCTTATAAGTTGCACTTGTTTTGGCAGCACTTGCTGCACCTCCCACAGCCCATTAGCTACCCAGGAAAGATCTAGGGAGCAGTCACAAGATCAAGCTTAATTATGCTAAGAGGACTGTGCCCTCTAAGCTGGGACTTGTTTGCGGCTTTGCCAGCAGGTCAGTCTGAGGCTTAACCCTGTAACCACTCCCTAGAAGAACTCACTGGTATTCTGTAACCACTCCCTAGAAGAACTCAGAAACCTGCCTAGTATTGTTTTGGCTACTTGATGTCTGTCTCTTCCCCAAATCAATATTCCTTTGTTTGCTAAGAATCCTATCTGCAAGAGATAGACAATATCGACTCTGTTCCTCTTATGAACTCAGACTCTCTTCACCTTTCTACTCAGGAGGTTTGAAAGCAGTAAACACCCTCAGCTTCCCACCCCCAAGACACCAAGACTCTGTGGGGATAACACATCTATTCTGAGAAAGGGCCAGGACACTATCATTATTCTTAAGTTATACTAGTTATTTGTTTGCTTAAATTAATTTGCTATCTTACCATTAGTTTTCTTTTTAAAATCATATTTCAGCATTGAAGGAGAATATTTAGAATATTAATAAGCTGAATGAAATTGTTGCTGTTCAACCATTTTTGACCCATGGAAGTGGCATTGACCTATGAGGAATTTGTACTTATTTATTTCCTTTACTTTGACAGACCTTAGCAATTTGCCATCTCTGTTGGCAAAGTATGTTGTTGTTTTTTTTAAGTTAATAAAAAAAGAATGATTGTTCATATCTCTTCCTGTTCCTCTTCTTCCTTCTCAGAGGAAACCACTGTTCTGACATGTGTTTGAGTTTGTACTACACAACAGAGCTTCAAACAAATGGTATCATACAGTTTTTACAGTTTCTCCTTGCTTCCTTCCTTTTCTGTCAACAGGACTGAGGTAGAGCTACCCATTTCAACAGAACACATTTGGCCAAGCTTGCCACCCATAGGGCTTTACTCCAATATGACTGGAGTCCTTATGAAAAGGGGAAATTTGGACACAGACATTTACGAAGGAAGAAACTGTGAAGACACAGGAGAAGACAGGCCTCTGTAAGCCAAGAAGAGAGGCCTCAGAAGAAACTAACCCTGCCAGCACCTTGATCTTGGACTTCCAGCCTCCAGTCTATGAGAAAATTACTATTGTTTAAGACATGCAGGCTGTGGTATTTTGTTATGACATTACTAGAAAACACACACACATACATATATATAGATGTATACATATATATAAATAACCATTTAAAATTTGCAGACATCATGACAGCTTATTTCTCATCATGCAAGTTCCAAGGATAAGGACTATTCTCTTACATAACTAAAATACCTTTATCTCACTTAAGAAACACAACATTAACTTTATAATCAAATCTCACATAACTGTCTATATTAAACTTCACTAATTGTCTCAGAATCTCTTGTAGAGTTACTTCTTTTCTATTTTGCTTCAGGGTTACACATTATGCTTGTTAACAGTGTGTCTTTAGTCTCTTAGTGTAGAAGATTTGCTGTGTCTTTGTTGTAGAATTACATTTTTTTGAAGTTTAAGCTAGTTCTTATAGAATGTCTCACATTCAGGAATTGTCTGTTTCCTCATCGTAAGACTCAGGTTAAATATTATTTACAAGAACACCCATAGGATAAGTCTTTTCATCTTATCACATTATATCAAGTGGCAAATACAGGTTTTTCTGGGTATTGGTCATGTTAAGCATTTTCATTTATTTTTCGTGTGTGTGTGAAGTTTTTATTTTATAACAACTATAGATTCACAGAAAGTTGAAAAAATAGTACAGAGAAACCCTTCACCAATTCTCCTAATGGTAACATGTTACTATAGAATAATATCAAAACCTGAACATTAGCATTGTGTGTATGGTCCATGGCTCTTTATCACATGTACAGGTTTGTGTAACTTCTACTGCAATCAAGATGCAGAACTGTTTCATCACCATAAATATCTCATATGAGCTACCCTTTTAGAGTCACTCCAACCCATTTGCAGGATGTCCTATAAACAGAATCATATGCCTGAATGTATTTTTAATAGTGCTGTTGAATTAAAAAAATGTCCATGAGGCAAGAAATGAGGGAACCATCCATCAGAAGTTGGCTATTTCACTTCAGTTATTTTCATTATCAATAAGTGAGTTCTCTCTTATACTTGAAAAATACACAATATCCCCTTTACTCCTCACACATATAAATATATACTTTTCCAGAAATTGTTTGGGGATCCAGAAAGGGGAAAGGAACTTGTACCTACAACTAAACAGACTTAGAGTGTCCATTTGAAAAGCAATTAAGGAATACATTTGAAAACCAAGGTAAAAGACACATCTGAAAAGAGATTCAGATATATCTTTGAAAAGAAAAGGAGTCACAGCATTAATTGAGTTTTTAAGTTTTCCAAAAGATGAGGTTTCTTAAGGTAGATTGGGGCTAATTTTCCTCATCATTCAATTTATGGTGGATATACCCATACAGACATTTTAACCATTATTTTGTCAAATGACAAAACTAAAACGATTTTGTAACAAATTTGACATCTTTTTTTTAAGGGGGGAAAATCCATTAATGGGGCGTACCATGCCTCACAAGTAGTGGAACACTCTCCCTGAAGGATTTTTTTTTTTTAAGAATCTAATTTTTATTTGTTTGTTTAAGGTATTATAAATAGTAGTAAATATGTCTCTCTCTTTTTTTCCCCTCCACTGACCTCCCCCCAACTCCCCCTCCCCACCCCCGGCACTTGCCCTAGTCTCCCTGCCCCCAGTGTCTTGAGTCTGTTGGTTGTGCTTATATGTATGCATACAAGTCCTTCAGTTGATCTCTTACACCCCACCTTAACCCTCCCCTACCTTCCCGCTGAGGGAGTTTGGGCAAGACTGAGTTTTATAGAGCATCAGAAGAGGAGATAGGGCCTGGTTGGCAAGAAGGTCAGAGATTTCCTTGTAATGCCAGAAGCTCCTGTTTTCAGTAATTTTAATTTCTCATAGAATTCTGTTAATTATTGTTTTATATATTTTGTTATATTTTATAAATTCATAAATATTTGTGAATGTTTGAATTATTTCTGATATTATTATGTAGTATCTTGTCCCATTTCTATTATGATTTATTGCTTTAAATTCTACTTTATCTAACAGTCATATTCTTAGATCCATTTTTCTTTTAATTAGCATTGGACTGGTATATCTTTTATCATCCCTTTACTTTTAACCTTTTTGTATGATGTTGTTTTAGAACTGTTTCTAATAAGTATAGTACAGGTATATTTGTGTTTCTTTTTGTTTTTATTTAACCTGCTTCTCTTTTTCTTTTATTAAATTGTTTAACCTGCTTAGGTAAGTTATGGTTACCACTGTTAGATTTATTTCTATCACTGTCTTACTGTATGTTTTTTTTTTAATACAGTCCTTATTCTTCAACTTTTCCTTCCAGTTTTTCTCATATTTTTTCTCTTTATGTTAAATTTTTTTCTCAACTCATCACTTGCCACTTTTTTTTCTGTTTATGTAGAAGCTATAGATTGTATTTCTAAACTTTGGTTGTCCTTGAGATGTTTAACATGTAAACAAAAAGCAAATTGCAAAACAATCTGCAGAGTATGCTATCTTGGAGAAATAGAGGCAAAATAAAAACACATATTAATATCTACACTAGTAAAAGAGAAACATGCAAATTGACCACCTGCTATACCTACCAGCCAATCAGACTGAGTATGCAAATTAACCCAATTAAGATGGCAGCCACCATGGAGCTGGAGTGAGCAGGAGGCTTGGGTGGCCCCGGGCCATGGAGGAAGCCAAGCTTCCCACCTGCCCTGGTCAGCCTTGGCCTCCACTCAAGGCTACAAAGTTTCAATTATAGAAGATAAATAAATCCAAGATACCTGCTTCCAGCTGACCCTGGCCTATGCTTGGGTCACCAGGGGGCGTGGCTGGCCTGCAAACTACCACAGGCTCCTCACCTAGGTTGCCCCACACTCCAAGGGAACCCTCACCCTGATTCGGGACACCCTTCAGGGCAAACCAGCTGATCCCCACCTGTGCATCAGGCCTCTATCCTATCTAATAAAAGAGTAATGTGCAAATTGACTGTCACTTCAACACAAGATGGCTTCCCCATGTGGTTAAAGATGGTTGTCCCCATGTGGATACAATATGGCTGCTACAAGATGGCCAGCGGGGGGGGGGGGGGGGGGGGGGGGGCGCAATTGGGAGGGACTGGGACTGCAAGGGAGAACACTTGGGGGCAATAAAGCCTGCAGGAGAGGGCAGTTAGGGGTGACCAGGCCTGCAGAGGAGGGAAGTTGGAGACAATAGGGCCTACAGGGAAGAGCAATTAGTGGGGATCCAGGCCTGCAGGCAAGAGCACTTGGAGGGGACCAGGCCTGCAGGGGAGGACACTTTGGGGAGACCCTGGCCTGCAGGGGAGGACACTTTGGGGGTGACCAGACTAACAGGGGAGAGCAGTTAGGGGTGATGAGGCTGGCAGGGGAGGGCAGTTTGGGGAGACCCTGGCCTGCAGGGGAGGGTAGTTGGGGGAGGGGGGATCATACTAGCAAGGGAGAGCAGTAGTAGCAATGAGGCTGGCAGGGGAGGGCAGTTAGGGGTGACATGCTAGCAGGGGAGGGCAGTTAGGGGCAATTGGGCTGGCAGGGGAGCAGTTAGGCATCAATCAGTCTGGCAGGGGAGTGGCTAGGGGGTGATCAGGCTGGCAAGCAGAAGCAGTTAGGAGCAATCAGAAATGCAGGCAGGTGAACAATTGGGAGACAGCAGTCCTGGATTGTGAGAGGGATGTTCCATTTGGCAGTCAGATATCACTTGAGGGGTCCCAGATTGGGGAGGGTGCAGGCTGGGCTGAGGGACATACACCCCAGTGCATGAATTTTGTGCACTGGGCCTCTAGTGTTTACATATTTACAAAAAGTAAAAACAGAGTAAACAGAAAAAACAAAATAAGACAGTATTTATTTACTTTTTAATGATTTTTAAAAAATATATTTATTGGTTTTTTTTTTTAATTTTTTACAGAGAGGAAGGGAGAGTGATAGAGAGTTAGAAACATCTATGAGAAAGAAACATCCATCAGCTGCCTCCTACACACCTCCCACTGGGGATGTGTCCACAACCAAGGTACGTGTCCTTGACCAGAATCAAATCTGGGACCTTTCAGTCCACAGGTTGATACTCTATTCACTGAGCCAAACCGGTTTCAGCTTAACGATATTTAAAAAATATATATTAGAGAGGAGGGGAAAGGGAGAGAGAGAGAGAGAAACATATAAGATTGTTTGAGAATCATCGATTGGCTGCCTCCTGCATGTCCCCTACTGGGGATGGAATCTGAAACCCAGGCTGTACCCTGACTGGGAATCGAACTATGACCTCCTGGTTCATAGGTTCACACTCAACCACTGAGACATAGTAGCCAGGCAATAAGACAATATTTTAAAAATCCAATAGAGGTCAGTAAAGACAATAAATCTAAGTAGATTAAATATCTCACTACAATGCAAAGAAAATCAGATAACATTAAAACAAAAGTAAACTAAAAAAGAAATGAATAAAAATGTTCACCTCTAAAACAGTCTGTGTGGGGATTGACAGAGATTGGAGAAAAGAAGGGAATGAGACTTCTTATATAATTTTTAGTTTAGACCATATACAAATATAAGTTATTCAAAATATATGATTAAATTAAAGTTAAGATATTCTATCATTTAAAATACTTTTTCTGCAGACACAAACATTTGTTTCTGGCAGTCTGAAATTACTATTATATTATTATCCTTCTCCCAAATAAAATGCATCTCTATCCAACTTTATTCATTAAAAACCTTTCCCATATCATTATTATTTAGACTTTTAGTTGTATCGTGTGTTTTTTAACATGAGGATTCTTATTTGTTTTTTTTTAATATGAGGATCTTATTTGTTTTCATCTCTTATTTCGTCCTTATATTCACTTCCCTAATGTTCAGATTATATTGTTTTGAGTTAATTGCCTGTAGGGACGGGGGAAATGGCAGTGCACGATGTAGCTGATCCCCAAAGACTGCTACTCTAACAGGGAGCTCTCATGGAGCCTTGCATCTGTGTCAGCTCGGCCCCGTGTCCAAAAGACCCTGAGAGAGCTGGGTGTCCCACTTTTTTCCAGTGCATTGTTGCCCAAGTAAATGCCATCGGTCCTTTGGGATGAGGCCGGGGGCATCACTACTGTGTACACTGACCGTGGTGTTGTAAGGTCCTTCCTCATCAGGACATAGCCTCTCTTCGGTGGACTCTAGGTATGGGAAGTGCCCAGTTCTGAAAACTGGGTAGTGGATTGTGACTCTCAAATTGGGTAGCACATTTATTCTTGATATCTGTCTATGCTTCTTTCACTTGCCTTCTCTCTTGACATCTTTTGATATTAGACATTTTCCATCTATTTTGACCCTGGAAACACTCTGTTCTACTAGCCATTTCCATGGAGTCCTCACAATCAGAAACCTGGGCATCTAGTCTTCCCGTGAAGTTATGAGCCCTACCCAGCAACTAGACGTGGGGTTAGGTGGGTTCCTTCAAGGTTGGGAACAAGGATCCACACATATCCTGCCCATTACCTCAGGTTCCAAGGGCACATCCATATTTTCTAAAAGTTATTTTTGCTTCCCAAAGAGGTCTCTATCTCTCCTTTAGCAAGCTGAAAGGCAAGTGCTGAACTATATGGGAAAGCAGCCCAGATAATTGCATGGGATATCAATAGTTTCATTATCGGACAAACATCTTTCCACTCAGGAAGGAATTAGAATTAGATTCAGAGAAATGGAAAAGTATCAAACCCATATTTTAAGGCATTTGTACACGTTTGGTATTTTAATTGTGTACAAACAAATGTGTGATTATTATGTTTAAGAGAATTTGCCCTTTTACAGCAATGTGTCAAACTGGTGACTCCAATATAAAATGTGAAATTGAATTAGATTTTGAAGGGGAGCAGAACTTGTCTCCCCAAAATGTGATCGTGGGAGTTCAGGACAAGCCATCCCAAAAGTGCTGCTTTGGTATAATGATGATTTTGAGCTGCTGGCACTTGAAAAACAACAACTTCGGGGAGAGGCTTTCTCAGAACTCCCCTTATCTGTCAAAAGACAGAACCTCCACTTGGAATTAATTGACTTAAGTCCCCATTCCTCCCTCCCAGGGGTTTCATCAAACCGGAAAATCAACCCTTATCAGGCTAGATGTCAACACCACACCCAGACAAACTGTCACAACTGATCAGACCTCATATGTATTCTTCTAAGGGCACATCCATCTTTCCTATAAATTATATTCAAGCCTGAGTTCAAAGCTACTCATAGAAATATTCATTTTCCCCTTGGTATCTCCTGTTTACATGAGTTATCCATGTTAATAAACTTCTGTCCATTTTTCTTTTGTTAATCTATCTTCTATTACAGGGGTCTCAGCTAAGAACTATTGTTTTTTTTTCTCTTCAATTTGTTATTAAGGTAGAGTCTTTCCAAGTTTTTTATGAAGAGTTGGAATATTCACAAGAACATAAAGTTCAGCATATTTATCATTTTAATTTATTAGATCTATGAATAATCTACCCAGTTTCCCCGAAAATAAGACAGTGTCTTATATTAATTTTTGCTCCCAAAGATGCGCTAGATCTTATTTTCAGGGGATGTCTTATTTTTCCATGCACTAGGTCTTATTTTTGGAGGATGTCTTAATTTTGGGGAAACACGGTATTTAAATACATGGGGTTTATTTGCTAAGTCAAACAATTGAAGTATTAAAAGAAAATTGAGTGATTAAATTGAATATATTAAATTTAAATATGTGGTATAATATATTTATAGAAATTTAATAAAATTTATGAATAGGATTAAATATTTACAAGGCTTCTTTATGGTAAAATTTGCTAAATTTTTAAATAGGATAATGTCATTAAGAGCCTAAATTTGATAGCTTAAAGATTTAAGATTAAAAAACATTTTGTAACTTTAATAAATTATATATTAATAGTAAAATCAGTATGATCATTTAAATATTTTTTCCTATACACAAAAAACTGCCCTCGAGGGCACAAAAAGTCATCACATTTAATGTCAATTAACTTTTGAGGAAGAAGTCATTGTATGTTACAGATAAAGAAATTGAGGCTTATTAAAGGAAAGGAATGAATGTTGTGGCAGGATTTGAACTCAGGTTTTTGGCACTAACGGTTAAATTCTCTTTCTATCACATTATGTTGGATAGATCCATGAAATTCAGTTTAACCTAAAACGATCAGAAGTAGGTAAGATGCAGAGAATAGATCTGAAATGATCCCCTCTTCTGCTTCCATTTTGTTCCAACTGAAAATCTGCAATTATAAAGAATGTGCTTTTTATCATCTGTTGTCATCACTGCACAACTACACTCCCAAATTAGAGTTAAATGGATACAAAAAGTTTCTAGGATTAAGTAAATCAAAGATAAGTCAAGTCAACGGTCATTTGTTGTGGCATTTATTCCAAAAAGTGCTCAAAACTTAAATTTTCCCTTTGAAACAGAATAAAGTAAACACCTGTATAAACAACACCCAAGCCAAGAAATAAAATATTTACAGTAACCCAGGACCTCCCACTCCCAAGAATCTATCCCCAACTGTCCTTACATTGCTCCTAGATGTAAATATTACCCTGACTATTTTGTGGCAAGTTACTTCCTTTCTTTTCTTTATAGTTCATCCGTAATGTGTGTATTCATAAGCAATTCAGTTTAGTTTCGCTTGTTTTCAAGTTTATTTTCTAACTGTTGATGATTATAGGAATACAATTAATTTTTGTGTCCAGCAAAGTTACTAAATTCAGTTATTAATTCTAATAGTTATTTTGTAGGTGGTTTTGAATTTACAAACTTGTGATCTTCATGTCTTGACAGTTTTATTTTTTCTGTTCCATCCTTCTATCTTTGTTTTTCTTCCTTCCCACCTCCCTTCCTTCACTGGATTGGATATTGAATCTGCAACTTGGGCATGTGCCCTAACTGGTAATAGATCCACCACTTTCTGGTGTATGGGATGATGCTATATTGATATCCTGACCCCAAGTCCAGCCTCCAGAACTGGGAAAAATAAACAAAGAATCAGAACAGAAACAGACTCATAGTACAGAAACATTTTTTTAATTTATTTTTTTATTAAATTATTATCTGTGTACATATATCATTGCTCGCCTGGGCCCGTCCTGCTTCCAAATGGCCCCCATCTGGACCCCACCAGGGCACAAATTTGTGCAGTGGGCCTCTAGTATCCTACATAATAAAAAGCTAATATGCAAATTGTCCCCACAGGAAGGAGTTTGACCAACCAGGAGTTAGATGTGCCCTGACCATCAGGGGGTGGCACAAAACATGGTGGGTGTCAGTGACACAAGGCTGGCAGTGGGTGGCAGTGGAGGCACAGCTGGCCCTGATGGGCCCTGATGAGAATGGGACCGTGGCGGGATGGTGGAGCAGGTAAGTGGGTGGCACCAGGCCAACGTGGAGATGAGTGGGGGCCCTGATCGCCCCCGCTCGTCACCCCACAGATCAGCCCTGATCACCAGCCAGGCCTAGGGACTCTACTCATGCACGAATTTCTAGTATATTTATAATTGCTGGGTTAATTTATTTACACATTGCTGAATCATGCCATGCTATTTTTAAAGTGGTTAAGCCAGTTGATAACTCCTACCAGCAATGTATGAAAGTTTCCATTGATCCATGTCTTAATCAACACTTGCTATCATGAGAATTAAATTCTTTAAAAATATTTTGAATTAAGTGTGAAATCTCATAGTAATTTTAATATGCGTACCCAGATAGCCTTCTTCTGCTATAAGCCAGGGTATTGCAAGTACTTGACTTTACTAACAGCTCAGAGGAACCAGGAAGCATCTGTGTCTTTTATAAATTAGTATTTTAAGATGTGTCAGGATTTAAAAGTTATGAGGAAAAACAATGTCCAAATTACCATTAATTCTTCCTTAAATTTCTTTGTGGTTTTTTTCTGTTCTTTCTTTCTCTGACTTCTTGTGGTTAATGCTTAGCTCATTAATTTAAAATTTTTCTTTTTTTCTAATATATGCTTTTAAAGTTTAAAATTTCCCCTCAAATAATGCTTTATCTGCATCCCACAAACTCTGAGTTATGATATTTGTGTTAATATCTAGTTCAAACTTTCTTTTCTTTAATTCAAATATTTTTTTATTTTTCAATTACAGTTCACATACAATATTACATTTGTTTCAGGTATACACCCAGGTGATTAGACATTATATGATATATACAATAATCATCCCAATAAAGCTCATACCCATCTGACACTATACATAATTATTACAATATTATTGACTATATTCCCTATGCTGTACTTTACCTCCCCTTGACTATTCTGTAACAATCAATTTGTGCTTCTTAATTCCTTCACCTTTTTCACTCATCCTTTCAACCCCCACTCCAGCTGGCAACCATCAAAATGTTTCGGGGGTGGGGGCAATGATATATGTACACAGATAATAATTTAATAAAAAAATAAATTAAAAAATGTTTCTGTACTATGAGTCTGTTTCTGTTCTGATTCTTTGTTTATTTTTTTTCAGATTCATTTGTTGATAGATATTAATTCATTGTCAACTTATTGTTCATATTTTTTTATCTTTTTTTCCTAATTCAAAAAGACCCTTTATCATTTTATGTATTACTGTTTTGGCGGTGATAAACTCCTTTAGCTTTTCTTTGTCTGGGAAGTTCTTTATATGTCCTTCAATTCTAAAGGATAGCTTTGCTGGGTAGAGTAATCTTGGTTGTAGTTCCTTGCTTTTCATCACGATATGGAAGAACATGGCCACAATGCTA
Source organism: Pipistrellus hanaki (assembly GCF_964339955.1). Taxonomy (NCBI): domain Eukaryota; kingdom Metazoa; phylum Chordata; class Mammalia; order Chiroptera; family Vespertilionidae; genus Pipistrellus; species Pipistrellus hanaki. Next base: position 125,009,392 of record NC_140504.1, on the reverse strand, counting down.
AGAGCATTTACTGAGAAATGGTCTACATAGGTTTTGGAAGTTTTCATCCAACTCAATTAATCTGTACTCTATAGTCAATGGCTGTGAAATAACACAAAAAAATCTTTAAAAACTCTGTTCCAAAAGATAAATATATCAGGGAACTAAGGAGAAAGAAAAGTCACATTAGGATAATAATAAAGGCCAGGGTTAAAGTTATCACACAAAAATTTATCACATGTTCCTAATCAAAGGCTAAAAAAAAAGGCCTAAAAATTTGGCACTCAGATTTCCAGGGAACAAAAATAGCAAGAGAAGAATGCACAGCCACAGTTTTTCTCTGTTCCTGGAGTGAGACTTGAAAGGCATTTCTCTCATGGGTCCACGTCAAGAGGACATTGTGTAACAGGAGGGATGTCACCATCCCTATGACAGAACCACAGGGCAGTGCTGGGGAAGGAATTCCATAAGGTAAAAGACTCAATTATGTAACTCAAGACATACTATATTCTTGTCTTTACTCACTGAGCTGTTTTCATAAATGGGACAAATTCTTAATCTGTCCCCGAAGATTTTATTCAGGGACCAGTTTCAGGTGAGCCTCTAGTGACTAGGAAAGCCAGCGTTACACCCCTGGCTTGTAAACATGCTTCCTGGCTAACCCTGACCTGTTTTGCTTCACCAGTATAGTGTTTGGTTTTTGTTTGGGCAGGTCCCACAAGTTTCTGTTTATTACACATTTATTTTTATTTCCCTGGCTGCTGCAGACAGTTATTTGCAACTTCTGAGTAAAGTTGTATGGTAAGCATACACCCTTTTGTTATTATTGCCCGTAATAACTTGGGTCCAGGTTACTGTGCACCATCCCCTTGTGTCAGATGGAGGGAGGTTCTGTGTGATACAACAGCCAGCTAGTGAATCAATGGCCTTCCTACATGACACTCAGTTTGAGATTTTTATTTAAGTGTTTTAGAGCTTGGGATCTTCTCCTATGAGCTATGCTTTCCTTTCTCTCCACACCTGGATGATCACTACTGACACAAGGTTGGCATAGGTCAACTAACGTGTCTTCCTTTTCCCCCTACAGGCCTCTGTCCTCATTAAAACTCTGCATTTATGATGAAGATGACAATCTCATTCCACACTTATCGATTCACTTGATTCATGTAGCACCATTCTCCAATGCCCCTAAGAAACTTTAAACAAAAAGCAATCCTGTTTGAATTCTATTTCTAGAACGAGTCTCTGTGATTTGTCACAGAACCTAGGAGCACCAAACAGCTATTTTAGGCAGAAGCACGCCTCGGAGAGAGAGCAAACAGAATGACGAAGGTTCTGAGTGGGTGGCACGTGTTTGGTAAACTATGTGGAAGTGTTTTAGAATCCTTTCAAATCCAAGGCGCTGCCAGGCCTCCTGGTGATAACTGCTGGAGACTGTTTATTCTGTCGCTTGGTGGTTTTCAAAGCTGGGTCCCGTGAGTTATCAGACTCTCCCCATGCGAAAGCATGGCTTAGCGTTACTGAGAGCGTGATGAAAGGAGTCTCGCCCGCTCTGGTTTCCAGTGTCTGCTCCCAGCTGGATGCCAGGGCTGTTGCCTTCCTGCCTTCCTGCCCCAGGCCGCCTGGGACACCAGCAGGGAGAGCTAGGCTTCTCACACAGCTGTTGTGACACTGATCATTAACTTGCTTTTTATTCCTTTGAGGTCATGGAAACTTGGGTTCTAGCCAGCTTGGCTCAGTGGATAGCGCGTCAGCTTGCTGACTGAAGGGTCCCAGGTTCGATTCCGGCCAAGGGCACATGCCTGGGTTGTGGGCTCTATCCCCAGTAGGGGGCCTGAGGGAGGTAGTTGATCAATGATGCTCTCTCATAATTGGTGTTTCTATCTCTCTCTCCTCTTTTCCTCTCTGAAACCAATAAAGAAATATTTAAATTTTATTTTATTTATTTATTTTTTTTGGAGGGAAAAAGGAGAAAGCAAGCAGGGAGCATTTCGACACTCTGTTCTCCTCTCCTCTGCCCTGGTGTTGACGTCTTATAATTTTTGAGGAAAAGGCTCCTTTCCTGAAAGCCCAGCACAGGAAGAAAGTGAACGCTGACCCACGCTGAGCTCCCCAGGCAGCATTTTTTCCCTTCAGAACAAGAACAGGGCAAACTCCAATCAAATCGGTCTCCTGGCTCCCCACCTAGCCCGAAGGGAATCTAAACAACTCGCTTCTCCAGACTTTCCAGACCACGAGCGTACTTTCTTCCCCGTGTTCCTGACTTTTCAGGTCTGAGGTTACTAAATAAGGCTGCAAGAAAAATAGCCTCAAACTCAGCCAAAAAAAGCAGCTAAATATCTAGCACCTGGTTCCTTCAGTCGTTTAAGGAGACAATGATGTCCCCCTCCTGTGTTAGTGCATGAAGACCTCACCACTCAGCTCAGATCCATTCACCTGCAGCTCCTGGGATGTGTGAAATCTGGCAGCTGCCGCTCTTCCACTTGGCTCACTGACTCTCAGCCCATTTCCTTAAGAAGCCGCTTTTATCTTTGCTTCTACTGCTTCATAGAATATTTCCTCCTACCTATGACTCCTCAAGAATAAAAAATATCCAATTTAAGAAATAATCTTCAAGAAACCCAAATCTCTGTTCTTCTGAAATGTTGGGTTATCATGCATGTGTGTGTTCATGTAGCTAAGATAACATTGGACATAAAGTAGTTTGGCATGAAACAGCCCTGCCTATGGCTAACTTGAGGGTCTCATTCTCCATAAGCAGCAAAGTCAGTGTATACCAGAGCACAGAAACACACATGCGCATCAGGGGCAGGCAGAATAAATAAATGAGGTAACTTGTCCTGGTCTAAGTTGCCATTTCTTGGACACTTCTTTTAAGCTTGGAGGAGAATAGAAATAGGGCTGAGGGGATTCTAGAGTCATTGTCAAGGTGTTCTGGACAACTCATGTCTTTGAATAGTGTGGAAGCAGGAGGATAACAGGACTATTTCTGACATAGACTTTCTCACAGGTGAGTGGCTTTTACCTTAGCTTCCCCTGGGGACACTGGGCAATGCCTGAGGCATTTGTGGTCGTCCTGGAAAGGCAGAACTCGTGGCATCTAGCAGGTAGAGGCCAGGGATACTGCACAGAGGCTGGAATTATTCAGCCCCAAATGTCAGTAGTGCCAGGGTTTATAAACTTTACACAAAATAGACAAATTGTCATTTTTGAATTTTTTTTCAAGAATCCTTCCAAAATTTTATAAAGCTATTATTCTCCTTCATATTTTAAGTTGATACCTAAAATTTTAAATCATAGGTGTAGTTGCAAAAGAGGTAATTCCTAGCTTATTTCAAGAAAGAAGGTTATATCATTTTTAAAACATCAAATGAAAACCAACGTCATGACTATTTGTAGCCCATCATCATTTACATGAAAAATACATTTAAAAACTCTACTTTTAGAGTCTAAATGTTATATTGTGACTTTTTGTCCTTGAATTTCTATTTTCATTCCTTCTCCCCTCAGGAGTTTGTCCTAATATAATCCGCTTCCAGCTGATGAAGTGAATTGCATTGGGATTGTCAATGTAAGAAACCTTCAAACCTGCAGAGAATTTTTATGAGTTTATTGACACAATTGCTGGGAAACAAAATCTCAATGGATTAAGAAAATACCCCCAAAAAGGGTGATTTGGCAGCTTATTTTTATATTAAAATCAAAGGAGGAGACATAAGGAGGATTACATGAAATCCATTGGTGATAGATTAAAGAGAGGAGAAATCAAAGCACTGAAATCTCTGGGATTGGATAAAAAGATAAAATGGAGAGACACATGCTTCTTTTATATGGATGGGTACAGGATAGTTAATAACATTTAGGGCACATAGAGATGGGGACACTGAGGCTATCAATATAACAATAAGGGTCTGTGCTCTGTGCCAGCGGTTGTGCCTAGGGTTCTGGAAAGGGAGATTACACTGATATTTCAAAAGTATGTTATCTTAGAAGCAGAAAGACAAGAGAGTCCATCAGTAGGTGAGTGGATAAAAAAGCTGTGGTACATTTACACAATGAATACTACTCCGACCCAAAAAGAATGAAATTTTACCCTTTACAACAGCATGGATGGACCTAGAGAATATTATGCTCAGTGAAATACAAATAGTCAGAGAAAGACAAATAGCATACGATTTCACTCATATGTGGAATCTAATGAACAAAATAAACTACCAAGCAAAAGAGAGACAAACTCATAGATAGAGAGCAGGCTGACAGTTGTCCAGGTGGGGGCTGGGTGGGGGCAGCGTGGACGGATTGAGCAAAAAAGAGAGAGAGAGAAAATCTCATGGACATGGGCAACAGTGTGGTGATTGGAGGTTGGGGAGGCTGGGGGAAGGTGAGGAAGGGTATCGGGGGGGGGTGTAAATGTTGATGGACTGAGACTTGAATTGAAGTGGTGAACACACAATACAGATGTACAGATGATATGTTGTGGAATTGTGCAGCTGAAACATCTATAATTTGTTAACCAGTGTCACCCTAATAAATACAATGAAAAGGGAAAAAATGACAATACACAGGTTCAGTTATGGCAGTGGTCGGCAAAATAGGGCTCGAGAGCCACATGCGGCTCGAGAGCCATTGTTTGCTGCTCTGTTGATTGATGAGTTTGCCTACCACTGCTGTAAGAGATCACCCTTACCCAGAAGTTTTGACTTCAGGTTAAAGACATTAGTACATTATTAAAATGTTTTTTAAGTGTTTTTCCCTAAGGCAGTGGTTGGCAAACTCATTAGTCAACAGAGCTGCAAACCGTGGCTCTTGAGCTGCATGTGGCTCTTGGGCTGAAGTATGCCGACCACTGATAAGGTAACGGTTGGTCTTTGTCAAGGAAGCTACAAGCCTAGGGCATAACTACCTGTCATGATTTGCTCTTAGTTAGGAATTTTTATGTTCAGACCACCCTGTGTGGTTACTTTCAGTCTCTGAGTTTGTGAGGCCCGCCGTGCTGGCCTCCCCTGAGCTTGTCAGGTTTAGTATGTGGTTCCTTTTTCATCCACAAGATAAGAGGCTTCTCCCGATCTCCCTATCACATTTTTCTGCCACTAAATCATATAAATTGAAACTAATGTTTTGTTTTTCTATTTTCATAATGATTTCAACATTAAAATTTTCTTTTGGGTTACATCTTAAGTTCAACTTTCATTCGACACAATCTATCAAAACAGCTTAAATAAATTACACATATAAATAATAATCAAGCATCAAAGTTGCCTGTTTTGTTGAGATGATGGGTCTGAATGGCTAGATCCATCCAGATGCTTAATGCAGCACAGGTGTATTTCTTGCTCGTCCTGCTGTTCCCTCCAGAAAGAGGCCTCCCCTCACTTAGTGCGATCGCTCTGCAGCTCGGGCTTCGCTTCGGGAGGCTTCAGCTCATCAGGTGTTTCCATGACCACTGAGGCAGGAGAAAGGAATGTGGCAAATGGTGCCACAGCTATAAAGTCTCTGCCTTTTTCTCCACATCCTCACCAGCACTTGTCATTTGTTGATTTCTTGATGATAGCCATTCTGACAGATGTGAGATGGTACCTCATTGTCATTTTGATTTGCATCTCTCAGATGATTAGTGACTTTGAGCATCCTATCTAATAAAAGAGTAATATGCAAATAGCCCATCACTCCAACACACAAGATGGCTTCTCCCATGTGATCAAAAAAATGGCTGACATCATGTGGTCACAAGATGGCCGCCATAAAATAACCAGTAGAGGAAGGCAGTTGGGAAGGACCAAGCCTGCAAGGGAGGGCAGTTGTAGGCTATTCCTCCTCAAACACGGAGGAATAGCCCACACCTCTGGGAGCTGTGTCGGTTGTCTAAATCCTATAACCACACATGGCCCTCTGGTCACAGGGTTGCTCCCAGGTCCCCAAGCACGGGCAGACCATCCAGCCCCCTGTTCAGGACAGCCCTGGACCTCCATGAGCCTCAGGGGAGGCCCAGCCCCCATCGCTCCCACCAACAAGAAGCTCACAACAGAGTGTCCTGGGACGCCCACAGCGCTGTCTATGGCCTTTGACATCGGGGAGAGAGTTATGTCAACTCAGAGAAAATCAGTTTCCACTCTGGGGTTAGTGCCCTGGCTCCTCCAGAGGTACTTACTGGATGGGTCGCTGGGCCCTGAGGGCCGGCTAGCTGCCCTATTCACAGGGAACGCCCTGCCCTGAGGAAGGAAAACTCTTGCTGGCTTCTAGTCTGGAGCTCAGGCAGGTGGGGTCCCAGATTGGAGAGAGTGCAGGCTGGGCTGAGGGACACACCCCCATGCACGAATTTCATGCACCAGACCTCTAGTGTTTTCATATGTCTTTTGGCCTTCTGTATCTCCTCTTTTGAAAAGTATCTATTTAGGCCCGTTGCCCATTTTTTGATTGGATTGTTTATCTTCCTTTTGTTAAGTTTTATGAGTTCCCTGTAAATGTTGGAGATTAAACCCTTTTTGGAGATAACATTGGCAAATATGTTTTCCCATACAGTGGGCTTCCTTGTTGTTTTGTTGATGGTTTCTTTTGCTGTGCAGAAGCTTTTTATTTTGATGTGGTTTCATTTGTTTATTAGTTTCCATTGCCCTAGGACTGTGGTTGGCAAACTGTGGCTCTCGAGCCACATGTAGCTCTTTGGTCCCTTGAGTGTGGTTCTGCCACAAAATACCACAGCCTGGGTGAGTCTATTTTGAAGAAGTGGCATTAGAAGAAGTTTAAAAAATTTGGCTCTCAAAAGAAATTTCAATTGTTGTACCATTGATATTTGGCTCTGTTGACTAATGAGTTTGGCAATCACTGCCCTAGGAGCTGTGTTGGTGAAGATATTGCTTTGGTATATGTCTGAGATTTTGCTGCCTATGGATTCCTCTAAGATTTTTATGGTTTCCCATCTTACATTTAAGTCCTTTATCCATTTTGAGTTTATTTTGTGTATGGTGAAAGTTGTTGGTCTAGTTTCATTTTTTTTTTTTTTTTTTTTTTTTTGCATGAGTCTGTCCAATTTTCCCAACACCATTTATTAAAATACTGTCTTAACTCCATTGTATGCTCTTAACTCCTTTGTCAAATATTAATTGAGCATAGTGGTTTAGGTTGATTTTTGGTTCTCTATACTATTCTATTGGGATATATGTCTGTTCTTGTGCCAGTACCAGGCAGTTTTAAGGACAGTGTCTTTGTAATATACCTTGATATCTGGTATTGAGATCCCTCCTACTTTGTTCTTCTTTCTCAGGATTGTTGCAGCCATTTGGGGTCTTTTTTTATTCCATATGAAATTTTGGAGAGTTTGTTCTAGGTCTATGAAATATACCGTTGGTATTTTGATGGTAAGTGCATTGATTCAATAGATTTCTTTGGGTAGTATGGACATTTTAATGATGTTGATTCTACCAATCCATGAATATGATATGTTCTTCCATCTGTTTATGTTTTCCTCTATCTCTTTTATCAATGTCCTGCAGTTTTCTGAGTACAGGACTTTTACCTCCTTGGTTAAGGTTATTCCTAGCTATCTTAATTTTTTTTTTTTTTGGTGCAATTATAAATAGGATTGTCTTTTTAAAAAATATATTTTTATTTATTTCAGAGAGGAAGGAAGAAGTAGAGAGATAAACGTCAATGATGAGAGAGAATTGTTGATTTGTTGCCTCCTGCATATCTCCCACTGGGGACCAAGCCTGCAACTAGAATTGAACCTGAAACCCTTCAGTGACAGGCCAATGCTCTATCCACCTAGCTAAACCGGCTAGGGCAGGATTGTCTTTTTAATCTCTCTTTCTGTAATTCACTATTAGTGTATAAAAATGCCATAGATTTCTGGGCATTAATTTTGTATCCTGCTAGATTGCTGAATTCATTTATTAAGTCTAATAATTTTTTGATGGAGTCTTTAGGGTTTTCTATGTACAGTATCATGTCATCTGCAAATAATGACAGTTTTACTTCTTCTTTTCCAATTTGAATACCTTTTAATTCTTCTTCTTGTCTAATTGCTATGGCTAGCACTTCCAGTACTATGTCAAACAGGAGTGGTGAAAGTGGGCATCCTTGTCTTGTTCCTGTTCTTAGGTGAAATGGTTTTAGTTTTTTCCCATTGAGTATGATGTTGGCTGTAGGTTTGTCATATAAAGCTTTTATTATGTCGAGGTATGATCCCTCTATTTCCACTTTGCAGAGGGTTTTTATCAAGAAAGGGTGTTGGATTTTAGCGAATGCTTTTTTTCCTGCAAAAATCACATATGACTATGTGATTTTTATCTCTCAATTTGTTTATGTGATGTATCGCATTTATTGATTTGTGGATATTGTACCATCCTTGCATTCCTTGTTTTCATACATCTTACTTGGTTATGGTGTATGATCTTTCTGATGTACTGCTGGATCAGATTTGCTAGAATTTTTTTTTTTTGAGGATTTTGGTATCTATTTTCATGAGGGATATTGGCCTGTAAATATCTTTCTTTGTGTTGTCTTTATCTGGTTTTGGTATTAGGGTAATGCTGGATTCATAGAATTGAACTTGGAAGTGTTCCTTCCTCTTGAATTTTTTGGAATAATCTGAGGAGATAGGTTTTGGTTCTTCTTTGAATATTTGGTAAAACTTTCCTGTGAACCCATCTGGCTCCGGGCTTTTGTTTGCTTGATGACTGCTTCAATTTCCTCCTTAGTTATCAGCCTGTTGAGATTTTTTTGATTCTTCTTGATTGAGTTTTGAAAAGTAGTATTTTCCTAGGAATATGTCCATTTCCTCTTGGTTGTTTAGTTTGTTGGAGAAGAGTTGTTCATAGTATTTTTTTTTAAAATAATCTTTTGTATTTCTTGGGGTCTATTGTTATTTTGCCTTTTTTATTTCTGATTTTGTTTATTTGGGTCCTCTCTCTTTGCTTCTTGGTGAGCCTGGTTAGAGGTTCATCAATCTTGTTTAACCTTCCAAAGAACCAGCTCTTGGGTTCACTGATCTTTTGTGTTATTTTTTTGGGCTCCATGACATTTATTTCTGCTCTGTTCTTTACTATCTCATTCCTTCTGCTCACTGTGGGCTTTTCTTGTTGCTCTCTTCCTAATTCTTTAAGTTGTAGAATTAGATAATTTGTTACCATTTTTTTCTTTTTTTTTTCTTTTTTTTTTTTTTTTTTTGAGGTAGGCCAGTAGAGCTATAAACTTCCCTCTCAGGACTCACTGTGTCCCATAAATTTTGGATTGTTATGTTTTCATTGTCATTCGTTTCCAGGATGTTTTTAATCTCTTCTTTGATCTCTTTGGTAACCTACTCATTGTTTAATAGCATGCTATTCAGCTTCCAAGTATTTGAATTTCTTTGATTATTTTTATTGTAATTGATTTCTAATTTCATACCATTGTGGTCTGAGAAGATGCTTGATATGATTTTAATCTTTTTGAATTTGGAGAGACTTTGCCTGTATCCCAATATGTGGTCTATCTTACAAAATGTCCCATGTGCACCAGAGAAGAATGTATATTCCATGGCTTTGGGGCGAAATGTTCTGATGATATCAATTAAGCCCATCTGATCTGGTGAGTCATTTAGGTTGCTGTTTCTGTGCTGACTTTTTTGTCTAGAGCGGTGATCGGCAAACTCATTAGTCAACAGAGTCAAATATCAACAGAACAATGATTGAAATTTCTTTTGAGAGCCAATTTTTTTTAACTTAAACTTGTTCTAACACCACTTCTTTAAAATAGACTCGCCCAGGTTGTGGTATTTTGTGGAAGAGCCACACTCAAGGGGCCAAAGAGCCGCATGTGGCTCTCGAGCTGCAGTTTGCTGACCTCAGGTCTAGAGGATTTGTTCAGGGATGTCAGTGGAGTTTTAAAGTCCCCTACAATGATTGTATTGTTGTCAATCTCTCCCTGATATCTTCCAAAAGTGTTTTTTTGTTTGTTTGTTTTTTTAATGTATTTGGGTGCTTCTGCATAGGGTACATATATGTTTACCAGGATTATCTCCTATTGTATGGATTCCTTTAGTATTATAAAGTGGCCTTCCTTATCTTTTATTATGGCCTTTACTTTGAGGTCTATTTTGTCAGATATAGGTATTGCTATCCCACCTTTTTAAAAAAATTTTTTATTTTCATTTGCCTGAAAGTATTTTTCCATCCCTTTACTTTCAGTCTGTGTGAGTCCCTTGTTCTGAGGTGGGTCTCTTGTAGACAGCATATATATGGGTCATGTTTTCTTATCCGTTCAGCCATTCAATGTCTTTTAATTGTAGCATTTAGGCATTGACATTTAAAGTTATTATTGATAGGTACTTGTTTGTAGCCATTTTTATTTATTTATTTTTTGTGCCTGTGTTCCTTCTTTCCTTTTTATTTCTTCCTTTTACACCAGTACCTTTAGCATTTCTTGCATTGCTGGCTTGATTGTGATGAACTCCCTTAGCCTTTTTTTGTCTGTGAAGCTCCTGGTTGCCCCTTCAATTTTAAATTCAGCTTACTAATTTTATGTTCTTATAAATATAAAAAATTAAAAAACTTACAGGGATCTATCATGATAAAAAACCTCAAACTCAGATTTTTGTAATGTTGCCATTTCTAAAACTTGCATTATAAGAGGGAGAAGAGTGCTTACCAGCCAGGAGCTGAGGATCCCGGTTTCTTAATCATCCAAATTACAGGTTTTCTCCTACATCTGGGCACACCTAGCAGCTCTTTCAAGCTTGGCCTGTGCTCAGCAGGGGATGAGGCTCAGGGAAGAGGAGGCATGGTGTCATTCAGCAGATGGGAACAGAGTGGAACTTTTAGATAGAAGGTAGAAAATTTCGAAAAGGCTGTTTGAAAAGAGTGCTAGTAACACACATTTGAAAGAGGTCACCCTATTTGTCTGGCAAGAAAGTTTCGCTCTATAAAAGGTTCTGACCATTCTGATCAGTGGAAGGGCCTCAGGACTCAAGCAAATTTACTTTATCTTTGCTTTGAAGTCTTAGTTTTTTCCTTTCTACCTTGTTCTCTCATAGTGGTACAAATTACATGGTTGATGTTTGCATACATGTTGGAGAATAAGTCCTCTAAAATAAGAACCTTGGGCTGAGTCTATGTTAAGAGAAATTTCCTAGCAAGGACATTTTCAATTGAGGAATGACTCCATTAATCCCTGAAAACTTTAATTATTGACACAAGATGTACATCTGTGCATTTTTGCCACAGACAAAGGATCAACCATTTTTCCACTCTTTAGTGGAATAGAAATTTTACAGTTGAGTGACTTTTTTGTGGAGTGACTTTTTTCATGGACTATTTTGGTAGAGAACTAGAAAAAAATATATAAATAATATGTTATAGTAATATTATATATTATGTGAAATTATATATTATATACAATTATATATTATTAATGATAAAGTTATATGCAAACATGGACACATCCACTTAAATTCTCAATTTTAGAATTTTTCATTATTTCTTTTATACTAAAAATCTTTAGTCTTAAAATTATAAAGATAATTTTTGTTTTCTAAACAATACAAGAAAATTGTTTCGAATAATAATACAACACAAAGAGTAAAATTACTGACTGAAATCTTCAAGAATTTTTCTGCAATTCTTTTGTTTTTAGACTGTACCCCACAAAAGATGTTCAAGCAAATTATTTTGTTTCTGAGTCCCCCATAATCACCCACTTTAGATGGTTCTGTAATTACTTAACTAGTAGACATTTAGTTCAATTGTTTGTGTTCCTTTTCAATGTGAGGGATTGGCATTCCAACAGCTGGCAGTTCCATCTCACAGGAGATAGAGGCTTGCGGATACCAGGCTACTAGTTTTTCTTGCTGGAGATAGTTAGCTACTGGCTGAGAGACAGTAGTCCACTCCACCGGTCTATTTGGAGATATATACAAGGGTTACATTTCCCCACCATTTGTTCTTTCTACAATTACTTAATATAATTATAAATACAAGACTTGCATTATACAGGCATGATTTCTGTTTCAACAAGTCAAATATGACAACTATTTTAAACTTTTCTAATAATTTTAGAACCCAGTATTTTTATGTATTCATTATTATTTTGTAAATTCTATTAAGTCAATTCCATTCATAAATATTTTAAATCACCCTTTCTCTACTAAGTTAATATATCATATTATGCTAAGGTTTGCAGTAGATATATCTAAGTAATTCTCCCAATTAATTTTATCCCAACCCAGTGCTAGTCAATTTTTAAATTTTCCTGTAGGGGTACAAAGGAGGTATTTTGTTGCACTGAATTCCACATAATTAGCAAATAACAATATATAAAAATTCAGCTCTTTAAGTTTTGCCTCAAATCCTCCTTTGATTCATGGGTCAGATTTTACCTTTTATATTATCTGTGCCCTTATTTTAATTATACACAAACCTAGTGCAGAACTCCAATTTCTCCAGAGGCATTTGGATGAATATAAATATTCATTACTTTAGTTGCATATAATATAAAATTCCTCAATCCAATTAATAATGCTATAAAATATGGTTAGAGAATTTAAAAATTAAATACAAAATTAATTCAATAACTAGAAAGTGTCAGATGTTACACTACTGAACTATCCCCAGAAATCTCCCATGAATATTTTCTGTAGCTAAATTTCTGGATTATCTGAGTTCTGCTAGAATCTTTTCAGATCTAAATCTCCCTCAGAGAAAACATCAGCAAAATGGTGGAGTAATTGTTTTTCCTCATACTTTGAGGAAAGATGGCAGCACACACAGCCACAAGATGGTGGTGCCCAGTCCCCACAGCCCCACCGGGGCAGCAGGCACATAGCATGGCCGGGCCCGCCCCTAGGCAGGTCAGGTCACTCTGCATGCCTGCCTCCGGAGTCCCCATCACCTCAGCCCCCAGCTGCCCAGGGTTGGCCCAAGAGACAACCAAACAACTGAACAAGCAGGCTGCATGGGGTATCCAAACCGGTGGGGAGGGGGGAGGCATGAGGGGTGACCAGGCCAGCAGGGGATGTCCGTTGGGCATGACCAGGCTGATGGGGGGGGGGGGCGGGGAAGTTAGGGGTGGCCAGGCCAGCAGGGAGGGGGCAGTTAGGGTTGATCAGGCCAGCATGCAGAGGTAGTGAGGGGCAATCAGGCCGGTGGGGGTGGGGGGCAGTTAGGGGAGACCAGGCAAGCAGGCAAGTGAGTGATTAGGAGCCAGTGGTCAGGGATTGTGAGAGGGATGTCCGACTGCCAAGTCTAGACTGGCAGTAGGATATCCCCAAAGGGTCCCAGATTGGAGATAGTGCAGGCTGGGCTTAGGGACCCCTCCATGCACAAATTTCATGCACTGGGCCTCTAGTCTATCTATATAAAACCCTAATATGCAAATCAGTCCCTATGATGTATACAACCACTGGGGGCAGATGCTCAATGCAGGAGATGCCCCCAACCCACAGACCCTGACTGGCAGTGGTGATGGGGCTGGGCCACCAAGCGGACAGCCAAGGTGGGTGCCAGCATGGCCCCCCCCTATTGGCCAGTTGCCCCACAGATCAGCCCTGATCTCCGGCCAGGCCTAAGGACCCTACCTGTGCATGAATTTCATGTACTGGGCCTCTAGTTGTTTATAAACATGGTAAGTGTTCAACTTAAAGTTACAAATCTAAGTGTGATGAAGACTGTTACTTGTCCCCTAATATATATTTTCCTTTTCTTCTATAGTAATGGAGTCCTTAATTTTTGTTGGGCACATCATCTCCTACAAAACAGACCCCATTTTCCAACCTCTCATTTACCTACATGTGGCCACGTGACCATTATCTTTTTACAGGTATTGTTGTGGACTTAATTGTGTGCCCACCCCCAAATTCATATGTTAAAGTCCTGCATACAAATTTCCATATGCTGTTCCCATCCAGATTGATTCCTTGATTTGATTGTTTTTCTTTTAAGACCTTTAAATATCTTTTCTGGTAAACTCTAAAGAACTTTGCACTTGATGGAATCCTGACATGTTTTCACAGACTGCCTGCCTCTTAAGACCATGCTGCTCTCACAGATATTGAAGTGGTAGCAAATGGGATTTGGGATTTCTCTCATGGCATCATCTGACTGGTAAGTCCCAACTTTCAAGGTCATGCTGCTGACAGGACACACCTGGGTTTGAACCCAGCTTCATCGTCTGTTAGCTGTGGACACTTACTAGACAAGTTCCACATCCATTCTGAGCCTCTTTTCTCATGTGAAAGTGCAAAGAACACTGGTACATATTTCAAGGGATTTACTGAGAAAATTAAATAAAATAATGTATTATATACATAGGCTTTATCATTGTGCCTAGAATATAGCACTTAATAAATGGTAGCTGTAAGTATATGTTTCTATTAATATTATATCAGATGAAAATAAACTCAGATGAATTAGCAAGGAGTGTAAAAACGTGTGTACATGTTAAAGATTAAATTAGACTTTCACGTATATTTCATTCTTCCCGCCTTGTGCCCCTGACACTCAAACTTCTGAGAAGTGTTTGTCATCCTTGGAGAAACTAGCATGAGACTTTTTCTTCTGTGAAAATGCCAAAGCCTCTGTAAGAAGTAAGGTTTTTAGTGTGTCTCTGGTTTTCTTCTGAGCTGAGAATGCAAGCATAAATGGCCTCTGAACTGGAGGGGATTGGGGGCTGGGACTTGGGGGAGGGCAGTTGGAGTGTTACATGGAGAAGCAGCAAAGACTTGAGTATGTTTCCTGCTCTTAGTTCCACCAAGGGTCTGGTCTCTAATCACTTTTTGCTCTCACCTTTTTTTGTTGCATTTGTCAAATGCTGCCTCCTACAAATCCATAGCATTTCTTCCTTCCTCGTTGCCCTGGAAACAGCTCCCCTTATCCAGCCAGGAGGGTTTTATTGATTTCAACCTCTCTTTAAAAATAGAAACATCAAGTTAAAATCCTGCCTTCTGAGAAGTCCTCCCTGAAAAACTTGAACATTTACAAATATGCATATTTGCTCACTTTCCTTTTAGTAATGAGATAAACTCCCACTTAATTTGGTTTGTGCATTGTTTTCTCTCCCTTTAATCAAACTTAAGACGACCTCTATTTTTTTGTGTGGCATCTAGTATATTTGATTGAATGTGTTCTTTTAGTACAGTTATATTAACATTAAGATTAATTGTGATATCTTCCCTATCTCATTCAGTTTTAAAATGATCTAATTTATAAAAATCATTTGACAGATGGAAACCACAATTACAAGAACCAGAAGAATTAAGAGTGAGACCAAAATTGGATGGCTTCATATAGAAACTTAATGTATGAACCCTGACTACACACCACCCTTCCGTATCAAAGAATAAATCCCACATCTAAAGGAACTATGCAAGTAATATTTCATGTAGTAAAATTCTGATGCAAGTAAGTCTAATTTAAGGCTCCACATATAACCTGAACTTAGAAGAGTCTTTGAATAGTTATATTTCACATCTGGAAGCATTCTCGGAGATCACTGAAGCCTTAGATTCTTAGGGGTAATTACTTTAATCAAGAACAGAAATTAATGATATAGTCAAAGCTACTTCCAATTAGAAAGGAAGTAGAAAATTCCCCTTAAACATGATTGATTGATTAAAAACGAATGTGCACACATCCCCTCTCCATTATTAATATTACTAGGTACACCTGTGCACAAGAGTTCACGGGCAGCATATTGCTGTTCCTCGCCTGGGAACATGCTCAGCTGCTTCTCCTTAGCTCTCTGCAGCCAGGAGAGGGTGGGAGAAGTGCTCCTTTCAAGCCTCCACCCCCCCACGCTGTGTCCATGCCCCACCCCTCCTCAGGGTGGCTCCACACCTCAGGGGCTTGTCCTTTTGAGTCCCTTCCCCTCTGGGTCCTTATACCCAAGTTGGGAAGTTCTTCCTTTCTTTCTTTTTTTAAATATATTTTTATTGATTTCAGAGAGGAAGGGAGAGGGAGAGAGAGAAACATCAATGATGAGAGAATCATTGATTGGCTGCCTCCTGCAGGCTCCCTACTGGAGACTGAGACTACAACCCAGGCATATGCCCTTGACCGGAATTGAATCTGGGACCCTTAAGTCCACAGGTCAACGCTCTGTCCACTGAGCCAAACCACCTACTTCTTTCTTCTCTTTGATGTTTTCTAACTCCATCCATCCTGGGTTTTATTTATTTATTTTTTTATTTGAGCAACTTACCACTTTATCTCCTCTTTAACCAACCAGCCTTTGTATTTTTCAGATTCCGGGAGAGGGAAGCAAGCTCTCTAGGCTAGCATGCTGAATTTTGGTCTCACTCTTAATTCTTCTGGTTCTTTTAATTGTGGTTTCCGCTTAGGTTTGGTCTAAGAGAGGCAGCGTTGATGAAGAAAATGCACGCACAAAAACAAGTGTTACTTTGAATATATCTCTGTCAAATGATTTTTTATAAATTCGATCATTTTAAAACTGAAAAAGATAAGTTTCTGGTCCAGTTTGTTCATTTGTTGATAGGGAAACTGAGGCCCAGAGATGTAGTGGCAGAGGCAATACCATGGTCCCCATCTCATACTTTCAGGTCAGTATTGTTTCCAGAACAGTGTGTTGCCTCTTATGTAAGAGCTCCATTATGATGGTAAAAGTTCCTAATCAGCCATAAATAAATTATACTGGTTTTTAGGATATTAATGAAAATGGTACTATCTTGGGTATTTGCCTTCTTCTTGTACCAGAATTGTTTCCCAGAGAATTCAGAAAGAAGTATTTCTTGGGCATTCTAGATAGTTGGTTATTTGTTACCAAACTGAAGAAGTGGCTTAGCAGAGATGCCCCCTCCGGGTCAGTGTGTAATGAAGCAATCAATCATTTGTTTGTTATGTCACTCCTGCTGAAAACTGCTACTGGAGCTCAATTTTTCTGGGTGCACTGGCAAGAAATGCCAAGATGCTTATCCTTAGCATATAATGAAAGCGATTTCATTTTACACAGCTTCTTGGCACTCATTATCTCCTTCTGCACTAGGAGGCCAGAAACCCTTTTTAAAACCTTAAATCTCCACGTCACATCCTATATAAACCTCAGGAGTTCTGGAAGAAACTGAAAATAGAATTCAAATAACCAGGCTTCCAACAGGCCTGTGTCTTTGCAACCTTTATCCCCTTAGCTCTGGAAAGATTCTGTGAGGTAGTGTGCCATGTGCACCACTAGAGGGCGCTTTGACACTTGCTTTTGAAGCTACAGTTTTTTAGCATCAAGTTGCAATCATCTGCATTTGTTGCTGTGCCTCCACATTTAGTAACATTTTGTGGTAGCACCAATAGAATTCTCTCCCTGTATAACAGTGGCTCTCTGCAGTCCTTAACAAATATTGGTTGAGATGGGGATAGTTACAATGGAGTCTAGTTAATTAACAAGAAATGAAGTCTAAATGCAAGTATCAGAAAAGGACTCAAAAGAGCTGGTACGCCATGGTTTGGTTGTCTTCCTTAGTAGGAAAGCACCCAGAATAATAGTGTGACTTACTAGACAAATAGGGCAGACATATAGGGTAAGCCCTCCCTTCATAAGTATGTGTCTGACAGTCAACAGGTAAACTTAGATTCTACTGAGGAAGAAGGGCAGACAAACACTGGAAGATATATGTTGACCAGGAGTAGAAGGATCAAAAGAACTTGGGTGAAGTAGGTCTATTGAATACTGTAAGGAAAAAAAGAAAGGCAGAGCATTTTAAAAGGTTTAAGGTCAGCAACGTCTTCTTCCCTCCTCACCCCATAGTCTAGAGGTCACTGCATTGAAACACTTGAATTGAGGACTAAGCAAGTATCAGAAGTAGACATGAGTTCTAAAGTCAATTTCTTTAGACAGAATTGGCTAATATTTAAAAGGACAGTGGGTGGAAAGTTGTCACCATGAACATACTGATAAACTTGAACAAATCCCTAACAATAAAAAAAACAAAGAAATGGGAGTTGAAAAATTTTGGAGAATGTCCATCAAGCATTGAACACTGCAAAAAAAAAAAAAAAAAAATGTATTCGTGTCTTTAAAAAAAAATATATATATATATATATATATATATATATATATATATAATTTTATTTTATTGATTTCAGAGAGGAAAGGAGAGGGAGAGAGATATAGAAACATCAGTGATAAATCATTGATCGGCTGCCTTCTGAACACCCCCTACTAGGGATCAAGCCTGCAACCCAGCCATGTTCCCTTGACTGGAATTGAACCAAGGACCCTTCAGTCTACAGGCCGACACTCTATCCACTGAGCCAAATCAGCTAGGGCAGTGGTTGGCAAACTGCAGCTCTGTTGACTAATGAGTTTGCCGACCACTGACTTAGACTCTCAATTACAGTAATTACAGGCTGTTGTTCCTTGTGATTAAGCCCCTATCCCAATGTTGGACAAACTCATTAGTCAACAGAGCCGCAAACCGTGGCTCAAAAGCTCCATGTGGCTCATGAGCCGCAGTTTGCCAATCACTAACTAGGGCAAGGTATAGGCATTTTCATGGTGGCCCAAGACCTTGACTGACCCAGCCTCACCATTTTGACTGCCTGTCTCACTCCATTCTCTCCTTCCCTTCCCACTTCCAGAACACAAACCTCTTTTGCTACAGAAATAATCTACCCACTAAGAGTTTCACCTTACATTCTCCTTGACAAAAATTCCATGTGTCACCCATTACTGGGCATTATGGCTATTTTTCAGGTCACCTCCATTCATCATGATCTCTACCCCCATTCCCATGGGCTGCTTCAGTGGGGGTGGTCTCCCACCTCTAAATGTGTCTGTACTGGCCTTTTGGTGAAGTCAAGATCACTTGTTTTTTTGTTGTTGTTGTTTTGTTTTATTTTTTATATCACCTCATAAGCCTAGAAGAGGGTTCTCTACATAAAATCATATTTTAGAAATGGAACTTAACTGTCATCTAGTTTATCCTTCTATCAGAGAGTTAGCGTTAACACTGTTAGGATCCCAACAACCTTTTATTTTATATTTATTTATTTATTTATTTATTTATTTATTTAATAAATCTTTATTGTTTGGATTATTACAAATGTGTTCCTCTTCCCCCCCCCCCCTCAATTGCTCCCCTCCACCAGGTTCCCACCCCACCTTCTGTCCTTTCCCCATCCCCCATTGTCCTTATCCATAGGTGCACAGTTTTTGTTCAGTCTCTTCCTGCACCCCCACTTCCCTTTTCCCAGTTTCCCAGAGAATCGTCAGTCAACTCCCCTTCCATACCTCTGATTCTATTATATTCACCAGTTAATATTGTTCATCAGATTTTTTAATTCCTTGGTTTTTAGTTTCACTTGTTGATAGTTACATATTTGTTGTTCATAATTTTTATTTTTATCTTCTTCCTCTTCCTAAAGAACCCCTTTCAGCAATTCATATAATTCTGGTTTGGCAGTGATGAACTCTTTTAGTTTTTTTATTTATTTATTTGTGAAGCTCTTTATCTGGCCTTCGATTCTGAGTGATAGCTTTGCTGGGTAGAGTATTTTTGGCTGTAGGTTCTTGCTATTCATCACCTTGAATATTTCTTGCCATTCCTGTCTGGCCTGCATGGTTTCTGTTGAGAAATCAGCTGACAATCGTATGGGTGCTCCTTTATAGGTAACTACCTGCTTTTCTCTTGCTGCTTTTGGAATTTTAATTATGATGTGTCTTGGTGTGGTCCTCCTTGGATTCCTTTTGTTTGGGGTTCTGCGGGCTTCCTGGACTTGTAAGTCTATTTCTTTCCCCAGGTGGGGGACGTTTTCTGTCACTATTTCTTCCAGTATTCTTTCAGTATATTGCTCTCTCTCTTCTTCTGGGATCCCCATAATTCTGATGTTGGTTCGCTTGAAATTGTCCCAGAGGTTTCTTACACTATCTTCAACTTTCTGGATTCTCTTATCTTCTTGCTTCTGTGGAGGAGTTTCCTCTGGCTCTTTGTGTTCTAAATCTTTGTCTTGATTCTTGCGATCTTCCAGTCTGTTTTTAGGACTCTGTGTAATATTTTTTTTATTTCAGACAATGTTTTCTTCATTTCTAGTTGATCCCTTATTATTTCTAGTTGCTCCCTTTTCATATCCTCATAGGTCTCATTTATTTTATTGGCCTTTTTTTAGGATATTCTTGAATAACCTTATAACTGTAGTTTTGAACTCAATGTCCAATCTTTTCTTTTCCTCCATCTCCTTCCTTTGTGTCTTGCCTCTTGTCTGCATTTTAGTTGTTTCCCTGATTTGATGGAATAGTTTTATGTGCTAGGTGTTCTGGTAGAGCCCAGTAGCACAGCCTTCCCAGTTACCTGCGGTGAACAGTCTTGGTGTAGCCCTTTGTGGGCTATGTGTGTAGTCTTGTTGTTAAGCCTTGCTTATTGTTGGTTGATCTCCAAGCCAATTGGCTGTGAGGATCAGCAGTGTCTCAGCTAAGAGGGCTTCTGTATTCAGCTTGAATGGGGCGGGATCTGGGGTGCCGCAGACAATCTTTGGTTCCCTGTCAGTCTCGCCTTAGAAAAGTCCTGTTCGTGGTGAGTTTTGGAAGATTGGTTGCAGGTGTGTGCACCTCTTTGGTAAAGGCACAGACAGGGTTTGGATTCTGGCCAGTCCCTCCTTAGAGAAAGCCAGCCTCTGGGAGAACTTCTATGCTCAGCTTGGATGGGGCGGAGTCTCGGGTTGGTGCAGACAAGCTTTATTTTCCCTTCGGCTCCTCCCCAAGTCCCGCAGTAATGGCCTCTGGCTTCACATACCTCTGAGAGATCTCTGCCCACTGCCTGACAGTCTGGCCTCTTCCTGACTGGGGCCGTCTATCAGAGCAATAGGGTGATTCTGTTTTCCTCTCGAACAAGAAAGCCAGCCGCACATTAGCTGTCCGCCCTCTTAGCTCACTGGGAGTAAGCCAGCAGCAATCTCGGTCCGGCCCTTCCTCTCCGAGACGGGAGTAAGCCAGCGCCTTTTTGCTCGCACAGTTCTCCCTACCTTCACAGTTCCTGAGGTTCACGTGCAGTCTCTCTCCTTCCCAGATGGCAGAGCCTCCTCTCAGCTAGCCGTCCGGTGCTTCAGGGCAATGCCTTGCCTGTTTTCCAGTTCTAAATTCCAGTTCTAAATTGTTGTGGTAGGCTGCATTCCGGTGTCTACCCTATGCTGCCAACTTGGTTTCTCCTCCCAACAACCTTTTAAATTTCCTTTGTGAGATATTTAAAATGAAGCTACTGGAAACAGTGTACAGGTTTTTGCATGAACAGGGTTTTCATTTCTTTGTGATAAATGACCCGGAGTGAAATTGCTGGGTTCTATGATAGCTGCATGTTTAGTGTTTTAAGGCACTGCCGAACTTTTCCAGAGTAATTGAACCATTTTATGTCCCCACTGCCACTGAGTGATCCAGTTTCTCCACAGCCTCAGCAGCATGTCCTGTTGTTGCTACATTTTATTCCTGTTATTCTGGTGAGGTAAGGTGACCTCCCTGTGGGTTGTTTACTTTTTTTTTTTTTTTTTATAAAAAGAGTCTCTAAGCAGTCTCCATTTCAGTCCTCAGGTATCAAGGTTCTCTTCTGCGAGCTTTCAGTTGGTTATTCAGGAAGTTTTTCTGTTTGTTTTTTTTTTTTTTTTTTTTTTTTTGTTTGTTTTGTTTGTGTGTGTGTGTGTGTGTGTGTGTGAGAGAGAGAGAGAGAGAGAGAGAGAGAGAGAGAGAGAGAGAGAGAGAGAGAGACCTGGACATTTCTGAAGATTACAGGCCAGCTATTTTAGCATGTTTCTCAGCTAGAGTTTATCTGATGTTTCTTCCTTAAGTTTGCATTTTTCTAATGGCTAATGATGTTGAACATATTTTCATGTGTTTATTTTCCATCTGTGTATCTTCTTCAGTGAAATGTTTCTCCATGTCTTTTTTCTTTTTCCTAATTGGGTATGTTTTTTTAACCATTGAAGTTGTAAAATTCTTTATATATTTCAAATATAAATCCTTTGTCAAATATGTGATTTGCAAATATTTTCTCTCAAACACTAGCTACTCTTTTCATAAGCAAACATTTTTAATTTTGACAAAGTCCAATTTATCAATTTTTCCTTTTTTTGAATCATGGTTTTGTTGTCAAGTCTAAAATTACCCCCTCTAGCCCAAGATCCTAGAGACTTTTCCTGATGAGGGTTTATAAAGTTTTCTTAAATCTTTTAAGCTAAAAAAAAAAAAATTATGTTATTTCAGCATGTATTAACTCTTTGTTTGCCTTTTGTGAATGTGTGTGTTTACTAGGGAGTTATATTCACTACACCACAGATGTGTTTTTAGTTCCAACTTTGTAAGCATGTTTCCACTCACCCCACATGCTTTCTGGTTGGTTGGAGAGAACCAAAGGAGAATTCTTAAGATGACATTGAAAGGAGTTTTTTTTTTTTTTTTTTTTTTTTTTTTTTTTTTGTTTTTTTTTTTTGGGTAAAAATGGGAATTTTGGGGGTTGAAAAAGGCAGGTTTATGAAATTTTAAAAATTAAGAGGTCCAAGGAGAAAAACACAGGGCTACAGAGTTGCAAAAGATTACATTTCCATAAGACAAGGGAGCTGGGAGTAGCAGAAGGTACATATTTACAGAATAAAGAGAAGGAGGAAGAAAGCCCAGAGGGAATAGAGAAACAAGGAAGGTGGGAAGGACAGCCTCCATGTCCCATGTGAGGTTGGACCTTTGAGCTCAGGAGTTGCTGTAGTGACCAAATCAGAAGGGGATAGTGACCAATGAGAGGGGATATCAAGGCACACACATCAACAGCCTTTAGAGGCTATAGGGAAAAGGCACTCTTGAAGGACTCTTTCCAGTCTGTGCTTGTTCTTCAATAAATTTCCACCTGCTACACCACCTTTTGTCTGTGGTTTCATTCTTCGACTCCACCGGATAAGAGCCTGGGAAGCCATCCTGCCCAGGTGAACACTGCGTTCCTGTCCAAAAATCCCATATCAATATATCTTCCCTTCAATAAAATGTCCAAACTATTGTACCTTTTGTGAGGTGGCTGCTTTGGGAAGAACCCCACTTTAGAAAATGAAAGGTCTAGGAACTCCCAAAGGAGGTGGAGAAAGTAAGAATTTGAGAACCCCTGACCAGAGATAAAATATCCTTTATCCAGAAGCACAGGCTTTATCCATCCTAAAGACATTTGTCAAGAGATTAAAATGCTAATTTGCTAATTCAAACACTGCCTATAAAAACCAACATCAGCATATGTTTTCAGAATTTCTTCATCATTCCATTTTCAAGCTCTTATCCCAAACAAGATGGTTTAGTCTTTAAAATTGGCTACATTAACATGCACAGCAGTGTAAAAATTTGTTCAAATGTTAATGCAAGCAATTGCTGTTAATTTCCTGTTTACCCCAATCCAAAATGTGAAACTCTGTTCTTTCAGCCAGCATTTATTCTCTAGCCAAATAGATCTCCCTCGGGGCTCCCTCCCCACCACCTCCCTTGGTTCCAGCCTCTTCCTTTCACCCAGACTCTTATTCATTTCTTTGGTTCTCCCACTATTGTGATTCAATTATTTACCAATGGCTTCTTTTTTGCATTAAAACAAATATAATAAAACTTCTTTACATCAAATTGTCTAAACATTAAAATTTAATCTACATGGAAGAATAATTATCCAGTACTTTATTCTATTTCCTAGCTGTGTTTTTCATAGGGATGATTTTCTTATTTTTCAAGATATAATTCATATAACATAAAATTCACCACTTAAAGTTTAAAATTCGGTGTTTTTTAGAGTATTTGCAGGCTGTCCATGAAGGAAAGGGCTGAGGGGATGGATGAAGGGCTTGCAGGGTGGAGTGTGAAGAAGTGGGCAGCCATTGATGATGTTGAATGTTTCTAAATAAAGTAATAAATATTTCTAAATATAGAAATGCAGAGGTGATAAAATCATGGGAGGGTGTGATCACCTCAGTAATCAAGATGGAAATGAGAAGAGCAGAGGTTCCGGGCAGGTGGATAAAGACAGTCAGGCTGGGGGTCCCTGCCCAAAGCCACTGAGGACCCTGCAACCTGACTGTGCTGGTGAGACTTGGAGTCAGAGACGAGTCCATCCCTCCTCCGCTGGACAGTTCGCCCCAAGGCCATGGGTCTTCTTACTGTTGTTGGCACAATCATGGCCTCTTCTCCTCTCTCTCTCCAGAATGCACCCTAGAGCTGAACTGTCTTTCATTGCCCTGCTCATGTTCTCTATGACATTTTCTTCAGCAATCCTGCCCACCAGTGCATTTAACCGAAAACTTACAATGCAGAAGTCATTGTATGCTTGCCAGCAGTCTCACCACTGGGCTGTTGCTTATCTTGATCCAGAAGCCTAATGAATAACCCTGCCTCACCTGTGTCCATTAGCAGCTTCCAAGCAATCATGTAAAGGACCCTTATTGGGTACATTAGTTTGCTAGGACTACTGTAAGAAAGCTCCATAGACTGAGTGGCTTAAACAATAGACATTAATTTTCTCAGTTCTCGAGGCTGGAAGTCCCTGATCAAGATGCTGGCTGGTTGGTTCCCGGTGAGAACTCTCTTCCTGTCTGGCAGATAGCTATCTTCTCCCTGTGTCCTCATACAGCCTTCCCTCTGGGTCCACTGGCAAGATAGGGGAGAGGTATTTCTGGTATCTCTTTCTCTTCAAATAAGGACATCTTTCCTCACATCTGGCCCCACCCCTATGATATAATTTAACCTTAATTACCTCCCTAAAGGCTCCTTCTCCAAACACTCTCAAATTGGGGCTTAGAGCTTCAAGACATGAGTTTTAGAAGAACTGATGGGGGAAATGGGACATTTGTGGGGAGAGGGGCTGGCAATCTGAATGTGTGCTAGTAACTTGATGTACATTCTTGGTAGCCAGTAATTAAGTCACTGCCCCTTTTTCCACAATCTGGTCTGGCGGGACCTGCTTTCCTGATTGATCCTGATTTGCAAAGGGGTCATAAACAAAGAAGGTAACAGCTTAGCTACAAGGGAGGTCACTGGCACCACCCAGACCAGGAAGGGCTGTGGAAGCACAGGACAAAAGCCTGCTAGTTAGGAAACAGATAGAAAAACAAAGAAAACAAAGGGTATGAAGAGAAAGCTTCCTGCATATTCAGGGGCTCAGAATTTGGAGAACTGACCCCCTGAGTCACTGCACTAGTACATGTGAAATATCTGAAAATAAATGGGTTTATCTTGGACCTCCAAGTACTCCTGTGTATTTTTCGGTTGCCTGGTAAATTCTATAACAACCAATTCAGTCCACAACACTAGGAAAAGACTAGGGTTCCCTCCCATGGGCTGGGGGGGGGGGGGGGGGGGGGGGAGGGGGGGAGAAGGGGGGGGAAGATCTAGAAAAGTAAGACTTAACTTTCTCCATATTTCCATGGACTTAAAAAGTTGATCTCTAGAGAACTAGTTGGGGAAATGGCCATGAACTAAGGTCTTTTTGCATATTTTTAGGGATTGTGAGATTTCTCCTCTTTCTATCCTTGCAAAGTACAGATTGGCTCCTGGACAGCCTCTTATGTCCAGGGCTTCAAATTACCCAAGAAATTGGTCTAACTCAACCTCATCACCTCCTGCTGAGGTTGCTAGCGTCCAGTTTCTATGCCAGGAACTACTGATTAAATCAACCCTGTTATTAAGATCTTGAGGTACTTGGAGGGGCTCAGCTGCATGGTGTTATGTTTATTTTCATCAGACCAGCAACTGCAGCATGGGCAGTGTTGATGGACTAGGCCAGTGGTCAGCAAATTCATTAGTCAACAGAGCCAAATATCAACAGTACAACGATTGAAATTTCTTTTGAGAGCCAAATTTTTTAAACTTAAACTTCTTCTAATGCCACTTCTTCAAAAACAGACTCACCCAGGCTGTGGTATTTTGTGTAAGAGCCATGGTCAAGGCGCCAAAGTGCCGCATGTGGCTCAAGAGCCACAGTTTGCAGACCACGGGACTAGGCTGTCTATGTCTGCCGTTCAAGAAACTTGGAATTGGAGCTTTTTGCAGAGCTCCTATGGGCATTAGGGAGGGGGTCAAGGGTGGTTGGAGTCATGTTTGCAAGTAGGAGGAGCCAATGGGGAAGCTTGATTCTTGACTGAGCCCAACTGGCCACTGAGACAGCCCAGTGTGGTAGCTGGCTGTGCAGGCCTGGAGTCTGGCTAGCAACCATCTTCTACATCTGGCAGCTCTGTGGCCTGTCTCTGTGGCAGTTTATTTTGGGCTTCACGGCTATTACCCGGAGTCAGGAATAATGCCTTTCATTCTGAGACGTCTAAACCCCCAACCGCAGGCGTGTTTTCCTCTAGGGCAGAGGGCAAATGCAATTACATCTGTGACCAATTTGCGCAGCTGGGAGCTCAGCCTCCTGACAGAAATATTTATTGGAGATTCAAGTCTCCGAGGAGCTGGGGAACCATATAGAAAGTGAGGTCCAGCCAGCATTTGTTGTCCATGCTCACCAATCTGAATCTTGAGAACAAAACACAGCAACAGAAAGTGTTAATTTTGTCTTTTATAAGCTAAAAATGTGACCAAGAGGTTTTTTTTGAGGCATAGAGGAGAATAAGAATATTCAAATAAGATATGGTTGCCATTGACCTTATACAAACAGCATGCATGTCACACATAGAACTAGTGAAAGAACTAGTGAAGGTAAAAAACAAAACAAAAAAAAAACACACCCTGATTTCCAGTTGAGGCTCTACTACTGCTAACCATGGCCTCCTGGGCTAGTCACCTCACTCAGGTACTTTATTATGTGGGACAAGTGCAGTTTCCAGGCCCATGAGCTTTTTAAGGATCTAAAAATTTGCTTGGGACTGGAAAGAATCACCCCCCCAAATTCAAAAGAGAAAATTGCTAAACTGAAAAACACTATTAAAAAATGTGTTCTTATGTCCAGCTCACTAATATTTAAGTATACCTTTTTTTAAAATGCATTAATTTGAAAAAAGTTTATTGGATTAGATTTTTTCACTTTGTAAATCCCCAAGTAAGTTGAGAATCACTGTTAATTATAAATGATGTGTCAAATGTTATTTAAAGCAAGATGATGAAAAGCTTGTCATTTTTTAAATTAAACATTAAATTTAAAGTAAGTGCTTTTTAAGGTTTAATATTTAATGTGGGATGGGGCACAAAAGTCTTCCAATATCCTGGAACTTCACCTGTCTAGCCTTTAGTTGCCTGCTCTCAAGTGGATGACCTGTGAGGTTCCCTTCAGCTTTAACATGCATGGAACATTGGCAGATAGATTCTCAACAAGGCTGAGTTAATCTTTTGGAGGCTAAGCTATGCCAGAAAGATCTGTTAGAGTTGTAACTGCTGCAGATATTCTGGCTGAGAACAAGGAGTAAGCATGCAGGTGTGTTTACCTGTGGCCAGCTTTCTGCCTTGGCAAAGAATCTTACGCAAACCACAATTTAACTAGCAACATCAAGTGACAGGCCCCTGTGCGGGGAAGATCAGGTGCAGCAACATCCCATCACCACCTCTGTCCTCATCAGCATGGCACGATAGATAGATAGATGATAGATAGATAGATAGATAGATAGATAGATAGATAGATGATAGATAGATAGATAGATAGATAGATAGATGATAGATAAACAGCAGAGAGGAAGGAAGATGGAGAGAGAGATAGAAACATCCATGATGAGAGAGAATCATGGATCGGCTGCCTCTTGCCTCCTTTTGAAAGTAAATTGACTATAAATATGAGGGTTTATTTCTGATCTCTTGATTCTATTTCATCCACCTATCTGTCTACCTTTACATCGATACCACAGTGTCTTGGTTACTGTAGCTTTATAATAAGTGTGGTGGTTGGGAAGTATGACTCCTCCAACTTTGTCTTTTTTTTTTCTTTCAAAATTAGTTTGTCTATTCTAGGTCCTTTGAATTTCATAAATTTTAAGATTAGATTTTTCAATTTCTGCAAATAAGTAAGCTTGGATTTTGATTGGGATTGCACTGACTTTTTTTTTTTTTTTTAAATAAGTCTTTATTGTTCAGATTATTACAGTTGTTCCTCTTTTTTCTCCCACAGCTCCTCTCCACATGGCTCCCACCCCCTGCCATGCCCTTATCTGGCCCCCGCCCAATTGTCCTCATCCATAGGTGTTTGATTTTTGTCCAGTCTCTTCCCACACCCCTCACACCATGTTCCCCCCAAGAATTGTCAGTCTACTTTCTTTCTATGCCTCTGATTATATTATATTCACCAGTTTATTCTGTTCATCAGATTTTTTATTTGCTCAATTTTTAGATTTACTTGTTGATAGATATGTATTTGTTGTCACTTTGTTGTTCATAATTTTTATCTTTACCTTTTTATTCTTCTTCCTCTTCTTAAAGAATACCCTTCAGCATTTCATATAATACTGGTTTGGTGGTGATGAACTCCTTTAGCTTGATCTTATCTGTGAAGCTCTTTGTCTGACCTTCAATTCTAAATGATAGCTTTGCTGGGTAGAGTAATCTTGGTTGTAGGTTCTTGCTATTTATCACTTTGAATATTTCTTGCCACTCCCTTCTGGCCTACATAGTTTCTGTTGAGAAATCAGAGGATAATCCTATGGGCACTCCCTTGTAGGTAACTAACTGTTTTTCTCTTGATGCTTTTAAGATTCTTTGTCTTTAGCCCTTGGCATTTTAATTATGATGTGTTTTGGTGTGGTCCTCTTTGGATTCCTCTTGTTTGGGGTTCTCTGTGCTTCCTGGACTTGTAAGTTTATTTCTTTTACCAGATAAGGGAAGTTTTCTGTCATTATTTCTTGAAATAGGTTTTCAATATCTTGTTCTCTCTCTTCTTCTGGCACCCCCATAATTTGGATGTTGGTATGCTTGAAGTTGTCCCAAAGGCTCCTTACACTATCTTTATATTTTTGGATTTTTTTTTTGCTTTTTGCTTTTCTGATTGGATGTTTTTTACTTCTTTGTATTTCAAATCTTTGACTTGGTTCTTGGGATTTTCTAGTCTGCTTTTGGATCTCTGCATATTATTCTTTATTTCAGTCAGTGTATGATTAATTTCTAGTTGGTCCTTTTTCATATCCTCAAGGGCCTCACTAAATTTCTCAGAGATTTCTAGAATATTCTTGAGTAACCTTATAACCGTGGTTTTGAACTCTATATCCAGTAATTTGCTTTCCTCCACTTCTTTCATTTGTGACCTGTTTCTTTGTCTCTGCATTTTGGCTGCTTCCCTGTGTTGATAGAGTGGCTTTGTTTGTTAGGTATCTTATAGGACCCAGTGGTTCAGCCTCCCCAGTCACCTGAGGTGGACACTCTTGGTGCACCCCTTTGTGGGCTATGTGCATAGTCTTGTTGTAGTTAAGCCTTGATTGTTGTTGGTATCACTGGGTGGAATTGACTTCCAGACCAACTGGCTGTAAGGACCAGTTGTGTCTACAATGGGAGAACTGCTGTGCTGGAAATACCTTTATGGGGCAGGACTTGCTTCAGTGGGGCTTTAGCACTCACTGAGTCTGCCCCCTGAGTGTGTCTCTTATGGATATGAAGAGTTCTAATCTGGTATAGTCTTAGTTTGACCACTGGGTACACTGGCTCTTGGTTCTCCAAGGAGGTACAAAGTCTGCCACTGCCTGAGGCCACCCAGCAGGAACTACGGAGAGATTTGCAAATTCTTCCTCTTTTTTTGGAGGTGCCCAGATGAGGCATAGCTGTGAAGCAATGCAGGCTGCTGATGAGCCTTAGGCCTTCTTTTGGAATCTTTAGGGTTCTTTGACCCAGCTGCAGTTTGTTAGGTTAGGTTGCAAGAGGCTAGGCCATTCATATGCAAATGCCTCTACACACACAGCTTGGGTGAGGTTGTAAATTGGGTGGGACAAGGTATCAGGGAATCATGGGGTGGTGCAAACAGCAATGGTTGCCCATTGGCCCTGCCCCAGATAGGTCCCTGGGTCTCTCTCTGTGTCCCTTGGCCCCTGTGCAGGAACAATGAACAATGAACTCTGTGACCACCTCTGAGAGAAAGTTGCCTTTTTGTTCCAGCTGTATGCCGGACAATCCAGTTTCTGCTCATATGATTCTGGGTCCCCAGAGTCTCACCCAGTACTAGAATTCAGAGCAATTGGGAGGTTGTATCTCCCTCCTGATTGAAAAAGACCACAGCGTACCTAGTTGCCAGCCTGTTTCTGAGTGTGCCTCTGTACCTTCGCTCTTCTGCACCTCTGCACCTCCTACCAGTCTAGATGCACTTTTCTCTTTCCTTCTTGTTGTAGAACTTCCACTCAGCCAGCCTTCCCATGGTTCTGGATGATATCTGTTCTCTCTTTTAGTTGTAGTTTTGATGTGGTTGTATGAGACAGCAAGTTCAGGTGTTTACCTATGCTGCCATCTTGGTTCCTCTCTGCATTGACTCTTTAGATCACATTTGTCAAACACAAGGCCCGCGGGCCAAATCCAGCCCGCCAGGCCTTGCAATGTGGCCCGCACCGCGCTGTCATCACTGCACTCCACTGTCAGTTTATGACATTGTCAGTTTATGACTGTTCAGTAAACCATTCGGCCCGCGATTTAGGCTGGATTTTAGATTTTGGCCCCTTCTCTGATTGAGTTCGAAACCGCTACTAGATCAATTTGGGAGTATAGTCATCTTAACAATATTAAGTCTTTTGATCCATGAATATGAGTGTCTTTCCACTTTTTTTTTTTTTTAAATATATATTTTATTGATTTATTCACAGAGAGGAAGAGAGAGGGATAGAGAGTTAGAAACATCGATGAGAGAGAATCATCGATCAGTTGCCTCTTGCACACCCCCTACTGGGGATGTGCCCGCAACCAGGTACATGCCCTTGCCCGGAATCGAACCCGGGACCTTTCAGTCCACAGGCTGACGCTCTATCCACTGAGCCAAACCGGTCCCGGCTCTTTCCACTTTTTATATCTAATTTAACTTTTTTCAACAAATGTTTTGTAGTTTTCAGAGAATTGGTTTTATTAATTTTTGGTTAAATTTATTCATAAGTATTTTATTCTTTTTAATGTTATTATAAATAAATTTTTTTCTTAATTTCAACTTTGATTTGTTCATTGCTACTGCATAGAAATATAATTGGTTTCTGTATTTTCATTTTTTATCCTGTAACCTTGCTGAACTCATTTATTAACTTAACAGGTGTTTTTAGTGGATTCCTTAGGATTTTCTATATGTATAAGATTATGTCATCTAAAAATAGAGATAGTTTAACTTTTTCATTTCTAATCTGAATATCCTTATTTCATTCTTGCGTAATTGCCCTGGCTAAGGACTTAGTTTTGTATCTCAGTTATCTGAGAAACTGAATTTCTGTTACTAGCCTTCACAGAAGAATGAATTATGTGCCCCAGCTCCTTTAACCAGGCAGTTACTTCTTCTTGTTTTAAGATCCTTACTGGAGGATCTATTTTTATTGACTTTAGAGAGAGAAAGGGGGGAAGAGAGAAGCATTGATATGAGAGAAACAGTGATTGGTTGCCTTCCATATATGCCCAAACCAGGGATCCAACCTGCAACCTAGGTATGTGCCCTAACTGAGAATCAAATCTGCAACCTTTTGGTGTATGGGATAACACTCCAGCCAACTGAGCCACCCAGCCAAGGCCAGGTAGTTAATTCTTTTTTTTTTTTTTAATATATTTTATTGATTTTTTACAGAGAGGAAAGGAGAGGGATAGAATGTTAGAAACATTGATGAGAGAGTAGCATCAATCAGCTGCCTCCTGCACACCCCCTACTGGGGATGTGCCCACAACCCAGGTATATGCCCTTGACCAGAATCAAACCTGGGACCCTTGAGTCCACAGTCCGACACTCTATCCATTGAGCCAAACCGGTTTTGGCTTAATTCTTAATATATAGTCCACAACCCAAATAAAAATATATATATTTCCCATGCATATTTTCAATAGAGCTATACAAATGTCCAGCACTAATTAGGGATGTACTTGTCCAGGTTCTTCCACTGTACCTAGGTTGGGGATTGGGACATTCGGAACAAAAGAGAAGGGTTTTGGACATGAAACCATTTATGTCAGGGCTAATAGTGATACAGAGGAGCTCAGAGAGAAAGAGATTGGGACTCACACATCAACAGAACTGCAGCCATGATCAGAGCAAACCTCCCAGCTTCTTTCTACCATCCATATTTGTCACTGCACATTGAAACAGAAAAGGAAGGAAGGGAGGAAGGAAGGAAGGAAGGAAGGAAGGAAAGAAAGAAGGAAGGAAGGAAGGAAGGAAGGAAGGAAGGAAGGAAATAACTGCTTTTCAGTCTACCAACCTAGTGAGACATTTCTTTTCAGACTTGGGGTCTACAATTTCTGAAACCCATCCTGATTGATGAGGGAAGCTCCAAGTCAGCTATGTTTTTCTGGAATGTTCCACTTTATGCCTCCAGCACATCTCTGGTTGGCTGGAGGAGAGAAGATATCCGAACAGATCTCCCAATTTGTGCAGTTTTGTGGTGGCTGTGTGCTGGGAGGTGGAACTAGACCCTGCTCCCTCATTGGGAGCAACATCATGGCATCCATGACTTCAGGAACAGTTGAAATAAACATCTTGGTTCACGGGCAAACTGTGCAGAGCAGGCTTTGTGTGGCAGCCTGCAAAGGTAGAAAAGCTATTCAAAGGTTGCCAGAGCCCAGGAATAGACTGGCTTTGATGAGGCTTATGGACACGATCCAGTTCTTAGCAAAATCCATGCCCAGCCTCCCTGAAGTGCACCATTGAGAAAACGGCTTGAAAATAGGTTGAATGACATGGGGAGCAACATTGGTAGAATGGCTTTAATGAGCCAAAAAATGTGATTTCAAATGCCTCTGTCTCTGAGCGCCACTGCCTGGCTTGAAATCTGCTCATTGGAGCAAACTCAGAGACACGACGCGATGCGTGTGCAGACTGTAAGCCAGTGAGTCACCGTCACATCCAAGTCCAGAAAATTACCCAATGTGAGGAAAGACACGTCTGAGCTGAAGCGGAGTTGTTCAGAGAGAGACCTTCTCTCGAGCCTCCCGCAGGGACAGTTTTTGGCTGGGCCTTGCTGTTTGCTCCCAGGGAAGGGAAGATGCGGGGGAGGGAGTGGTTGTTTACACTTCGATCCTGACTATTCAGGGCTGGTTATCCATTTCATGGGTTCACTGACCTTGTGCCTCTCCTCCTTATTAAGAGATTTCTGGCTTTTGGTGATGTTGTTGTTCAGCTGACACCAAATTCTAGAAAGAATGAAAAGAGAATAAAAATAATGTTACCATATGTCAGCAATTCCTATTAAATTATCTGGTCAAGGAGAGGGAGCAAGCCGTGTGACTAAAATAGAATCTGGGACTTTCCAGGGTGCTTTCCTTCTCTGCTCTCTGTACACAGTGTCTGGGGCCCTTATACTGTCAGGTCTTCCTCGCAGATTTCCCAAGAGAGCTCTGTAGGGCAGCAGGATCCCAGAGAGAGCCCAACCAGCTAGGCTTGCAGCAAGGGATGTTGGTTGCAGAGAGCGTCAAGAAAGCCAATGGGCCCAGCAGAAACATCTGGCCTCTGGCTCAGCTTGGACAAGAGCTGCTTATGTATCATCAGTAGGATGCAAGTCCCATCTAGTTCCTAGACCACCAAAGCTGATCAAACACTTTGTAATGATGACTTGAGGGGACCCAGTAATAGATGCCTGGAGGGAAGAAGCAAAACACAGAGCTTCGAGGACATTGGGTAAGGCCAAGCCTCAAGGAAGTCATGGAAATGGAAAATGAACATATTATTCCATAGAAATTGGTTTAACCATTTGGGAGGGAAGTGGGGTGACCTTTCATAAGTTGGTGGCGGAAGAGTCCTATGACTTAAAAAAGTTTTCTTTTATAAAAGTTTCTTAGAAGGAACTCAATTTTTTTTATATTAACTTACTGAAGGCTTAGGACAGATTGATTAATATCATCACTTTGAATTGTAACCTCTTCATTAGCTTCTCTCACTTTCTTGATGACCTTTTGTATTTTAAATTTGTGAATGCAGGTAATAAATGATTGTAATTATGTTTTAAGTTTGTTTTAGAGTCTTTAAGTTATTCAAAAGGCTGAGCTTTTCATACATAGTTCTTTACTGCATTTGTCCTGTCTTATAATCCCACCTCTTAATTCAAAATTAAAGAGTTTTTATTGCAATTGTAACAGAAAAGGAATTATATTTCTATCTTAACTCCTTAACCTTTCTCTTGAATTTTTTCCCTTGTTATAAAATTCATGAAAGTTCAAAGCTTTTAGCTCAAAAATGTATCTTTGTTACAGTTGAGGTTGACAGAAGCACCCACCGAAGACTAGATTTATTGTAAACTGGAATAACTGATCCTAAAAGCCCCTACATTTCCAGGATGTTGCAAGAGAAAACAAATTTGACAGTAATAATAGTCCTTAAACTTTGGTCCCAGTTGACATTGAGATTCTAATAAAATTAATGGTCCTTCTTCCCAGAAAATTCCACATAACCGCAAAAGCACAGATTCCTTAGAGCAGTGGTCGGCAAACTCATTAGTCAACAGAGCCAAATATCAACAGTACAACGACTGAAATTTCTTTTGAGAGCCAAATTTTTAAAACTTAAACTTCTTCTAATGCCACTTCTTCAAAATAGACTCGCCCACACCGTGGAATTTTGTGGAAGAGCCACAGTCAAGGGGACAAAGAGCCTCATGTGGCTCGTGAGCCGCAGTTTGCTGATCATGGTCTTAGAGCATTTCTATCCTAGTTAGTCTCCCTAAGCAACAACTGTGGTCTACAGCAACATCCTTGGGAAATGAGCTTTAAAGAGTACTTGAAAATCTTTTCTTTATCATTGACATAAAAAAATGGACTGCCAAAAAAAAAAAGGGAAAAAAAAAAAAAAAAAACTAGGAAAGGAATGCAGTGGGAAATGCAAACAAAAAGGAAGTGCAAAAAGTAACAATAAATAAAAATCATTGGAGAAAAATGGGAAGAGAAGGTTGTGGGAAACCTCCTGTGGGAGTTTATCCTGTTTTAACCTCAGCAGCACCTACGGAAGGAAGGACCTAGAGTAAAATGGTCTGCAAAATTGCTCTTGGGAAGCAATGCAATGATGCCAACAACAGTTGGAAGCAAACAAGCGAGTTGACGGCTGAGAGGAGAGCGTCTGGATTCAAAGGCCCAGCGGGAGTTGCTCTGTGACAGAATCAGACTTGACAGGCAGAGGCGTCTACTCCTGCTGTCTTCTCCAAACAGAGATCTTGAATGACATATTGAGTGTGCTCCTGAGATGCCACCGTGTGTCAAAGGAAGAGCAAGCATATGTTCAAGCCACAAGGGAAAAACTACCCTGCGTGGTCAAGATGACGCAGACTTCTTCCTATCCCTGATGAAACGGGGGCAGCTTTCCCCTGCTATGGAACGGTTTGGTGAAATGCAAATTGATTGCATATGCATGGAGAGTGCCTACTATATTTAGAGACACTGGACGTTGGGCGCTTGCCACACTACGGGCCACTGGCCTGGCAATAGCATATATTAAAGGGGTTGGCAAAATACATGTCTTCAGTCAAGCAGTTTGTAACGGGTAAATTCGTGTGGAGATGTCTCTTACTTGATGCTTCCTAAAATAGCAGCAAATGAATCAGGAGCTACTAACAGCTATGCCTTGCTCCAAGTGCAGGGCGTTGCTGCAATGGTGGAGATAAAATCCACAGACATACATTACAGTGAGTTTTCAATGACAGCACCATCTCACATTTCTGTCTGATTAATACTTGCCTTCATCAGAATTAGACAATGTTATGTGGAGATTGTCTAAAAGTGTGATCAGAAATGTGGCGAACATGCCCTTATAAATGTATTCCCTGAGATATTCCTTCTTTTCCAAACACATAGCAATGATATACAAAATAGAAAAGAAGGAAGGAACATTAAAAATATATAAGTCTAAAAACAAAATCAGAAAGGCATTTCACATTGTTAAGGGGAATGCCAGCTGTTGTCACAGACAAACTGAAATCTCGGTGGTATAATACAGTCAGAATGTATTTCTCATGCCAAGTAATTTCACCCAGATCCAGGGGACTGCCTTCCATACAGAGATTCAGGGACCCAAGCTCCTTCCATTCTGTGGTTCCTTCATATCTTCACATCTCAGAGGCCTTCATATCCAGCCAATAACCAGGAGTTTTGTGCCCTGCAAATAGATTTTAGTAAACACAAAATTGTCTGCCTATATAGTCAGACTTGTTTAAGGTCCAAACATCTCCATGGAGACACACATTTCCATAAACTAACAGCAGAACATAAACACAGAACAAAAAGCCACTGGCCACTGCACTGCAGGAATGTGCATATCAAAGTTGCCAAAAAGATTCAGCTCCTGAAAGGTAAACAGGACTAAAAAATATGTCACATAAATTGAGAGGATGGGGACACGCTTGAAGCTTGAAATCTGACTGAGGCTCTCTGCCTGAAGAAAAAAATAGACAGGAAAATGCTGCCTGGTGAAACAGCATGTAAAATACTTTCTATCTGGGGAGCTGAATGAACATGGACACAGCCTCTTTTTTTTTTTTTTTTTTTAAATATATTTTATTGATTTTCGTACAGCGAGGAAGGGAAAGAGATAGAGAGTTAGAAACATCAATGAGAGAGAGTCATCGATCAGCTGCCTCTTGCACACCCC
This sequence comes from Pipistrellus hanaki, assembly GCF_964339955.1. Taxonomy (NCBI): domain Eukaryota; kingdom Metazoa; phylum Chordata; class Mammalia; order Chiroptera; family Vespertilionidae; genus Pipistrellus; species Pipistrellus hanaki. Next base: position 124,972,803 of record NC_140504.1, on the reverse strand, counting down.
CTACTGGGGATATGCTCGCAACCAAGGTACATGCCCTTGACCGGAATCGAACCCGGGGCCCTTCAGTCCCCAAACCGATGCTCTATCCATTGAGCCAAACCGGTCCCAGCTGGACACAGCCTCTTAACTGAGGCAATTTCCCACCTACATCTGTGCCTTCTCGGTCTTATCAAGGGCAGGACTAGCACATTCAAACTTGCAATGATGGAGGATGGAGGCTTTTGCATACCCCTTAGACAGGGAGGGGTCTTAGAAACAATGATATGGGGGAAAAGTCACATGTAAAAAAAAAAAAACAAATTGAGGAATTCAACAATGAAAAAACAAACAAAAAAACAGCTTCCAAAATTAACAATCAGAAAATAGATTCTGGATAAACTTGTAAAGTACATTCTGAAAAAGACCTTAAAATAGTTACGCCCAGAACACTTAGATGAAAATATATCCAGACCTAACTGGTTTGGCTCAGTGGATAGAGCGTCGGTCTGTGGACTGAAAGGTCCCAGGTTCGATTCTGATCAAGGGCATGTACATTGGTTGCGGGCACATCCCCGGTGGGGGGTGTGCAGGAGGCAGCTGGTTGATATTTCTCTTTCATCAATGTTTCTACCTCTCTATCCCTCTTCTTTCCTCTCTGTAAAATATTAATAAAATATATTAAAGAAAGAAATTGTATCCAGCCCTAACTGGTTTGGCTCAGTGGATAGAGCATCGACCCGTGGACTTAAGGGTCCCAGGTTCGATTCCAGTCAAGGGCATGTACCTTGGTTGCGGACACATCCCCAGTAGGGAGTGTGCAGGAGGCAGCTGATTGATGTTTCTAGCTCTCTATCTCTCTCCCTTCCTCTCTGTAAAAAAATCAATAAAATATGTTAAAAAAAAGAAAAATAAAAAGAAATTATATCCATGACATAGAATAATAAATTATACTTCTAGAAATCAGACAAATCTAAATAAAATGGGAAGATACGGGGAAAAAAAATCAACTAAAAATCTTAGAAATGCAAAACATTAATTTAAACAAAAATTATCACTGAAAATTTTAAAATATTTGAAATTTGAAAAAAGTGAATTATTGCATATTAAGAATGAAAGATACACTTCAAGTAATGGACATAGATCAATTAAAAACTAAGAAAGACCTAAAATAAATAGGTTAAGGTTTAACTCTGGAGGCTACAAAAGAAGTAATAGAGTAAACCAAAGCCAGCCGAAGAGAGGAAATCATCAAGCTGTGAGGGGAAGTGATGATGGCCACCACCGGGTCATGCTGGCTGGAATGTGGGAATGGTGAGAGCTGGATAAACACCTGAGAACATGGAAGAAAAGCAGTCAGTTTCAGGATGACATAAACTCTAGTTCTTGTCACCACAAAGCCACCAGATCTGCCTGGACTGCCTGGATTTTTAGGGGAGAGAGAAGTATATTTCTGTCACTGTTAAACCACTGTTCTTTTAGCCTTTGTACATCTAACATGTACAGAGCTAAATCCAAACTAAAAAAAAAATTATAGTGTCAACTCAGAAATATAAAACTATGGGGGAGGATGGGTGCACTATTGTTTATTTCACTGTAATATTATAGCATTGATAGGAACTTTTAGTGCCCTCAAGGATGGCTTTCATATACAGACCTGGTTGAGTGTTATCCCATGCACTGAGGGGTCACTGGTTTGATTCCTGGTCAGAGCGCATGTCAGGGCACATGCCAGGGTTTCAGGCTTGATACTCAGTAGGAGGCCTGCAGGAGGCAGCTGATCTATGTTTCTCTCTCATCTCTCTCTCTCTCTCTTCTGCTCTATCTAAAACATCAATGAAAATATTAAAAATATATATGCAGAACTGATCATTCAGATTTATTTGTTCTTTAATGATTCATATTCAATTGTTAGCATTATAATTTCAAAATCCCAGTTTACCTTAGAAAATGTTTTATTCAAGTCTAATTCATTTTGCTACAAACTTAAAACACCCTACCAATAGAGTATATCACTCTAATAGGCCAACATTTATAAATATGTTGTGTTTTGTTTTCTTTCTAGTATTTTTGTGCTTAGACTTAACAAAAGAAATTGTCTCAAGTACTTAAATAACTCTTAAAAATATTAAATTGAACTTTGAAATATTGAAAAAAGGAAGTTTGAAAAATGTCTTCAATATATAAAATGCCAGGTGTATGTATATAATTTATCTTCCTTTTTCTTTTTCTTCTCTTTTTTTCTTTTTTCTTTTTTAGGGTAATAATGCAAATATACACAAGAAAAAAGGAGCCGAAACCGGTTTGACTCAGTGGTAGAACATCGGTCTGCGGACTGAAAGGTCCCACGTTCGATTCCGATCAAGGGCAGTACATTGGTTGCAAGAGGCAGCTGGTTGATGTTTCTCTCTCATCGATGTTTCTAGCTCTCTATCTCTCTCCCTTCCTCTCTGTAAAAAATCAATAAAATATATATATAAAAAAAGAAAGAAAAAAAGGAGTAGAATACTCATCACTAAGATTAAACAATAATTAAGGGGGTTTTTGCCCTTTTATTTCACCCAAGCTCTTTCTGTTTCTCTGAATCTGCCTATTTTGGATATTTCATAAGAATGGAATCATGCCGAGACCGGTTTGGCTCAATGGATAGAGCGTCGGCTTGGGGACTGAAGGGATCCGGGTTCGATTCCGGTCAAGGGCATGTACCTTGGTTGCGGGCATATCCCCAGTAGGGGGTGTGCAAGAGGCAGCTGATTGATGACTCTCTCTCATCGATGTCTCTAGCTTTCTATCTCTCTCCCTTCCTCTCTGTACAAAATCAATAAAATATATTAAAAAAAAAAAAAGAAAGAATGGAATCATGCAATGTGTCATTGTTTGTAAGTGGCTTCTTTCAGTTAGTATAATGTATTCAAAGATCACCCATTTTGTGACCTATAGCAGTAGTTCATTCCTTTTTAAAAAAATATTTTTATTTATTTCAGAGAGGAAAGGAGAAGGAGAGAGTGACAGGAAATATTGATTGGCTACCTCTTGCACACCCTCAGGTGGGGATTGAGCCTGCCACCTGGGCATGTGTTCTGACCAGGAACTAAATTGTGGCCTCCTGGTTCATAGGTTAACGCTCAAATCACTGAGCCACTCCAGCCAGGCCAGCAATTCCTTCCTTTTAATTGCTGAATAATACTAATTTGTATAGATTATCATACTATATATTCATTTATTTCTCAATTGATGAATATTTGGACTGTTTGCCACAAATAAGTATTCATTTTTATGTGTAAATATGGCAGCACCCACAGCCAATAAGGAGGGAATATGCTAATTAACTCCCATGCCCTCAAAGATGGTGGCACCTATAGCCACACGATGGCAGCTTCCAGTCCCCTCAGCCCAGCTGGGGCAGCAGGCACGTGGCATGACTGGGCACACCCTCAGGTGGGTCTGGCTGCTCTGCGTGCCTGCCTCCGGAGTCCCCCGGTCCCCTCAGCCCTCAGCCCCCCAGGGCCGACTCAAGGCTTGTCTGTGCTTCAGATGGTGGCTGTCCATCTGCCCAGGAATAGCTCAAGGTGGCAAACCTCAGAGGGGCTGCCAAGCCGACACCTGAGATGCAGGCAAGCCTTGGATGAGATGATGGCTGCCCTGCCGCCTAGGGCAGCCTGAGGCTCAGGTAACCTGGGCCAGCAGAGGCTTGCACTGCCAGCAGTGGCAGCAGCAGAAGTGTGATGGGGGCGTCGCCTTCCCTTGATTGCTGGGTTACCTCCTGCCCCAGACTGAGATGGGGCAGGCCGGGTTATGGGGACCCCCCCTCCTCCAGTGCATGAATTTTCATGTACCCGGCCTTTAGTATAAGTATAATATCCTGGGGCATCAATGAAACATTTCATGTGACTAAAACATTTATATTGAATTTTGCCAACTTACTCTCTGAATCTCAATTTTCTTACTTATAAAATGCAGACTGTAAAAATCGTTACTCATAGGTTTCTGGTACAGATTAAATAAGATAATACATGCAAGGTATCCAGAATAGTGCCTGAGAGTGAACATTTAGTAAATAAATGTTAATTATAATTTAACACCCAGCCTTAGCTTTATATGAGTATTTCCATATATGGCGATTTATTTTAAGATCACAATATTATTCTTTGACAGCTTATTGCTCCTCTTGATTATCTCTCCTGACACTCCAAATTTCCCTGACCTGATTCAAGCACTCACACTCTCATACAGCAGGGCTCAATTATGGAAGCCAGGAGAGAGAGCAACCAACTCTAGTGTTATTTCTTATTTTTTGGAAGGCCATCTGCTACCATGACCCATTTCACAACATGCAAATTCATCAGCCCAGTGCAATTTCCCTTCAATCAGTGGCTCAGTAAATATAATTACACTGCTAATTTTAAATTCCAAATGGTCAGCTCAGGTTAAAGAATGCCCATTCATCAGTCAAGATCCTACAATTAACTGAGAAAACAAAAGGTCCACATGCCAGAATTTTGTCAGAAAAGTGAAAACTAGTTTGTTTCCCCTCACCTCTTAGGCCACGGCACACAATAAACAGATCGTTCAAATCTTTCCCTCTATTTATTTATTTATTTATTTAGCATTGAAAAGAGCAATTTGATGCTTCACTAAATGGGTAAGGAAATTTACCTTTACAAATCTGGTCCTTTTAGGACTGGACTGATCTCTTAAATGGGAATAGGTTGGCCTATCCATGAAAAAAAGCCCACGTTAAAAATAAATTACTTTGTAATGAATAAATATTTTTAAAATAATGTATTGGTTCCTTACAAGCTCCAAAGAATACCAATGTGCTGTTGGATTGGATTATGCACCAAAAATTGCTCTGCGAGTTATTATTAGGACAATTGATGGAATTGGTGTATGATTGTACATTAAAGTATTTTGTCAATATTAAATTTCCTGAATTTGATAACTCTTTTGTTCTTAGAAAATAGATATTTAGTAAAAGGAGTAAATAGATATGATGTCTTCAAAATACTATCAAATTTAGAAAAGAAATTAATGTGTGTGTGTGTGTGTGTGTGTGTGTGTGTGTGTATGTGTGTATAGAGAGAGATTTCCAAAAGCCAACCTCAGAAATGAGTCAAAGGGTTCACTTGCCTCTTCCCAGGAAGCCACTAGATCTTTGTGCCTCAGGAGTCCTTACAATTAGGAAGCACCATGGTTAGGAGATTGCTGTTTCACCATTCCTACACAATTGGTATCAGTGAGATGAATGCCGCATGCCCTGCCTGATAACTCCATGTAGCAACGACGTATGCCAGTGAAAAGCACACACCTCCATTATCCTATCGTCAGTGAAAACATCAGCAGTAAGGCCTCTACCTCTTTTCTGCCTTCCAAATCTCATCTAACTTGGGAATCACAAATCCCAGCCAGAACTCTAGATATAAGGCAGTCTGGAAAATGTAGTTTTTAGGTTTCTAGCCTCTATAGTAGAGAAAAGCACACCAGAAGGAGGTTGGAATAAATGTTAAATGCCAATATGAGTATTGATTGTCCTTTAGAGGTAGGAGGATTAAGTGAGGTAATATATCAAATACATAACAGTTTCTGCACACAGAAGTACTCAATAAGTAGTATAAGTATGAAGTCTGCAGAACTTAGTCATCTTTGTGCTACAAAGCTGTACTGCTACAGTTTTAAAAATTAAATAGAACAGTATTTTTTCCTATCATTAATAGACTTTCATGAGAATGGAATATGAGAGAGAAAGGGTATTCCTTATTCAAAAGGTCATTAACATTCACAGGTGGCCTGCAATATTCCAGAGGGTATGTTCCTAATTCATCCTTTACTCACGTGTTCCTCACCACTCCATTAAGATCTTGTTATAGAATTTCATGTGGAAGCTAAATAACTTGCTCAAATCCCATGACTGGTAAGAGGCTGGGACTTGGTACAGACCTAGATCTGCTGACTTAAGAGCATGTGACTTCCATTAAGGGGGCAGTAGGACTGGGTGGAGAAGATGAGGCACAGAACTTGGTACTGATCTACAGGATGTAGACTATCAGCAGTATTTCTTCATGCGTGGTTGGGTTGTTTAATGGAAAGGTAAGTATTATAAAGGGCTTAGACCTGTGCCAGAGGTAAGTGGTCCATAAATATTAGCTAGTATTAGTCTTGTGAAAGGATGTTTAAACATTAACTAGATGGTAAGATTAGCTGGCTTGCATCATACAGAGCATCCATTTCTAAAAAAAAGAAAAAAAAAAAAGAAAAAAAATTGGTTAATGACTCAATAATAATAAAAGAAGTTCTCTATGTGGCTCGATATTGCCATGATAGAAATCTCTAGCTTCTAGGAATTTTACCATTTACCAGCATTGTGACTTTGGGTGAATCACTTAATCTAGCTTGCTTCTGTTTCTTTGTTTGTAAGAGGGAATAATAATCCCATGAGCATCATAGGGTTGTTATAAGGATTAAGTGTTTAACATATACAATGTGTGCTTTGTTCTTACTTTGGTTTGCCAAAATGGGATGCTACATATAATTTTCTTCATCTTACTTTCCTTATCCATTAATATCTCATGAAAATAATTTTAAATCACTTGGCATAATACCAATTCACTCGTCTAAGTGGCTGTATAATATTTATAATATGGATACATAGTAATTCATTTAGAATCATAGTTTTTCTCTTAAGAACAATGCATTAAAAATCTTATGCATGTGACTGTTGTTTGAACATAACAATTTGGTGCACAAATTGGAGGTATACAGCTCCATGAATTTTTAAAAACAAAACATATTCATATAATTAGCACCCAGGCCAAGAAACTGAAATTACCACCTCCCAGAAGCACTCATGGTGCCTCCTCTGGTCATTGACAACCAGCCTCCCGACTTCCCTGAATTGTACGTGTTTTTCGAACTGTATATAAATGTAATCATGCCCTTATACTCTCTCATGCCTGGCTTTTTTATGTGAGGTTCATCCATATTGATGTGTGGAGCTATAATGTGCTCATCCTTATTCCTGTACAGTTTACTATTACATGAATATGTAACTTGTCCATTCTACTCTTCATAAGTGGTTGGATGTCTTCCAGGTTTAGATTTATATAAATGGTACTTCAGTCAACATTTTTCTACATTTCTTCTGGTAAACATATAAGTCTACGTCTTTGCAGGGCATATATGAAGAGTGGTATTGCTACATCACAACATATACATATGTTTAGATTTAAAAGACATTAACAGACAGACAGGTTTTCAAGGTGATTGTATCAATTTACACTTCTACCAGGAATGTATGATAGTTTGGTTCCACACTCTTGCCAAAACTTGTCATTTTTCTTGTACATAAGTTTTTAATATCCATGGGATACAGGCTCAAAAGTGGGATTGCTGAATTAAAGTTTATATCTAGTTTCAACTTTAACAGATGTGGCAGATTTTTTTCCAGAAATTTTGTGACTGTACATTTTCCCCAGGAGTCTAAAAGAATATTTTTCACTTTTTGTCTCCACCAACAATAAATATTATTGCTGTTTTTAATTTTTGTCATTCTGAATAATATGACATTGTTATTTTAATTTGACTCTCTACTACTAGTTCATTTTTATATTTGTTGGTCACGTGGGCTTGACCTATGAACTATATTTTTTTAAATTTATTTTTATAAATTTGTTTTTAATTCAATTTATTGGGGTGACATTGATTTTCAAAACCATTCGGGTTTCAAGTGTACAACTTAATAAAACATCATCTGCACACTGCATTGTGCTCCCATTGCCCCAAGCACTTTTTGTCACTATATCCCCTCCACCTTGCCCACCTCCACCTACCCCTTACCCCCTCTGGCAATCACCACACAGTTGTCTATATCTATGTGTTACTATATATGTTTTTTTGGGTAATCTCTTCATCTGCTTTCTTTATAATAGAGGGAATGTCATTGAGTTTGAGACCTATAACAAAGGATTGAAGGACTGACTTTTGCTCAGAGAAGAAAAGGCCTATGGGAAATTCTATTAGCTGTCTTTGAATGTTTAAAGGCTCATGTTCTGAAGGATTCCATGTATTCTATGTATCTTTTGAAGGACAGAATTGAGATCAATGAATGGAAGTTTTAAAATGACATATTTTAAGTTAAATTAAGAAAAACCTTCAAAACAGTAGGGTTATCACATTAAAAAAATAAAAACAAACTTTCTCTGAGGCTATAAATGATCTGTTCTTACATGTGTTATAGTGAAGCTGCCTACATGTGTGTATGTGTGTGTGTGGAAGGGTGTTGGAGGGGACTTTGTTGAAGTACAGATGGGCTTGGATAAAGGGTTTTCAAAGCTGGTGTATGCCTGACAATCAAATGAAAAACTTGAAAATGCAGATTCTCAGTGTGCTGCCCTGAAGATTTTGTTAAAGAAGGCCTAGGGAGAGGCTTAGAATGCTGTAATTTTAAAACACTAACCATGTGATTCTGATGTAGTCTGTATACCGATCAACATCTGAGAAACATTTGACTAGATAACCTCTAAAATCCCTTTAAATTTTAAAATGATCTATTTATCAGCTCCTGTATTAAGGATTTTACACAAAACGTGATAAGAGGCAGATAACAAAGGATTGTAAACAATCCCATCCATAGCTCTTTGCCCTTTGGACTAGTAGCTATCCAAGGAAATATAAGAAATATATTTCCCCTTACAAATGAGTATGTCTTAACTATAATCCTCATACAAACAAAACTCCCTATGAAATTATGAGTTACAGATTAATAATTTGCAGGCAAAGAATCTTTGGAATTTTGCAGTTAAGTGTGTGTGTGGGGGGGGGGGGGGGGGGCGGTGTTCATTATCTCCGATGTTACTTCTGTAAGGAGACTCACTACTCAATCCCCTGTTTAAACTGAGCCACATTAAAAAGAGTGAGCACTATGGTCATGGGTCCGATGTGGTCTTCACCTCCGTCTCCTTATCTCTAAAGTGCGGGCAACAATAGAGTATCTACTCTGGGGAGATTGGTTCTCAGGATTAAATGAGATGTCAGATAACAAGTCTAGTGCAGCACTTGGCACATACACAAAAGTACTTAGTATCTATTACTTCCTTTCTGTTCTTTCCTTTATATTTCCAGCAGAAGTCACTTTATTTTTAATACAGCTTTTTCTCTTCTTTCTACAATTCAGGAAGTCAGAAAGTACGTTTGGTTTTTTGACACAGTGGTTTAAAAATATTACAAGCATTTAAAAATATTTAGCTTCTTTTTTTGATAATGAACGAAGGTACATAGTGTTTTAGCCCTAGATGTTGATAAAACATTTCAAGGATATTTAAAGGAAAGTATTTATATTCAAGGAAGAGAAATATTTGGTCTTATTAGGAACCCTTTAAAGGTCATTAAAGGAGCTATTTTCAGAGTATCCTCATCTAACCCAGAAGTACTGAATAAGTTAGGCCATTCTTTAACTTCCAACTAATTATTTTGGGTTTTAGCTATTTTCTTAAGTCTAATATCCAGTTTAATATGTTTAATTTTATTACTTATTTATCCTACTAAAGTAAGACACTTAAGCCATGGCTTTCCCAAGTGTCTACTAGAAATTTGGACCTGGTCACTGAACCTTGGGTTGTAGTAGGAGCAGCTACCTCTTAGTGTAAAAGGAAACATCCAGAACTATTTCCTTTAGATCAGGTGAACAAATAGGTAAGTCAGGCTCAGTTTCAACCAGGTTCCCAATGATAAGGAATCTGGTTAGTTTTGTAAAATAAGTGCATGGCACACAATAGGTATCTCAGATAAATAAATGAATGGATAAATAAAAAAGAATTAGGAGCTACAATTGAAAATAAACAAGACTGAAGTGAAAGAGTTAAAAAAAAAATTCTGATTAGTGTGGGTCTAAGAATATGGAAAACCAGAAGACCCCAAACAGGCTTCTTATGTCTTGGTTAAATACAATGGCAGATTGTCAGGCAAATGAATGAAGAAAACATTCTTTAAAATTCTTCTTGCAAAAGCACTATATACATCTGCAAGAAATACTTTAATAAGCCCTTTGAGATAATAAGTGAGAACCCCAAGGGACCTGGTGTGGGTATAATTGCCAACATAAGGCAAAGGAGAAGGGATTTATTTATACTTCCAGAAGGGTGAGGGAAAGCAAAAATGGAATGGTAGAGAAGCCCAAACTTGCCAGAACACTCCTGTGCTGTGATATGAATAAAGTCTATGAAACCATTGCAGATGCTTGCTGCTCTAGTTGAACTTCTTGCTGAAATGAGAGAAGAGATGGGTTGACAAGCTGTTTAAGGTGATAAAAAAAACAGACAGTGGGCCTGGAGGTAAGAGAATTGAGGCTGAGAGATGCAGGAGGAACCTTAGTACAAGAATTTGCAGAATTTGTGAGGAGGGTTTTGGATCATCTCCAGCAATAGAATTAGGATTTAGACAAGATTATAAGATCTCTGGGTGGCACAGTGCAGTGAGACTCTGCTGACATCTTGATTATATGAGTAGTCTTCAAGAAATTACATTCTTAGAGGAAAGTGGAATGACCACTTCTATAGGTAGGTCTTTCCCTGTCCCAGGCAGTGGTGCTTAGTGTATTGAATTAATATCAAAGCATTTGATATCCATTTTGGTCAGGAGACTATAGCAGGCAAGGGAGATTCAAATAATCATAACAACAATAATCATAATAAACATTACTATTAACATGCATTAATAAGATATATGTACACACATTTTTTCTTAAGCATTTACAATCTAGTAAGATAAGTAAAATAAGCTTACTAATAGTATCAGTGCAAAGAAATACCCAAGTACCCTGAGACACAAAGGCCCAAAAGAAGGAAAAGTAACTTCAGGTTGGAAAGAACTCATGAAGGAGGTGGCGTTTGAGTGGATAGTGAAGCATGAGTAGGGAGTCAAGAGACAGAGGTCTTAAGTGAGGGCATTTCAAGTCTTTCAGGTAGCAAAAGTAAGGAAACGGAGATGAGAAGAGGAACAATATTTTGGAAGAAAGTAGTACAGATCCATTTGGCTGAGCAGAAGGAACACAATTTTCTCCTTGTGTTTCTTAACCCCAGGAGTCTATCCATCAGACTATCCCTGTTTCTCAGAAGAGCCCAGTCACATTCTTTGCCAAATTATGACTAACATTTGAAAGTGGCTGAGAATATTCACTTGGTGACTGATCTAGACCCAGTGCTTTTATTTTGGGCTCATTTTACTGGTGTCCTAGGATAAGACAAATTCAGCTTAGATTTGTTACCTAAGTAATTATCATACCCTAAGACTAAATGCCCTGGGCCTTGGGACTGACTCTGTCTCTGTACTGGAATTTGCAGATATTCTTAGTTTACTGATGCAGGGACAGCCTTCCCCCTTCTGCAAAATATCCCAGACACAGAGAAATGGACATTGCTTCCAACAAACAGAAACAAAAAACATGGTCTTAACTTTTGTGGAAATTCTATTGGAGAAAATCAGCGGAGTATCAAAGCAGGTCTCTCATCTGATCTTTCTTTCTGCCATCTGCACCAAATAAGCAGTTGTTCCTCTGGACTTTTGGATGGTGCCAGGATTTAGTAAATGTTGCCAAAAGTCCCAAATCAAGCTGGTTGGTTGAGGCCAGATGGGTAGCTCATTCCTCTGCAGGGAGATGTTACGGCACACTTACTTTTACTTCTGGCTGGAGTACCCTCGTTTCCTACCCCAGACCTCTGAACACCTATGGCTTGTCCCTGGACAACTTGAAGTTGGGATTAAAGCCTTGTTTATGTATGTTCTTTCAAGTGTATGTTCTGGACTGAGTAGTGAAATCTGCTCCAAGTCAATACTGCTGGAACTCAAGCTTGTATTTTATGAACTTGAATGATCTGTGTTCCTGGAAATGATTCCACCGAAAACCAAAATGAAAAGCCTACTCTGGAGCATGCTTCGCTTTCAAAAACTTCAGTATTTTTAAGCATTTCTCCAAGAATGTAGCCATTTTCTGAAATCCTTTACACAGAAATACAAGCCTCTATAAATAAAATAAAAACATTTCAAGGTGCTAAATTTTAGATGTAGTTTTTCATGGGTTTCAATATGGTTCCATCTCTATTGCGATGGTAAGGTTAAACCCTGTCGTTCTTATTTGGCAAGTTTGGGCTCTATATTTTTTGGATTTCCAAATGTTTCTTTCATCCCCACTGTACACTGGGATACATTTTATAAAAGACTTTTGTTTGACCATGCACTTATGATGACAAAATATTCTTGCATGAATAAATTTGAATAAGTAAATGTTTGTTCCCTAAGCATAAAACAGCCATCATTGTAAACATTTCAATTAAATTCATTTCAAGTCACCTCAATTCAATCTTAATTATTATAAATCAGTAAAAGAATAAGAAACTGGATAGAGAGACCACACTTTTCTTTTGCTCCCAGGGGTCTTTCTGGTGGAAATGTACCAGAAGAGCAGGTTGGGTCACTATGAATAGCCAAGCATATACACTTAGGGCTACGGAAAGACAGGACAGCCTTCAAGCTAAAAATGCTTAATTTTAAATCAAGAATTTGTTCTTTTTTATCAACTTTCAACTTAAAGAACTTATATCTCTTTACAGTTTCCATGGTGGAGAGATGAAAGAGGGCAGTTAAATAATAAATTGAAAAACCATCAAGGAATCCAGTCTTTTCAGTGATATGGGAAGTGTGGTCATAGTCGTCAGTCTCTCCAGGCAAGTCCTTCCTCTCCAGTGACATTTTTTTCTTCTATAAGTTCAAGACAAGGCCATTTCACTAATGTGAGATTAGCATAAACTCAACCAAGTGAATTAAAACTCCATAGGAAAGCTAGGCCTCATTAATAGATAATCACCAGAAGGGGCAAGGTTGGCAGAGAGCTTTATTCAGTGGTGTCCTGAAACAGGATAAGAGTCATAAGATGATGTACCCAGTCACTCTGGATGCCACTGGCTCTCTCACTTAAAAACATATGTCTTTGTTTCTGCACACATAACAGTATTTTTGATTGCATGTTATAAAGGGTGTCTAGGGACTTGGTGCAGTTTGAAGTACTATGACATCATAAGAAACAACTAAATTCCCTAGAACAAATGCTTTATGTTGCATCTAACCATTTCAAAAAATAGTTATAATCCTATATAATAACGAAGTGATATGCAAATTGACCATCACTCCAACACACAAGATGGACGACCCAAGATGACCAGCAGGGGAGAGCAGTTGGGGGCAATTGGGCTAGCAAGGGAGCAGTTAGGTATCAATCAAGCTGGCAGGGGAGTTGTTATGGAGTGATCAGGCTGGCAGGCAGAAGTGGTTAGGGTCAATAAGGCAGGCAGGCAAGCAGTTGGAAGCCAACAGTCCTGGATTGTGAGAGCAATGTCTGACTGCCTGTTTAAATCTAAGCAGTTGGACATCCCTAGTTAGTTGGTTTCTAGTTAGTCATAATTCTGATCACCAATCACCATCATCCTTAGAGAAATATAGGTTTTCATATAATAAAGGTAAAGGTACTTTTAATGAGTTTTTATTTCTGCTTTTACCTACCCTCAAATCTATAAGAAAAAAAAAATCAAATTTCTCAGGCATTTCTGTTTGGAATCACAAAACCGAAGCCTCTGTAAGTTTTAGTATGGGGGTCCCAGGTTACAGTGTAATGTAAGTAGATTTTGAGTTGTAGTTTTCTTAATGAAAAAATACACAGTCTGGGCCTTTTAAGGATGAAAGGAGTTATGTTAGTTAGGGTGTGCATCTTGAAATTAGCATCAGGGCAGTGGACTCTTTTAACACCAGTGGTCTTTCTTGGCATCTGCAAGGAGGTGTTCAGAAAACTGGAGAAAAGACTGTGTATAAATTAAATAAGAGTCCAGAGCTGAAACATAATTTTGAAAGACATTATAGGGAGTCAGATGAGACTTAGCTAAAGGAACTAAGTTCTCCATGCTGCAGGACCCCTTGTGTTTTATTAACACAAATTGCCCTAAGGCAAGGTGGAGATATACACCTCAAAGGGTAGGGTTAGGTACAGAATCCATTGTCAGATTATCAGGTTTGGGAGAAACTGCCTTTGGCTGTTCAGGTGTTTGGCCAACAGGAGGCAATAACATGTATATTGAGATGCCCTCAGCTGTCTGGCAGCAAGCAATCAATTTATGTATCCTTTTCAGGTTTGGAGAAATTCCTTTTAGCCATTTCCAGATGATTCAGCCCTGCTGACATGCTGGAATTGGCTTCTGACACTCTTCAGGCTCTAATGCTCTCCTACCCACTCACTTCTTGCTTCCCTTATATGTTACAAAGTTTTCTTTAGGTTGAACAACCTACACTTCAGTTTTGGTGCTCATCTTGGATTATCTATGGTATAGGAGAAATCTTGAGACTCTCTTTACATAGCACTGATATTTCTGTAACCGTTCTAGTCTAGTCTTATAACTCCCAAGAGTGTTTCAAGAGACCCTCACCTTTGCATGATTCCAACTCAATCTAATTCTCACCCAATTGGATTTATTTGACACTTTCTGACATCCACATGGCAGTGTATTTTCCCCATATTATCTTAGATATTATTGAAAGCTGGTTTACCGCAAATATATAGCATGTCCAAACTTCTCCCATCCATTTTCCTTGACATTCTCATTTTGATTAATTTGAAAGAGATGTCTCAAACTTACTTTTGGCTCTTGTTTTTAAAGGTACTAATTTTTCCGGCAACTCTGGTTGCTTTAATCAAAAGAAGTCTGAATGGTTTCTTTGTAAATGAAAGAAGGATGCCAAGCTTTCATCTTAGTACTCTGGGCCGCAAGGCAGTTAATTACTAGCAGAGTGTCTCAGTGAACTGTATTGTCCTCATGTTTCAGAGAATGCTCTGAGATTCCTGAGGTCAACTTTTCTCTGGCAACACTATAAAGAGACAGAACTTCTAATCACAGAAGACCATTCGATACCCCACCACAATTTCAAACACAAAAATGGGCAAACCTGAAAAAAGCACATACTTTCCAGTTACATGTAATGAAAACAATCTGGACATAGTTCATTACATTCAAATCATCCAAATTGGGAAGGGAATTGGTTCTGTTAATTTTTCTCACTAACCTCAACTCAAATTGGTCATCAAGCAATCATTCATTATACCAAACACAGCACACCAAAGTATGAAGAAGTCTGCTTGCCCTCACCTTCCTCACTCTCTACATAGCCTACAGTAATGGGGATAGCTCCATTCAGCTCCACTCACAGTAGGCTGCTGTGGGCAAAAGTTTGGACCACTAGGTGGCACTGTAATGATTTGGTCCTAGGATGGTGACTTATTTCATCTTTTTATGAAATACTAGTGGCCTGGTTCACAAATTCATGCACATTAAAAGAAAATTAGTTAGGAGAAATATTTTAATATTGCTATTTGCCCTTTCTCTATAATAGAAGTGTCAACCAAATTCATTATAGACAATGACAGATTGAAACTCACAAATGTGATTGGCACCAGCAAGAGCTTTATATGTATTGTGCATGCAAGAGTCAACTTAGCCTTTTATAGATATAGAATAAACTTGCTTAATTAGACCTGTGTTCTGATGTAACTAAACATTTTTCAGCTCAGTGAAGCTCCCCAACTTCTCTTTCAGGTAATTGTCAGCAACACAGCAGTAAATATCAACACGAAGCAGATTATTATTGTAGATCTCACAGGAAGAACAAAGAGTGAAATATTTAATTGCAGCAGTGTTTGACTATATTCTACACAGTGAAAAAGCCTGAAGTCATTTTCAAGGTCCACCATATCTTATTTATTTTCAGTATGGACAAGTTTCTAAATTTACTAAATCTTCATTTTCCAGCTAATGAAAGAAAATAGGATTCCACTGAGTCTCCTATCTACCTACTCCAGGACTTCTGTGAAGATCAAATGAGATGAGACACGTGAAAAACTTCATAGACATTTGTGAAGTATGAAATGTTTGTACCTGGCTATAAAGCAAATTGTGGTCCTGGGCTAAAGAAACTGAAAGGAGGCTAGTCATCGCTAGGGATAGAAAGCTGGGCATTGCTACATGACATCATTTCCTGGCACCCACAGCCTCAGTTTCCAGGCTGGGCTGGACTATAGCTGCATTTTGTGCCATAGGGTCTTGGCAGCATAGGCTACAATTTGGTGAGTGTCACTCTGGGGTGGTGGTGGGGCCTGTGTTCCACTGGGGGAAGCTGGCTGTTGCTTTGTGGACACCAGATCCACTGTGCCATTCCTCTGTGTGCATCACAGCGGCTCCTGCATTGAGTGTCTGCCCCTGGTGGCCAGTGTGTGTCATAGTGACTGGTCAGATGGTCAGACACTTTAGCATATTAGCCCTTTATATATGTAGATCTTATATTGATAACAGTCTATTTTAAGCTTATAACAACTTAACTTAAAATATATACAAAACTCTAGATTTGTACATTCTCCCTCTCCAATTTATGGTTTTGATATCACAATTTATACCTTTTTACATTGTGTGACAAGTTATTATATTTACATGTTTTTTTTAACATGTTTTTTCTTTTAATCTTTATACTAGAATAACCTCCCAACCTTAGAGTATTCTGAACTTAACTATATATTTACCTTTATCAGTATCTTTTCCTATTACTAATTAGTGTCTTTTATTTCTGCTTGAAGAGCTTCCTTTTACATTTTTTTAAAAGGCCAGTCAGCATTTGCTTGTCTGAAAAACTCTCTCTCCTATAATTCTTAAGGACAACTTTGCTGGATACAGTAGTCTTGGTTGGCAGTTTTTTTCTTTCAGCACTCTGAACATGTCCTGCCACTCCCTTTTGGCCTGCAAAGTTTCTCCTGAAAAAAATCTGCCGATAGTCTTATTGGGGTTATCTTGTATGTAACAAGTTCCTTTTTTCTTGATGCTTTTAAAATACTCTTGTTATCTTTAACCTTTGACAATTTAATTATAATGTTTCTTAGTGTGGGTCTTTTAGGATTCACCTTGTTTGGAATTCATTAGATTTCTGGATCTGGATGTCTATTTCTTTCCCCAGGTTAGAAAAGATTTCAGACATTATTTCTTTCAATAAGTTTTCTGCCCCCCTTTCTCCTTCTGGGACCTCTACAATGCATAATAGTTTCAACTTATTTGTGTTTTTGTTTTCTGTGGTTTCAGTTACCACAATCAACTACAGTCTAAAAATACTAAATGAGATATTCCAGTAATAAACAATTCATAAGTTTTAAATTGTGTGCCATTCTGAATAGTATGATGAAATCTTGTATCATGCCACTCCATCCTGCTTGGATATAAATTATCCTTTGTCCAGTATATCCATCTGTATACACTATCCACCTATTAATCACCTAGGAGCCATTTTAGTTATTAAATTGACTTTCCTGATTCCTGTGCTTACATTTGAGTAACCCTTACTTAAAAATGGCTCCAATGTGTAGTAATGCTGGCAATTTGCATAGGCCAAAGAGAAGCTGTAAAGTATTTAAATGGAAAGGCAAAAGTTCTCAATTTTAACAAGGAAAGAAAAAGTAATTATATACTGAGATTGGTAAAATCCATGATAAGAACAAATTTAATTCTACCAGCATGGCTCAGTGATTGAGCATTGACTTATTACCAGGAGATCATGGTTCGATTCCTGGTCAGAACACATGCCTGAGTTTTGGGCATGATTCCCAGTGGAGGGTATGCAGGAGGCAGCCAATCAATGATTCTCTTTAATCATTGATGCTTCCAACTGTCTCTCCCTCTCCCTTCCTCTCTGAAATCAATAAAAATATATATTTTTCTCTTCTCTCTGTGAAACTGTGATGATGGCAAAATAAACTTGTGGTTGTATTATTGTTGCACTTCAAACTGTAAAAGTTATGACCACAGTATGTATAAGTGCTTATTAATATGGAAAAGGCATTACATTTGTGGCTGGAAAACATAAACAGAAAACATTTTCCATGTTTGGTACTATCTGTAATTTCAGATATCCACTGGGGTCTTGGAATGTATCTTCTGTGAATAAGTGGGGGACTATGTATATTGGTGTCATAAGTTTCTTAAACTTTCTTCACTCTTTTTTATTCTTCTTCCTTTTTGCCCCTCTGACTGAATGGATTTCACTGCCCTGTCTTTGAGTTTGTTAATCCTTTCTTCTGTGTGGTATAATCTGCTGTTCAACTCCTCTATTGAATTTTCAAGTTCAGTTATTATATTCTTCAGATCTGTGATTTCTGTTTGGTATATTTTAGTATTTTCTATTATTTTGTTTAAGTTCTCACTTTTCTTCTGACTTCAGTGAGTATCTTTATGGCCATTATTTGAACACTATGTCAGATAAATAACTTATCTCTGTTTCATGTAGGTCTCTTTCAAAAGTTTCATTTTGTTGTTTGTTTTGGAACATGTCTTTATTCCTTTTAAAAAATATATATTTTAATTGATTTTTAGAGAGAGAGGAAGGGAGAGGGATAGAGAGATAGAAACATAAATAAAAGATAATCATTGATCCACTGCCTCCTGCACGCCCCATACTGGTGATCAAGCCCACAACCCAAGCATGTGCCCTGACTGGGAATCAAACTGGCAAACTCTTGGTTCCTGGGTTGATGTTCAACCACTGAGCCTCACCAGCTGGGCCATTATTTATTCATTTTCCTTAACTCTCTGTGTAGGTTTCTTTGCATTAGATAAAACAGCCCCTTTTTTCAAATCTTGACAGGGTGATTTTGTGTGCCAGATGAACCTCATCAATCAATCTGACTCTTAGTTTTCTCTCAAACCTGGAAAACACCTTGTTCTTGGTGCCATCCAAGAATTGAGGGTATATGAAACCTATCAGTGTCCCAAAGGGGAGGATTTCAGCCAGCATCCAGATGCAGATTGATTAGAACCAGACCTTCAAACAGCAGCTGGAAAAAAGTGTGTAGTTAGGCCACTTCCAGAGAAAAACTAAAATATGGGCATTTTTTGCTTGCTTTCTCTGGGCCTGGTCCAGGTATAATGCCATGAGGTTACCCCTGAGCCCATTAAGAACAGTTTCTTTGTTTGCTACTATCCTGTAGGATTCGAGAATGCAAGCCCTGTTGGCTCTCATTGTCAACAATTTAAGGCCCATTCCTTGGGTACTAACCACTAAGCCTGTGACTCCAGACCTGTATATAAGCTCTTTCTAGGGGGATACTTGTGACTTGGAGAGGATTAAAGGGAGAGGGCAGGGGAGGTGTCCACAAGCTCCCCTGGTCTCCAGGGAGGATCTTGATTAAGTAGTTATGGATTAGTGAGGTTCCCTACAGACTAGATAATAGCCTGCTCCATTGGCTGCAGGTCCTAAACCCCATTGCAGAAAGGAGTCAATTCTAGAACCTCCACCAGAATGTATAATTGGTTGTGGGAAGGGCCTTGGAATCCGGTGGCTCAGAACTAACATTTTTGCCAGTGTCCCACAGAGAAGAAGTCCATTCAAAACCTGAGTAGACCTACAGTGGTTTCAGAGTCATCAGCAACTTTAGTTAAAACTGATGGCTGTGTACATGCCAATGGACTGAGATTCTTACTGAGAGGCAAAGTCTAAATTGTAGAAGTCTAAATCATAATTTTTTTTAATGTAGCACACAGAAGAAAAAGAGATCCTTCTTATTTTTTTATTTCCTTTTCTTCCTCTCAAATGACTAACGGGAAAAAAATTTTAACAGTGACTGATAATTTTTATTTTTTTCAATTACCATTGACATATTATATTTGTTTAGGGTATACAACATAGTGATTAGATATTTGTATGACTTAAGTGCTTATCCAAGTACATCTACTACCTATCTGATACCATACATAGCTACTATTATTGACTATATTCCTTATGCTATACTTTATTTCTCCATGACTATTTCATAACTACCAATTTGTACTTCTTAATCCCTTCCCCTTTTTATCCATCCCTCTAACCCTCCTCCCTTCTGATAATCATCAGTTTGTTCTCTGTCTCTATGAGTTTGTTTCTGTTTTGTTTGTTCATCTATTTTATGTTTTAGATTTTACATCTAAGTAAAATCATGTGGCATTTGTCTTTCTCAGTCTGACTTATTTTACTCAGCACAAATACCCTCTAGGTTCATTCATGTTGTTGCAGATGGCAAAATGTCCTTTTTTTTTTTTTTTTTTTTTTTTTTTTTTTTATAGCTAAGGCAAATTCTCAGGTGGGAAGTTTTTTATCTGTTCCCTAAACAATAAAAAAACAAATACTCCTTATTTTCAGGAAATAAAATCCTGGAAGACATATTAAAATTGCATCTTTTGACTTACTTTTGGTCTTGCTTAATTAAATCAGTAACGACCAGTACTAGAATATAAAGAATCCTACAACCATAAACAGGTTAAATTCCAACATATTTCTTTCTTTTTGGCTCTAGTGCCATTCTCTACCAGGAAGCACAATGATGATGTTGATGGCTGCCCCCCTGGAGCAGGAGTTGAACATGTATCTTCAAATTGTACTTGCTGCTATTAGAAGTGGCAACTTTAACTTAAGTCAGAAATATTCTTCGATAACCTCTTTCCCAGTTGATCTTCCTCATTCCTTGACCTGCTATATGTGTGGAGGCTGGAAACAACCTCTTTTCTGAGGATCATTTGTTTCCCCCAAGGAACTGAATGTATTGTATATAATATGTCTGGGACTTCTAAGTCACCTTTAATGATACTCCCCCCCCCCCCTCCCCCCTATTCAGTTCAATGACCTCTAGGTGGTGGTAAAGATTCCAACCAATTTTTCTGACCAGAATAAACAGCTAGTCCTTAAATTGCTTTAAGGGATCTTAAAGAGTTAATTGACAGGCTTCAGAGGAAGTTGACTTTGTGTGTGTGTGTGTGGTTTCAGTATTACCATTGTCCCCCAGGATTCTTACTAAAAGGTGTATTGCACATGTCAAGGAGCTCTGAAAGCCAAGCATGAGATTGAGAGCAAGGTGTAGAAAATGCTTGTTTTTATTTAGATTTCACTTGAAGATTTAGGGCAACGTATTTTAAATCCAAATTTTAATCAAGTGAAAAAACCCCCCACATAATTTCCTGTTTTTAATGGAAAGATATTTGGCCATCAACTCCAACTAACAGGCATCAGTTTGATGAATAAAGGAAACAAGCTTATGTTAAATTTCTTTCAGAATATGCTTTAAAAATGTTAAGAGGGGGAAAGAACATGTTTAAGAAACATCTCTTAAGCTAAAAAATGTTTTGCACAGAACAGGTGACAGTAGTTCATAAAAACTAGTGTCCTAATTTGTTCTTCAACTTTAATTTAGGAATTTAGGAAAGAAGTACACATAAACCTTGCCTTTCTGGAGCTCAGCTTGTCAATTTCCAGACACAAGGCCTAAATACCTTGGGAACTTCTACAGATTATTTTTCACTTTTCCCCCTTACTTTGGTGGTGTGAGTAACTAAACTCTGAATAGCATTTCTCAGTGCGTCTTAAGCTAACTGCTCAGAAGGACCTGGCCCAGGGCCTTTGATAAAGATTCCAGTTCACCTCAGGAAGTAGGACAAAGGACACTCTACCTAGACTCTCAATTCCAATAATTACAGACTATTGTTATTCCTGTGATTAAGCCCCTATCCAGTGGCCCGCAAACTCATTAGTCAACAGAGCAGCAAACTGTGGCTTGCGAGCCACAGTTTGGGGACCACTGCTCTACTCTAACTATCAAGCTTTACCTGCTATTCTCATTTGTTGACTTAACTAGACTACAGCAATATGTATTCCTTTCAGCCACTTGCATTATAAAGAAGCAAATGCTGTAGTCAAACGCATGCATGACAAGCTGTAACTGCTAGGGAATGGCCAAGTTGAATAAGTTATTCCGCAGATGTTTTTGAGCACCTATCATGTGCAAAGTTCTCTGCTGGGATTGGTGGCCAGGCTGCTGCTTCCTG